>NC_066618.1:86616707-86937066 GCF_025201925.1 Gopherus flavomarginatus
CCAGTGCTGGTCCTGGGGTCAATTAATCCAGCCCATTGGAAGTGGCCCAGTCAGACAGGCTAGGATCTGCCTGTGCCAGGCTCCCTGAAGATGCAATTGCCTGGAGAGGCCCAGCCAAGCCAAGCTCCCCTCCCCATCCCACCCCATTGTCTCCACTCCTCCCTGGCTCCCACTTGGCTGAGACAATCCTAGGCGGCTAAGCTCTGCGAAAACAACAGGTGGTGCCCGCCCAGTTGGTAGGAAGTAGAGACTGCCCAGAGCCAGAGGCTCACTTGGGGCCAGCCAAGGGGCAGAGAGGAGCAGTGGGGTGGGGGGCCAGGCTGAGAGGACCAAGTAGGTAGGGGGGAGGGGTGCCAGCAGGGTCTCAGGGCACAGTGCAAGTGGAGCAGGCCAGGGCCCCTTCTGAGCATAAGCCGGGCTCCACGGAGCCACTGGTGCCATTGTAAACCTGGCACTGCTTGGGGTGTCTCTTGGTGTGTAGGCGCAACTGTGAGGCTGCCTGACAGTTCCCCTCTCTTCTTATATTTGCCTCTGACACCTCATGTGCTGGGCGGGCAGGCGCAGTGCTTCTTTCCCCGCCCTCGCTGCATGAAGGTTTGGAGCCCGTCACCTCCCCCCGTGCAAAAGGCTGGCCGGCCCATTGTCCATTTTTCCTAGGACCGCCTCCCCCACTCTTCGTGCTTCCGCCGGGCTGGTAGCTGTTCCGTGGTGCCGGGTCCGGGTGCAGCGCTGGCGGCGGGCAGGATGGGCTGCGAGCGGCCGGGAGCTATGGGGCTGGGGCTGGGGCTGGGGCTGCTGCTGCTGGCGCTGGCCGGGGCGCGGGCGCAGTACGAGCGCTACAGCTTCAAGAGCTTTCCCCGGGACGAGCTGATGCCGCTGGAGTCCGCCTATCGCTACGGCCTGGACCAGTACAGCAGCGAGAACTGGCCCGAGAGCGTCAGCTACCTGGAGGTGAGCATGCGGCTGCACCGCCTGCTGCGGGACAGCGAGGCCTTCTGCCACCTCAACTGCAGCGCTGCCCGTCTGCCGCCGCGCGGCTCCCCGGCCCGCTTCGCCGGCTTCCCGGAGCTGCGCCTCTTCGCGGACGTGCTGCTGCGGGCGCAGTGTCTCAAGCGCTGCAAGCAGGGGCTGCCCGCCTTCCGCCAGTCCCAGCCCAGCCGCGAGGTGCTCGACGAGTTCCAGAGGCGAGAGCCCTACAAGTTCCTGCAGTACGCCTACTACAAGGTGAGGCCGCTCCCCCAGTGCCCCACTGCCTTACATATCCCCCCCAGTGCCCCACTGCCTTGTCATACACTCAGTGCCCCACTGCCCCCCAGTGTCCTACTGTCTTACCATATCCCCCCCATAGTGCCAACTGCTCTGTCATACACCCAGTGCCCCACTGCCTTACATATCCCCCCCAGTGCCCCACTGCCCTGTCATACACTCAGTGCCCCACTGCCCCCCAGTGTCCTACTGTCTTACCATATCCCCCCATAGTGCCAACTGCTCTGTCATACACCCAGTGCCCCATTGCCTTACATATACCCCCCAGTGTCCCACTGCCCTGTCATACATTCAGTGCCCCACTGCCCCCCAGTGCCCCACTGTCTTACCATATCCCCCCCATAGTGCCAACTGCTCTGTCATACACCCAGTGCCCCACTGCCTTACCATATCCCCCCCAGTGCCCCACTGCCCTGTCATACACTCAGTGCCCCACTGTCCCCCAGTGCCCCACTGCCTTACCATATCCCCCCCAGTGCCCCACTGCCTTACCATATCACCCTCAATGCCCCATTGCCCTGTCATACACCCAGTGCCCCACTGCCTTACCATATCACTCCCAATGCCCCATTGCCCTGTCATACACCCAGTGCCATATTGCCTTACCGTACCCCCATAGTGCCCACTGCCCTGTCATATACCCAGTGCCCCACTGCCTTACCATATCCCCCCAGTGCCCCACTGCCCTGTCATATACCCAGTGCCTCACTGCCTTACCATGCCCACTGCCCTATTATACATCCAGTGCCCCAACCCCCCAGTGTTCCACTACCTTACCATACCCCATAGTGCTCACTGCCCTGCCATGCACCCAGTGCCCCACTGCTTTACCATACCCCATAGTGCCCACTGCCTGCCATACACCCAGTGCCCCACTGCCCCACTGCCTTATCATACCCCATAGTGTCCACTGCCCTGCCATACACCAACTGCCCCACAGTGCCCCTCTGCCCTGTCATACACCCAGTGCCCCTAGTGCCCTGATGCCCTATCATAGACACAGTGCCCCACTGCTCCCCAGTGTAACACTGCCTTACCATGCTCCATAGTGCCCCACTGCCCTGTCATGTACCCAGTGCCCCATTGCCCTAGTATAAAACCAGTGCCCCACTGCCAATCCATACCCCAATGCCTCACACACTTTTTGCCCCCATTACATCCCTGTGCATCCATAGTGCCCACTGCCCTATCATACACCCACCATCCCCATTGCACTTCCATAGCCCCTCCTTGACCCCACACCTGCTGTCCCATGACACTCCAGTGTTCTCTCTGCCCCTCGCTGCCCCATTACACAGTCAGTGTCCTGACATACTTACTGCCCCCTCTGCCCCATCACACATACTATGCTCCCACCTGAGTGCCCATTTCACCCATGGTGCCTCCACTGCCCCCTACCCCTCACAGACCCACTAACCCCCTGACCACTGCCCCATCATATTTTTACAGGACCGGCTCCAGGCACCAACATTCCAAGCTGGTGCTTGGTGCAGCATTCGGCAAGGGGCAGCAGTCCCTGTTGTTTTGGCCCCAAGCAGTGTGCGGAATTGCTGCCACTGGCAGTGGGGGCAGTCCGTGTGCCCTCAGGGTAGCAGGCGCGTTTCCGCGGTGGCGACAATTCGGCGGCAGCTTATATGCTTAGCTGTCCGCGACGGCTTCAGCTAAACATAGAAGCTGCTGCCAAATTGCTGCCGCCACAGAAATCTGCCTGCTGCTCATGGACTGGCCCCCCCCACACCCGCGGCAGCAATTCGGCGCGCTGCTTGGGGCGGCGAAAACCGTGGAGCTGGCCCTGTATTTTTAGTGCTGCTCACCACCTTATCGTACTGCCACAATACACACACCATGCTCGCTGCTGTCATGCACTCACCACCCTATCACTAGTGTGCCCACTGCCTCTACCCTACCCTACTTTGTGCCCATTGCCTCCTCCACCCTGTCATACACCCCAGTGCTTCCTGGCTCTGCACCCCACTATGTCCTCTCTCCCTATACCATAGTCTCATTTTGCATTGTAATGTCTTTTACACCCTCCTCCACGCACACACTCTCTGCTTGCACTCACATTATTCTATTGTTCATTTTATCCTTATACTCAGCCCGCCCTTGCCTTTTCCTACTCTGTACGCTCTGTATTTCAGTGTAATGCTGCACCCCCCCCCCCATATGTTCCCTCTCCCAGGATGTCCAACCAACTCACTGCACACTTCAGTGTGCCCCTGCATGCACACCCCCAAACACCCCTTCTTGTAGTTGGGTTGCTTCCTCCCTATTGCCTGTCCCCCTCACCCAATCACCTTCTTCAAGGTAATAGTGCACCCCCTGCCCATTATCTTCCCTCATATATCCTACTGCTGGCTTCTTGTACACCCCATGCCCAGGATGTGTACCCACTATCCTACCAAGTATGCCCCAACCTTAGCCAACTACCTTTGCCAGGACATTCCATCCTACAGTCTATTGTATTATCTTATTCTTCACTGCCTTCACCCAGGCCATCCCATTCCAATTCGCACTGCCTTCCCAAGGCCAACTGAACTTCAAATAACCTAGTCTACTCTCTCATACATTCCCCCTCCCCCCATTTCAGTTTATCCCACCCCAGTCTCCACAATTCTCTTCTCCCACAGGTTATCCTGCTCCATTTTTCACTGCCTCACCTACATGTTATCTCCCCACTGGCTCCCCTAGGCCATCCCATCCCTTGCCCCCACTCTGTGACTTCCCTGTGCCATCTCACCCCCAGATTCTGTAGCCCACTCCTCCCATATGCTCCCAGTTTATGCCACTATAATATAATACAGCTCTGATCACAACCCCATATTTTCTCAGTCTTCCCGAAAATCATCCCACCTACTTGCTTGAATTACAGCACTCAGCCCTTCTCTCACCAACTGCCTTACTCTTGCTGGAATTCTGCACCACTGCACTATGCAGAATTTGCTCAGAATTCATGTTCCTCACAGAATTTTATTTTTTCATGGAGAATTTTTGATTTCCCTTACCCCCTTGGGCATCCCTGTCCCTGCCGTTCCTCAACCCAAGCTAGGCAGCACAGCAGGCCGAGGGCCCAAGGCAGGGCAAGGGAATGGCTTTCCAAGCTCTCATTCTCTTGGCTGAATACAGCAAGAGCCAGGACGCTGTCATTCTGCCCTGTACTGGGCAAGATGCAGCCATTTCACGTTTCCTATTTCAAGGAAACAGGACAACAATATCAAAAAGAAGAGGAACTTATTTTTCAGAAACATCATCTTCTAATGTTTTATTCAGCAGGGTCACTTGTATTACATGATATGATCTTTTTTTTTTTTGTGGTTTCTGCTTGAAAGCATATTCTTTATCTGATAAAGTGCTTTTTAGGCTTCTGCTGCATGGGAAATTTCTACCATTTACACCAAGATAACACCCTGTGTGCACACTCTTATTCCATTATAAGAGTGGCTTCTTCTAGTATAAGCTAAACCCCTTGTGAAGTAACATAACCTAAACCAGAAATCTTCCCAGTTTTCATGAAATAAACTGGAAAAAAAACAAAACACTTATGCCAGAATAAGGCTACGTCTACACTACAGCATAAAATCAAAATAACTAAAACCGGTTTTATAAAACCAATATTATAAAATCGATTTTATGCGTCCACACTAGGGCACATTAATTCGGTGGTGTGCGTCCATGGTCTGAGGCTAGCGTCGATTTCTGGAGCGGTGCACTGTGGGTAGCTACTGTAAAATGATGAGGCCAATAACTTCGATTTCCGTCCACACTAACCCTAAATCGATATAGTAATATCGATTTTAGCGTTACTCCTCTCGTTGGGGAGGAGTACAGAAATCGATTTTAAGAGCCCTTAAAATCGATTTAAAGTGTGTTGTAGTGTGGACGGCTACAGCGTTAAATCGATTTAACGCTGTTTAAATCGATTTAACTGCGTAGTGTGGACCAGGCCTAAGAGTGTTCACATGGGAATGGGGAGTTATTTTCGACATAACTAGGTTGATTTATATTCACACCTAATACAAACAAACAAAAATTCCCATGTAGATAAGTAACTCTTTATTAGTTATATAAGGTACCAAATATATCTCTTTAAAAATGAATGTGCAGTAACTCTACCCTCAACTCATATTCACTCTCCTAATTCCCAAACCAATATATACCTGACCATACCAGCCCTAATTTATCCTCCCGTCCCCACCACCTGTTCCCTTTACAGAGCATGCGATCTTTACAAAGTACTTATGATCACGGTAGCAAGCATGCCGAATACATAAAATGTTTATGCATAAAGTATTCAGTAAATTACTAGCGAACACATCAATGCCTTAACTCAAGCAACTGCAAAAATATATGAGAGATCATTTGCAGAATATATTATAATTTGCAATTTGATTCAGTCATCAAATTTAAGAGCTTTATGTGGCTTCTGCATTCTAGGTATCGTGCAGCTATAAATCACTGCAGGCCCCACAAACCGTTTCTTGACTGACGGGTTTTGTTAAGGAAGGAATGTTTGTCATTTATTTTCTCGATAACACCACTGTCAGGGGAAACTTTGGATGAAATTTTTCAGATGATTTAGTATTTACTCATGTGAGTGTAGAAGAAAAACTTTGCCACGTCTCAGATCCTGGGAGCAGATATTCTTATTCCTGCATTTGCTCCTTTGAAGGTTCAGGTTTGTCTTTCTCATTTCTGCTGAGTTTACTTTCTTCAATATGTATACAACTTTTTTTTTTCATGTGACACACTGAGATTACAAATAAATCATGGACTAAGCAAAGGAGAAATAAATATCAACCTAACCAGCAAACAGGTTTGAAGAGTAAAGCACAAGACAGGAAACAGAACTGGACAGTTGACGAAAGTACAGCTGCATTTATTCTTGGCCTTTGCTATGTCTGGCCTGATTACACATAGAATATGTGGAGAAGGCCAGTAAATGCAGTTGGCAACATTCCAGCTCCTTGACAGTTATAGCTTCACAGTAGCCAGGCTATACTTAAGGGTGGGATTGGCAATTTTGTGCCCTTTCTCCTCTTGATTTAGCCAGTGGGAATGAAATTTTTCCTTCTATAAGCAAAATGTTGGGGGTTTGTGCATGTTTGTTTCGGGTTTTTTGTTCGTAACTATCTTTGCATAAGCTACTTCAGAGATTGTGAAGAGCACACTGGATTGTGTTGGCCAGAATCTTGGCTTATCATAGCATGGGGAGAAAATGGTTTAGCAGTTCCAGAAATGTAAGATGGTTCCCTTCCCCTCCCCTCCTTTGCCCCCTCCCCCTCCAGCTAAGTTGGCATGTAAATAGTTCTGGGTACCAAATGCATACTTTACTAAATATCTCTAATGTGGCTCAAAGGGACAATGACAGTTTGAAATCAGGTCAATTAAATAAATGACCAGGTAGCGTATTGGCCTATCTGTCCACTACCCAATTGTTGTGGTTTTATAACAGCAATTTCCCAGGTGTTTTTATATGTATATTTGTCCCCTGTTGCTGTGTGAATGAGTACATAAACAGCAGAGGAAGCTAGCAGATTGAGCCCAATTCATAGAATCATAGAATATTAGGGTTGGAAGGGACCTCAGGAGGTCATCTAGTCCAACCCCCTGCTCAAAGCAGGACCAATCCCCAAATTTTTACCCCAGTTCCCCAAATGGCCCCCTCAAGGATTGAACTTCATCAGCCATTTATGCACAAAAGTGGTGCAGGATTGGGAAAAGGAAACTGTACATTTTGTGCATTGACCATTGTATGAATTGGGAGGAAAAAAATTAAAAATTGCTGGTCTCTTTGATTTATAATAATCATAGCTGCTATTTGTAACAATAGGTGGTAAACATTAAGACAAAATGAACAGTTCAGAACTGTGTTGGTAGCATTAAAACTAACCAGAATCATGTCAGTTTTACTCTGCTGATGCTTGGGAATGCTTTTGAGTAGCAGAACAGACCCACTGGAGCTGTGACCTCACTAATTGCCCTCCTTTCCCACCACTATCTTTTGTTCTCTGCATAGTGGGTGTCTGACAAAATTCTTCATGTCCAAAATGTAGCACATTACAGCAGTTTTTTTTAGATTGTAAAGCCCTTAGCTCTCAGACAGTGTGTTGTTTTTTTTCTGGGTCTTGTACAGTAGACTGTGGAGCAGGTTATCAGTGGGTTAAGAAATAAAAAGTAAGACACCAGAGCAAATGTAATACAGTACTTGAATTACAAAATGACATCCAGAACTCTAACCATCTGCAGTACGTGGCTTTTAGGCAGTCAAACAGTAGAGTGATTTATTGTAATTGATCAGTATGGTATGTCCTAGTGCCTTGTAACACTTAGAGTGTGAATTCATGGTAAATACACTTTTTTTTTCCCTGCAGTTTACGCCAGGAATCAGTCACTTTTTTAATTTAATAGCGTAACTCCACACCACATAGTTTTGTTGAAAAAGAACATTGGGGAGGATTCCTCTTCAGACCTGCAAAGAAAATGTTTAATGTGTGTTTTATTCTCATTATTTCAGAGTTGAATTCAGTTCTCTTTCTTTAAATAAATAAATCTTTTCGTTCGATATTCACCACTAAATCTACCCTCTGGTTCTCATAGCCAGACAATTATGTGAACTTGCTGTAGTGAAAAGCCTCCAGAGGTCATTCATTGATTCTATAAAGTGGAAATAAATGTGTACAATGAGATGGAAGGAAAGTTTGCTGGCAAAAATCAGATAATGGAAAAGATGTTTTTTTAAGTTAAATGTTTTCTCCCTCTTTAGGCTAATAACTTTCCAAAAGCCATTGCAGCAGCTCATACGTTTCTGCTGAAGCACCCAAATGACGAGATGATGCAGAGGAATATGGCTTATTACAAGAGCATGCCTGATGCCGAGGAGTATATTAAAGACTTGGAGACAAAACCATATGAGGTAAGTTCTCTACCTGCAGTCTGCTCTCCTTGAATACCTCCATTGACTTTCTCTCTCAATGTATTAGATTCAAGGTTCTCATTCTTCTTATAATCTTGCTCTGAACTCTATCCTTATTTTCCATCCCATTCCCTCTCATCTTCCCATTCACCTGTTTGCTACTTTCTGTTTCTCACATCCTGTTACATTACCCTTTGTGCCTGGGGAAGTCTCCTTTTTTTCCATCTGCCAACAATCTTCTTTCTCCTCTGTCAAATCCCTTCTTATAATTCATCTCAAGCTCACTCTCTTGTACCCTCGCCTCATTACAGTAAATGTAGCTACAACACTAGCACACCGATTGAAAGCTTACTCCTTTGACCTGGAACTTTATGCCTGTAGGTATGTCATCCAGCTAGTTTATAGTAAACCATGAAGTCAAAGCAGCCTTTATATAATAGTGTCCAAGCTGAGGACCAGATCCTGTTATGATGTAACCGCCATTTAATTTTGTGCATGCGAGTAGTGAACTCAACAGGACTAGGCAAGTATGCAAAGTTATTATAAGTGCAGGATCAGGGCCTAAAACAACTAGGAAATACATCTACGCTGCAAAGAAAACCCACAGCACCGAGTCTCAGAGCCCAGGTCAATTGATTTGGGCATGGGTTGCGAGGCTAAAAACGTCAGTGTAGATGGTCCCGCTGGGGCTGGAGCTTGGGGCTCCAAGGCCCTCCCCACCCCTGCCAGATTTCAGAGTCCAAGTTCCTGCCCAAGTAGGAACTCCATACTGATGTTTTTAGCCCTGAAGCCTGAGCCCTGCAAGTAGGAGTCAGTTGACCTGGGCTCTGGAACACAGTGATGCAGGTTTTTCTTTGCAGTGTAGACATCTCTTAGAACTCTCATTAGGTCATTTGGACCTTGTTGAAAAAATATATTTTTATAATTTGATTGTGGCTCAGGGTCACACTGAAATCTCACTTCCACAGACTTATCTATCAGCTTTCTGAAATAGGATCATGTCCCCTACTCTCTAGTAAATACCTTGAAATCTCTCTTGATTATCTATATTTACTTACTTATTCCCATGTGTTACTTGAATAAATGAGGTTGTATTAAGATTGAGAAATAAATGGCATTCATTGTATTTGAATCCCCGTAATTAAACATTTTATTTTTATTCACTGGAGCCCATAGAGCCACTAGTTTTTCCACAGATTTAAAAACTGCTGCTTCTCACTTCTGCTTGTTTTTCAGACTCTCTTTGTCAGGGCTGTGAGGGCATACAATGGGGATAACTGGAGGACCTCCATCTCCGATATGGAGCTGGCACTTCCTGATTTCTTCAAAGCCTATGATGACTGCCTTGCAGCCTGTGAAGGTTCCCGGGAGATCAAAGATTTTAAAGATTTTTATCTTTCAATAGCAGGTTGGTGTTCGGCAGCACCTTAGCTCTAGGACAGGGGTGGGCAAACTTTTTGGCCCAAGGGCCACATCTGGGAATAGAAATTGTATAGCAAGCCATGAATACTCACAAAATTGGAGTTGGGATGCGGGAGGGGGTGAGGGCTCTAGCTAGGGCCAGAAGTGAGGTGCAGACTCTGGGGTGGGGCCAAAAATAAGGAGTTCAGGATGCGGGAGGGGGCTCCAGGCTGGGGTGTGGGCTCTGGGGTGGGATTGGGGATGAGGAGTTTGGAGTGCAGGAGAGTGCTCCGGGCTGGGATCAAGGGATTTGGAGGGCGGGAGGGGACCAGGGCTAGGGCAGGGAGTTGGGGCATGGGAGGAGGCTCAGAGTTGCAGCCTCTGGGCTACTCTTACCTCAAGCGGCTCCCGAAAGCAGTGGCATGTCCCTCCTCCAGCTCCTACACAAAGGCGTGGCCAGGTGGCCCTGCACGCTGCCCCATCCACAGACATCTCCCTGAAGCTCCCCTTGTCTGTGGTTCCCAGCCAATGGGAGCTTTGGGGGCAGCACTTGGGGCAGGGGCAGCATGTGGAATGAAGCCCCCTGGCTGCTCCTACATGTAGAAGCCAGAGGGGAGCCATGCCGCTGCTCCTAAGAGCCATGTGGAGCACCCCGACCCTGCTCCCCAGTTGGTGCACTGGAGCGTGGCAAGCCCCAGACCTCGCTCCCCAGCAGGAGCTGGCTGGCAAGATCTGGCCCGCGGGCCAAAGTTTGTCCACCCCTGCTCTAGGACAAGGAGTCTTGAATATGTACTTTAGTTTCTAAATGAGTGGTGTTGGTGTGTGCTTTTCATGCTTCTCATTCTGCATGGTGACCTGCATGATGCCTCATCAATGCCAGATTGGGACCTATGTTAAAGAAGAGTTATAGTTGGCCTTATCAATAGCTATCTTGTCCTTGGAAAACATAGGTACTATAGGAAAGCCATAATGGAGGGTGTTCATATAGAGAAGACTTTTAAAGTGAAATGTGTTGGTGTTTCTAAATATCTGAGTAGCCTTCTAGGAAATGGTAAGAATTTCTCCGTCTCATTAGCAGTATTAATCCAGACCCATTTCTCACCAGTAACTTTATTTGCTATTGAGCTTCTGTCACACTATCTGGTATGGCTTACAATTCAGAGTGCCATTCTCAGGTCAGACTGTCAGGAAAGAGGGCAGACACCCCAAACTGGTGATATATTCTATAATTAGATTTTACCAAGCCAGTAACAAATGTGCACTCATGGATAACTATATTAGTTTTACCATGGAGTCACAGACAGCCCCCTTACCACCCAGGCAAACTAGACTTTGTGTTGAAATAACCTACAGTGAGGTGATTCTATTTCCAACCTCAGCGGGTTGGTTACTTACCGCAGGTCAATGGATACTCAGGATTTCACACCAAAGACAATACCGACAGCCAGTTTCTTTAGTAAACTAACTAAAGATTTATTAGCTATGGAAAAGAAATTAGAGTTATTGAGAGGTTAAAGCAGATAAAATACATCAATAGGTGAATCCAAGTTTGCAAGTTCAAAGTGATAGCAGAGATGTAGTGATCTGCTAATTTTCTATATGTTTCTCAGGGTTACTCAAAATAACTTTGGGTATCTCTCTCTAGTCACTCAGTATTTCACCCTATCAGAATCCATCAGTCCAGAGAAACAATATCATTCCCTCAAACCACTATTTATAGATCCTCTTCACAGAAGACCATCTGAACAGTGTCTTCACCCAAGTGGGTTTTGATGAGTAGCAATTGCATGTTGAGTCTGTGAATTTCCATTATTCAAAGCAAGGGTCACTGTGTTCAAGTCAGCATTCTATTTCCTGGCATTCACAAGTAATTTAGTTAGGCTATGTCTATACTACAGACCTGACAGCAGCACAGCTGTACCGAAAGCTATGCCACTATAAGGTCTCCCGTGTAGCTGCTCTTTAATTAAACCCCAATGAGCGGCATTAGCTATGTTGTCAGGAGAGCCTCTCCTGCTAACATTAGCCCTGTCCACACCAGCACTTTTGTCAGTGAAATTTATGTTGGTCGGGGGTGTGTGTATTTTTCCCACCCCTGATTGACAAAAGTTTTAAGTGTAGACAAAGCCATACCGTGATATAATAGTGCAGTTGCCTGCCATTACATTATAATAGGGATAGATAAGTGAAACAATTCAAGTGTCTATCGTTCATTAACATTCATGAAGTTCTAATACCTGAATATACACACAATTTAATCTGGGGTTATTTAACTATAGGGACATACATAATGTAATGCATCAACCGGTTTATAGGTAAGTGAAGACAATGCCATTAACATTCCCTTTCAACTCAGGTAACACAAGTGAATTGGCCTTTGGCTCTGATTTGAGCTGGCAACCTGCTAGACAGCATCACAGTCTTAACATTTGACCTGGCAAATTTCTCCTCTCCAGTCTGTATTGTGAATATCTGTTGCATGCTCTGCAGTAGAGATATGCACCGTTGTTTGAGGCGGAATTTAAAAAAATTGAGATGCCTGCATCGCAAAGGATACAATTAGAAAAGCCACAGTTTTTGTGTTATCAAAATGGCATGTGTAAGTTTCCCTTGCTCCTCGGTAACAATGACAATAAATACCATCCCCAGAGCTATGTGAACCTCAGTAAAGGGGTTGCAGAGAGGCTTCTTTTCAAAGGTAGGTGTCTTGGTAACACAGCACTAGAAATGCAGCAGAATTTCTAAATTGCCAAAAAGATGGTTAGCTTGACCTTGTATCCTGAAATGTCTCAGCACCACCAGTCAAGGTAACTTTTTTTAAATTGAATTATAATTGACTGCAAGTATGGGGAGATGGGTTCCTAATTTTATGAGTAACACTTTTATATTTGGGGATCCTGAATTATGGATAATACTTGTATACAGATATCAGTCCCGGAAACACTTTTGCTGATTGCCTCATGTCATTTAGATAAGACATAACACCAAATTGCTAACTGCTGCGTTCAGAGATTCCATATCTTTTGTGAAAGAAGGAGTGATAAGCCCTGATGTTCTAATCAATTTCTGATGTGGGTAATTACAGTCTGCCTTCCCATGTTCACCCTGCATTTTCAATGGATACAGTAGTCTTCACTTCTGGAAGGAAAGGGGGCTTAGTAGATAGAGAAAAGGAACAGAGGGGCTGAGTTCTTGATCTTTTATTGTCTCTGTTGATGACTCAGTGCATTACCTGTCAGTTCCATTTTGTTGACAAAGGAACTGAAGCGCCAATATCTGCTTTCCCTGGGTGTTGAGTGATAAAGAGTTATTAATGTTCAGGACTTTGAGATCTTTTAAAAGGCCTGTAAGAAGTATATCTCAAAATTATTTATTACTTCTGGTTCTAGCCTGTTTTGAGCTGTTCGGTGGTTTGTAAATGAGTTTGTGAACTTGAATTTAGGATCTTATAGGATGAAAGACATTCTATGAATAAGTTGTCATATTTGCATCTATTTTATTGAGACCAAATACCGGAGAAAGGCAATTAAATAAGACTGCAAAGGTATCAACTACTTAAAAAAAATCTCTGTTAAGGTCACAGGTAGAAATACAGCAGTACTCCATTTAAATCATTTAATAGATAGAAATATCACTGTATATAAAGTGTGTCAACACAGGCTGCCTTTAGGTGTCTGTAAAACATAACATAGCTATTTACTGTGACTGAAACTTTTGGTCAGAAGTCACTGGGGCCTGATTTCCAGAAGTGCTGATCATTAACACTTCTTATTGACTTCAGCTGGAATTGTGAGGGCTAAGGATCTGTGAACATCAGGACCTTGGTGCCTAGGACCCAGGGGAACACTGTGGGGACATAGTGTATAGAGGAGCTGGCTGCAGGAATACTTCTGAAACAGCTAACTGTGTTCTATCCAGTTCTATCTCTGTTTTCCTTTAGATCACTACATTGAAGTCCTTGAATGCAAGCTGCAGTGTGAAATCAACCTGACGCCGGTCATAGGAGGCTTTGTTGTGGAGAAGTTTGTGGCAACCATGTACCATTACTTACAGTTTGCCTATTATAAATGTAAGTAGTGTGTTTGTTGTTTTTTAAATAAGCTTGGGATGGTGCTGGCAAGCCTACTTCAGTGCCCTTCACCTCTAGTGACAATGATTTAGAATATTTTATTTGTAGCATCTTGAAATTGCAATTAATCTATTTTGGACCTAAAAGTCTGAGACATTTAGTCTCCTTTCTCCCTGGACATGTGTAAGTGCTGTTGATATCTATGGGAGACAAACATATGTGAGGAGAGGTGAATAGCCCCCTATGAAAGTGATACAGGAAAAAAGCATTTTATGGCATGATCCTGCCAAGTGCTGAGCTCCCCTCAACTGCCACTGGACTGACAGAAGTTGTAGGAGGTGCTTGGCTGTTAATGGTCTCTAATCAGGTTTCTATTAGAGCAATGAAGTCTTGCATCTTAGACAATTACAGAATAAGCGTGATTTTATTTGTCACATTCTGCTGCATTTCTTTGTCTCCTGTTGGTACAATCTACTGGTCCTTCTCAGCACTTGTCTCCACTGGGGACTTCTGCATCAATCTATTTTAGATACTTATATGGCTCCCATTACTGTAGTGTGTAAGCACCTCACAATCATTAATGTATTTATTCTCAATGCTCCTGTGAGGTGGGGAAATAGTGTTATCCTTATTTTACCGATGAGGAACTGAGTCACAGAGACACCAAGCAATTTTCCCGAGATAATCTAGGCAGTGTATGGGGAAGCAGAAGTTGAACTTCAGTCTCCTGAGTAATCAAGCCATTGTTCCAACCACTTAACTATCCTTTCTTTCCTTTCTCCCTATTGTAGACATGTTTATCTGATGTACAATGGCTGGAATTGGTGCATTCTGGGTTAAACTGCATCAGTGCAGGCTATTTTTTACACAGGTGCAGCATATGTACACTAGGCATTTGCCTTGGTACAGCTAGATTATTGTAGTTATACAGGTGCAAAAACCTCAGTGCAGACAAACCTTCAGTCCCAAACTAGCTTACACATCCTTTTTAGATAGAGAAATGTGCGGTTTTACCAAGACAAGAGAGCTTTTTTGTTATATAAGGACATCCAACTATTTCAGCTAGGAAGAAGAGAAATTATGACCTAGAGGCAGTGCATCAAATATAATGCAAACCATTGAAAATTAATTTTACAAGTAGTATTTTTTCCATCACAAAGGACTGCAAACTGTTTCATGCGTTTCTTTTCATAGTAGGACCTCATTCATCTGACTAAAACTGGGGACATGCATAAAGAGGGAACCTATTATTGCAACTCTCTCAGGAATGATAGTTCTTATGAAGGGGTTTGGGCAAATGAGGTATTCATAGGGTGTACTTGGTATGGGAACCGCTGATATGGCTGTAATTGTGTATGAAAGCTTCCTTGCACACTTTTTATGATGGATATTTTTTCATTTGTCTTTGGCTGGCTCTTTGAATACCCCTCGATTATTAAAGTGCAGTTGTACTCTTAAAAGTGACTTTGTAAACATTGTCCCTGCTTTCTCAGCAGATCTGCTCCTTGCATGTATTCAGAATCACATCTACTGACTGCAGTGACTAGAAGAATTTTCCCTGCTTTTTCCCCACACTTTTTAAACTTCTGAGACAATACAGCTGAGATGGAGCTAGGTTCTGTTCCTTGTTCAGAAAATAATTGTTTACTAATTTCCAATCAATTACACCTTTGCAGCCCTCTGAAGGGAGGTGTAACAAAAGCCCTAATTTGACCAACTGAACTTTTATTGCTGTGGATATGTGAAAAGGGGTAGAAGGGTTGACTTACTGTGCACCCACTCATGGCTGGACATGGCACAGCAGACACCTCCGCTAGCGCTTATTGCCGACAGCTACTCTGGCCTTTTAGTAGTCTGCCTCTTCCTGTGATAGCCCTCCAGCCAGGTTATGCTTTAGTTCCACTATTTCCAGAATAACAAAGTCCAATGGAAAAAGTCCAGCATCTTTGCAAAAGGGCTTTGCCCCCAATGGGCCCCTGTAGTCCTCACCACCCTTCTCTTGGGATTGTCAGGGGCCTCTCATTACCCTCCCCAGAAGCTGGTAGAGGAACCCAGGCCTTCCCACTACACTGAGTTTCATTTCAGGGACCCTGTAACCAAGGTCTGCTCTATCAGATTCCTTGCTGCTGCCTCATTGGACTTCTTCCTGCCATAGCTGGTCAGCAGGCTTCTCCAGGTTTACCCTTCTCTCAGGGCCAGGACTCTTTTTCTCCCACCCCATAATCCCCCAACAAAATTCCCAAGCTAAGAGTACCAACTTAAACCTACTTCTGCCCTCTTCAGGTGTGACTTTCCATCCTCCTTTGCTCCTCAGTGGGACACCTTGCAGGGCTCTCTGTGAAAGTCCAGATCCTGCCTTATTATCAGGCCTCTTCACCAGAGCTTGTGCCAGCCCAATGGCTGCTCTGTATCTTTCCTGACCTCTTGCTAGACTTTGCTACTCAGGAGAGGATGTGCTGGGCCAACTCTTCCGTTGATCTTCATCTGTGACCTTGCTGATCTCTCCATTCTCTAACACCAAGAAAAAGATGACAGTCTCCTTCTAACATGTGCTTCCTCTCTTTATAGTCAACGTGACCACCCCTGCCCCAGCTGATCTTCATCTTTAATTAAACCAGGCCCATCCTCAGGTGCAACCAGGTAGTATACTTGGCTTCTCAGGCCCATATTAATCCATTCCTTATCTGTATGGGGGTACACACCCCATGACAAAATGAAAGAGTCTGGCTTGACTTTCTAAGACCACATTGAGGTTGAAGGGCTGGCAGTTAGAAGGAACACATTTGATAAGAAGATTACTGAGAATTTTGCAGTCTCTTTTTAGGTATAGATCTGCATTTTAAGAGCCAAATTTTGCCTTTGGATGCATGCCTAGCTCCTGCTGACTTCTATCAGAGGGTAAAATTCAGGCTTGAGTTGGGGTCTTTTCTGCCTCTTGTGTGTGCCATTTTATTATCCACCTCCCTGTTTGCTTTTCCCTCACCCTCTTAACTCAGTTTTACCATAAAAAATGCTACAGAATAGGGGAAGATAATCAAACTGGGCCAATACTGCCCTGGTTGTTGGAATGCAGGGAAGAGTTTTTGGTTATGGTTTTTTGGGGTTTTTTGTTTGTTTGTTTTATGTGTCCATGGTAGACTTTTGATATAAGATTATCTCTTGCATTTTTATGGTGAGAGAATTTCAGGTCTTCAAACAATCTCCACAGTTAAGAAGTGGGCTCTTTGGAGCATGCCTTGCATATTGTCATCTCGTGAAATAACCTCTTAGTGGTACACATCATTCATCCTGTTACTTGAGCTAGGTTGTAGCCAGGTAATGTTCTGTCCAAGCTTTTCAGAGTAGGCCAGGATGGGGATTTTTTTGTTTTTGTTTTTTAAGTATGTCCTTTCTGGGGAGTTATTTATTTTTATACAGTTAGGAGGGAAGAATTTAGGAGGAATACTGCGCCTGTCGTCACCTGAATTTCCTGAGTTTGGATAATAAAGGGAAATGTGGGTTGTTGCTCATTTACCTTCTCTGCAGGCTTATGTTTGTTTTATTAATTCAGTGAATGACATGAAGAATGCAGCCCCTTGTGTTGCTAGCTACATGCTCTTTGACCAGAAAGATGAAGTGATGAAACAGAACATGGTCTATTATCAGTACCATAAAGACAAATGGGGACTCACAGAGAAGGATTTCCAGCCCAGACCAGTAAGTTGAGTGGGTAAATTGCTTGCAAGATATCTCCTAATATTACCCCCAAATCCAACAGAGTGGAAGTTATGTCAGAGAAGGATTGTTTAGAGGTTTTTGTGTAGAACACAATTCACTTACTAGAATCAGAGAGTTGTGAAAAATATCTGTATATTGTGTTGTCCTACATGTGTAGGAAAGGGATTTTATAATTCTTCCCTCTATGCTGGAGCATGCCGATGCACACATTAATTCACTGAGATATCAAACATGCCTGTTTACCACCTGTGAGGGCTGCCTAACCAGTCACTGAAGTCTGGAAATCTCCAGATCTGAGTGGCGCCACAATAGCATTGGGACTCTTGTTGGTCACTTCCTGCTTGTCAACAGATCACTCCCAGGTCATGAAAGCTGCCTTGTTTTCTTCTAAGTTCTGTAAGCAATGGACTGTAGCTATGTTTAATAACCATATTTACACCATTTTCCACAAATGATTTCAGAATATATTTGGTTGCTGTGGACAGAAACAACCACATTAAAAAGGTTTTTGAGAAAGCAGTTATATAGCCAGGGTGGCTGGAATATACATATGCTGTATTACACTTAGCCATCTAACCTAGAATGCCTTCTGAAAAACCTTTTAATGTGACTTTCTTCTAAACAGGCCGGCCAAGCCATGTTATAAATCAGTTTAGCCAGGAACCAAGATAAAGTGCGGCTATACTTTGAAAAGTGACTCTGTAAAAATGGTATAATGGGGCTCTTACTCAGCTTGACTTCCAGATTCAATGTTTCCAGTTCACAAGTTAAAAAAAAACACGTTTTTTTTTAACTGCGTTCTTCCTCGTTCCTTCTTGCCAGTATTATGGTTCTGCAGGCAAAATAATGTCACTAGTGACACGTGCACAACCCCATCAGCTTCACTGGGTTTGCACATGTGTAACTGACTGGAATTCAGTTAACATTTCTGTTGATGATGCATGATCCAGAATAGAATCTGGCTTACACTCACTTAGGGTCTGTCTTCTTTGCACAGTTAATTTGGGTTAGCCTAGCTGGAGTGAGAACAGCCACACTGTGAAACAACACTCAAGGGGCTATGTCCACACTGGCACCACACTCATTCATGTGTGGCACTTAGACGTGTATGTGCATGTCATATGATTCTTATTACTGCAATAACCTGAACCGCTCTGTGAATTGGAGGAAAATTTGTCTGTCCTTTCTGGGCACGTATTGGAGAATTGTGGGAAGGCACTGGAGGACAAGTGGCATTCAAATGACAGTAGCCTGTATCCACAATGTAGAGTGATCATGTTAGCAGCTGACAAGTTGTGTTCACTTGAACGTTGAGCCTGTATCCCCTCTCAGGTCAACAAACTCAAGTTAAAAGCACGACCACTCAAGTTTAAGGCTTTTGTGTGTGCATGAGTTGGAGCAACGCACGAGTTATTCTTTGACTTAATTTTGTAGTTAAGACAAGCCCTGAACTGTGCTGGCTTTGCAGGGCTAACAGGAGCAAAATGCAGTAAAATCTCATTGTCAGTAGGTAGGAGTCTGAGCTCAAACAGGGAACGGATCTGGTGAGTGAGAAGGTGCCATTTTTATGTAGTCCCCTTTCAAAGTAGAAGTGAACTTCAACATTGGTCTTCTACATGGCTGCAAGATCCATAGGGAGTGACTTATGTAATGGCCATAAATGTAACGTTTCTAAGAAACTAGCCACCTGCAAATGCATTCGGGATGTGGAATGCAGAGAAAGAAGCGCAGACACCCATGCTCTGACACTGTAGGATTCATTGCAGAGGTGGGCAAACTATGGCCTGTGGGCCACATCCGGCCCGGAAGACCCTCCTGCCCGGCCCCTGAGCTCCTGTCCCGGGAGGCTTGCTCCCGGCCCCTCCTCTGCTGTTCCTCCTCCCCTTCAGCTTCAGCTCGCCCCGCCGCTGGCGCAACACTCTGGGCAGTGGGGCTGCAAGCTCCTGGGGCAGCGCAGCTGAAGAGCCCAGCCTGACCCGGTGCTCTGTGCTGCACGGTGGCATGGATGTCTCCAGCCGGGCACCTGTCCTGGCACTCTGGGCAGCGCGGCTCTAGCGCCGCCAGCCACCGGTGCTCCAGGCAGTGCAGTAAGGGGGAGGTTAGTGGAGAGGTTGGATAGAGGGCAAGGGAGTTCGGGGTTGTGGTCAGGGTGTAGGGGTGTGGATAGCGGTCGGGGCAGGCAGTCAGCGGTGGGGAACGGGGGGTTGAATGGGGGCAGGGGTCCCGAGAGGGCAGTCAAGGGGGGGAGTGTTGGATGGGGCAGTGAGGGACAGTCGGGGGTGGATGGTCGGGAGACAGGGAGAAGGAGTGGTTGGATGAGGCAGGGATCTGGGGAGGCAGTCAAGAATGATAAGAGGGCTTGGATGGGGTGATGGAGGGGCAATCAGGGGTGGGCGTTCTGGGGGCAGTCGGGGAAAGGGAACGGAGAGTGGATGGGGCAGGGGTCCGTGGAGGAGCTCCAAGGGGCAGGGGCCCTGGGGTGGGGGGAGGCATCAGGGGGCGAGAAGCAGGAGGGGATCGGGGGTGGGGGCCAGGCCATGCCTGGCTGTTTGGGGAGGCACAGCTTCCCCTAACCAGCCCTCCATACAATTTCCAAAACCCGATGCTGCCCTCAGGCCAAAAAGTTTGCCCGCTCCTGATTCATTGACTACTTTCAGGAGCTCAAAGCCTGCAGCACCTGTATGTTTATGTACTATTTTAAATGCACACAACTACATTGTGCTTATCCTTTGATCCTCCAAAAATTATTAAAAATTGCTTGTTGTTTGAGTTGCTCAGCAGAAAATCCCATAGGTGACCTGCTTTGCATTCCCTTAGTAGTTACCAGGGCTGCCCAGAGGATTCAGGAGGCCTGGGGAAAAGCAATTTCACGGGCCCCTTCCATAAAAAAAAAAGTTGCAATACTATAGAATATTATATTCTTGTGGGGGCCCCTGTGGGACCCAGTGCCTGGAGCAAATTGCCCCACTTGCCCCCCCCCCCCGGGCGGCCCTGGTAGTTATAGAGGGTTAATTTGGCCAGGGGCTGCATTTTGACCGTATGCTATGCTTTGGACACCATTGTGAAGGAGAAAGGACTCCTCTTTCTCTTGTTACTCTCCCCAAAAGAGTTATATGGGACAAACATTGCAGATGGTGGTAATATCACCAAACATAGCAACTGTTTACTATAAGATAGATTGTGATGTTCAGCCACCACTCTGGGTAGAGAGCAATGCATAGGTGCAGGAACTAGGGGTGCGGCAGGTGTTGCAGCACCCCCAGGTTTCACTGTGAAAAGTTTGCTGGTGCTGTCAGAACAAAGCTAGTATTATTTCATGATTCTTGAGAATCCCGGAGCTGTGCTGCACCCGTGTGGTATGAGCAGGAATTGGGCTTTTTCACATTGCTTTTGAACACACATGGTTTGCAGCTTCATTAGCTGGCTTTCAGCACGCCCACTATAAAAAGAGTTCCAGAGCCACTGTCAGCAAGCGTCTCTCTCCATGGCTGGCCAACTCCATAGAATGGTGTGGAAGGAGGCCTGGGCTCCGTCAAGCACACTGACCACTCACTTTGTGCCTCTTCATGAACACCAGGCCGGGTATGGTCGGACCCTATAGCTGCTTACTTTGGGATCTTGTTCATTTAGTCTCAAACTGGCTAATTTTTAAGACATCAAAAAGATTCAAAAGGATGACACAATTTGAAGGATTCACAGAACGTATTAGATATTTGTTCATTCATTACTTCCATCTTCCTTTTGCAAACATGGGGCAATCTTGAAATTAACCCAGAATAGTGCTGAGTTTGGAACTGGCTTTGCTAGAATAGTTACAGGTGGTATCTGATGCCTTGGGAGAAATTCAAAAATATGTTCACAATGTCTTATTGGCCTAAAAAATAATCTAAAAATTTTGTTATTGTTCTGACAGGAAGCAGTTCGATATTATAACATAACCACACTTCAGACGGAAATGTATGAATTTGCAAAGCGGCATATAATGGATGATGATGAGGTGAGTTTTTGAGAGCTGAGGGTATAGTAATATATACCACTAGTGACACTAAAATAAATGTGATATGTGAAGTATTTATAGCGTATCATGGATATAATCCTGTGGCATGTATAGAATATGACAAAATACTCTTTTGTAAAGAAAATAATTATCCAGGTTATCATAGTGTTCTTTGATAAGTGAAAATAGAAAAAGACCCAGAAAACCTAGTGTATATATGTGCCTTTGGGACAGTATATATGGGACAGTAGCACCGTTTACACAAATGTAGAAGTTATATGTGTTCAACAAACAAAAATGACTTTATAAGATCTTCTGCTCTGCAAAACAGGAGCACCAGGGAGCACAAAAGTGGTACTTGTATATCTAAACTTGAAATTTTCTTAGTCTTTTTTTAATCTACTTAAAACTAGATTTAAAAATTATTCCAACTTTTGTCTAGAAATAACCACTTTTTAAAATTTAACTCTTCTTCAGCAGATAGTCCTGTTATCTATGCTAATTCTTATTACACCTTATTACATCTTATTAAATTTTGGTCTTCAAGTCTTATTTCTTAATTGCTTAAAATTCATGAACAAAGGATACATAATTGACTACTGTGAGGTATGAAATTATTTATGTATTTTCATCAGTGCAGGAAAAATGGTTAAATTGCTAAGAGACTGATTTTTTTTCTTCCCCGCAGCTGGAATTAAAGTATAAATCATGTATTTAAAGAAAATACCTTTCAGACAGAAAGGGTTTGTTTGTTTGTTTTAATTTTCTGTTAAAGTTAGGGAACGGCCCACTGGTGGCATCAAAATAATGCAGTGTATAAAATATTTGGCCTAGGACTAGGTTGAAATCTATCGTATAACTAGGATAAATATTCCTTGCAATGACCACTGTTAGGGTGTTCCCTAGTTAGAACTGAAAATGGAGGGAAGGTATACCATTTTATAATATGAAATTGTTACCTTGTGATTTTGACTGTGTGACACAAAGGAAAGGATACATATTTTACATCTTAGAAGCAATGCCACCTATATGAATGACCTAAAAACCTGTACTAGAAGTAAAGCTCCATTCCAAGTTTAGACTCTAGAAAAGTTGAAAAGATACCCCACCTCACCCTGCCCCAGAAGGTGTCTATTGTGATTTAACTCTGTGATGTGTTCTTGATAAGGCTCCCTATAGGCAAGGCCAGCTCTAGCCATTTTGCCTCCCCAAGCACAGCGGCACGCCGCGGGGGGCGTTCTGCCGCTTGCTGGTCCCGCAGCTCCAGTGGATCTCCCGTAGACATGTCTGTGGAAGGTCCACTGGTCCCGCGGCTCCGGTGGACCTCCTGCAGGCGTGCCTGCAGCTGCTCCACCGGAGCCGCCTGCCACCCTCCCGGCAAGTGGCAGAGTGCCCCCAGCGGCATGCCGCCCCAAGCGCGCCTTGGCATTCTGGGACCTGGAGCGGGCCCTGCCTATAGGATTAAGTTTAGGTGAGGTTTAGAGATCTTGCTTGTTTAATACTTTTTGAAATAATGTATTTTTCCTGTATCCATAGAGTATTTTTGGTTTTCTCAGAGATTGCAAACATTTGGGCACTTTTTAAGTTCCCCAGTTGACTTGTAAAATATTAGCCCATAAAGTTTAATGTTAGACATAAGAATACATTTCTTTTGTAATTTTTCTCACTTTGCATCTGCTGTTATAACTGAAAGGAAGGGTAATGAAGGAGGTGGGGAAGCTTTCCACCATGATGACCTTCAACATGTGATTTTAGAACAGAGATTATGGAGACAAACTATAGCCCTGGGCACAGAACATGGAATAAATGGGAGTGAATAGTTGTTGACTGTTGTTCCTTTAATTCATTCAGTAATATAATCATTACATTTTCCCCTAAAACTTCATGCTTTAAAAGGGCCAATTTCACAAAGCTGGATTAAACAATTATGAGGTAAATCAGCTGGGAGGAAGAATATGAGCAGAAAAATGTGTGAGATAATTGGAAATTGATTAAGTGCACTATTTACTAGATGCTCAGATAGCCTCCATAAAGGAAGAAGGCCGTATTAGAAAACCAGCCTTGTTTAGAGAAGAAGTGAAGGCAGCTATTTAAAAAAAAAAATAAAAGAAAGGGGAAGTTGATAGTAATGAATGTAAATCAAGCTAGGAATTGTAGAAAATTCATAATGGATGCAAAAGGACACAAGGAGAAATCTATGGCCAGCAGAGTAAAAGACAATAAGGAGGAGTTTTTAAAGTATATCAGGAACAAAAAGAATCTCCATAGTAGTATTGGCGATTGCTAGATGGAAATGGTAGAATTATCAATAATAATGCAGAAAAGGCAAAAGTATTCAATAAATATTTGTTTTCTGTTTGGGGAGAAAAGTAGGTGATGCAGTCAGTCCATTCAGGAAGATGTTGAACAGCAACCAATAAACTTAGACATTTTTAAATCAGCAAGTCCATATAACTTGCATGCACAGGTTTTTAATTAGCTAACTGAGGAGCTTGCTGGTTCATTAATTTTTAATATGTCTTGGACATTGGGGAAGTTCCAGAAGACTGGGAAAATGCTAATATTGTGCCAGTAGTTAAAAAGGATAGACCCTGGTAATTATAGGTGTGTAAGTCTGACACTGATCCTGGGCAGGATAATGGAGCAGCTAATATGGGAATCGATTAATTAAGAATTAAAGAAAAGTAGTATAATTAATGCCCGTCAATGTGCGTTTATGGAAAATGCATCTTGTCAAAGTAATCTGAAATCTGAGATTGCAAGTTTGGTTGATAAAGGCAAGTGTTGATTTAATGTACTTAGACTTCTGTAAGACATTTGACTTTGTATTGCACAACATTTTGATTAAAAAACTAGAACAATATAAAATTAATGTGGCACACAGTAAATGGATTAAAAGCTGGTTGATAGTTTTCAAAATGTAATTATAAATAGGGAATCCTCATCAAGCAGGTGCATTTCTAGTGGGGTCCAGTAGGGATCAGCCCTACACTATTTAACGTTTTTATCAATGTCCAGAAGAAAACATAATCGCTGATAAAGTTTGTCATGTGACCCGAAAATTGGGGGAGTAGTAAATAACATAGAGGACAGGTCACTGATTGAGAGGGATATGGATCTCTTGAGAAGCTGGCAGAAGCAACTGGTGTTTTGATATCAGTAAATGTAAATGTATACATTTGGGAACAAAGAATGTAGGTCATATTACAGGATGGGGGACTCCTGGGAAGCCGGACTCTGAAAAAGATTTCAGGGTCATGGTGGATAATCAGCTGAACATGTGACACTATGGCCAAAGGGCTAGTGTGACCTCAGGAAGCATAAACAGGGGAATCTCAAGTAGGAGTAGGTAGGTTATTTTATCCCTCTGTATTTGGCACGATGTTCAGTTCTGGTGCCCACAGTTCAAGAGGGACATTGATAAATTGGAGAGGTTTCAGAGAAGACCCAGGAGAATGATTGAAGAATTATAGAAGATGCCTTATAGTGATAGACTTGAGGAGCTCAATCTATTTATCTTAAAGAAAAAGTTAAGGGGTGACTTGATCACAGATTCTATGTACCAACATGGGGAACGATAGTCAATAATGGGCTTTTCAGTTTTGGAGAGAAAGATATAACGTGAGCCAGTGGCTGGAAGTTGAACTAGACAAATTCAGACTGGAAATAACGGATACATTTTTAACAGTAATGTAATTAACCATTGGAACAACTTATCAAGGGTCATAGTGGATTCTTCATCACTGGCAATTTTTAAATCAAGATTGGATGTTTTTCTAAAAGATTTGCTCTAGGAACTTACTTTGGGGATGTTCTATTGCCTGTGCTATACTAGATGATCAGAATGGTCCTTTCTGGCCCTGGCACCTATGAATCCAAAACCAGCGAATGACCTTTTTCTGGTTGCGTTTGGGTTCTGCAGAAGGTGGTCAGGTCAATCTTTGTTGGCAGGTACAATAGGATCTTAGTTTAAACTCTGAGCGGGCATTACATTTTGGGTAAAAACCAGCACTATCAAGGGCCATGTGATCTCTACAGATCACTTAAAAAAAAATCTTCCCCCGTTATCCCCAAATAAATAAATACATCCTCATTGTACAATATGGGGCATCACTCCCCTCCTTCCATGGTTCACCAAGAAACTCTGCAGTTTTTTTCCTTACAGATCTTGAGGAACTTACAGGAGACCATGGCCATCCACATGGAGTCCATGTGCTTTTGCATTGGTTCTGGCCTTTACTGGTTTACCCCTTATGTTCCTGGCTACCAGGAGCTCTCCCTGGCGACTGCTACTTCTGAGGTCCCCTGAAGGGATCATATGGAAAAGATAAAACAGCATTTCTGCTTGTCAGGGGGAGGGTTATGTTTTCTCCTAAGCCCTCCAGTCACCAGTTCTCCCCCTACACAGATTCTGGGTACAGAGGCTACCTTTGCAAGGTCTAAAGGAAGAGAGATGGTGCAGTACAGGTGACTGAACCCACCTTCCATGCCAGGAGGAGTTGATTTGCATGTGGGGAGTCCCCACTGTGCACAGGTCTCTGGGAGGATCCATGCCAAAGAGTTTGTTTGCAAACAGTCTGTTTTTAAAGAAACGGTCTGGTTGGGACAGATTCAAGGCCTGTGGTGCTCTGTGTCTTGCCCACCTGATTAAGGATGGCTGGGATGGGAGTGAGGAAGTCCTAACAAAGACAACTTGGAAACAAGAAGGCTGGGAAAATTCAAAAACTTCACCCAGATTTGACAGGACAGTTTATTCTATACAAATATTGTAAAGTAGAAGACAACATTAAATAGGGATGTGTTACAGGGAAATATATTAAAAATTGAGCCGGGGGAGAGAACCTTCCTTTTGCTCTTGTCCATCTGTTTCAACTGCAAGTGTCTTATGACATGGACCATATCTCTGTGAAGTGTACTGGACCAAGCTTGCTGTCTTTATAGTGAGCTATAAGCCACCAACCCTAAACTGTAACCTCAGAAGAAAACCACTTCATCTGTCCTTGAGTGGGTGATTCCCAGCCAAAAGGATTAATAGGGTGTAGGTCTCTTCCTAGACGGTCGGTGCTCTTTCTCTCAAATCATTTAGCTCTTTATTTAGATTCCACAGTGCTCTCCTGTCCAAAACAAAAAGCATATTTTTTTAAATCCTAGTAGTAAAGCAAGTGCGAACATGTTTCATTCAACAATATAGTGCAATAGTTAGAGGCCTGAATATGCACTAATAATTTTTGCATATGTCACTACAAGAAATACTGCCTCATTCTTGTTACCTTTATAATGCTTTTCCACAAGGAAATTAAAACCTCTGTTTCAAATATTTTATGTACGTGGAGTGACAGAAAATATTAACACCAACTTGCTACAAAGTACTTTCTTTTCTTTAAAAAAGATTACTTATGTATCCTTATTGAGTTTTCCACAATACAGATACAAATACATTATGCAGTGTTGTCATTCCTGAACAGAGATTCCTAAAGAGCAATGCTGGCACTTGAAATACTGTGTATCTTGATTTATGTTCAGACATGTAATGAATATCCTGTGCAGGAGGGATCCTTAGAGGACAAAGTAAATCTAAACTCTAATATTCAAATTACACAGCTTTAAAATAGCAGAGTGAAAAGTTACTTTATGTTGTCATTACAGCACATTACCCTTTAGCTGGACTAATCTGGTGTCGCTCTGACTCTAATGGAACCAATTTACAACTGCTGAGGATCTGACCCATAATTATGTGTTTTGTTGGAAGTGGGGGGTTTAGGGATATTTTTACTTGGCCATAGTAAATTGTGCAACATCCACAAGTATTTGGCTGAGATGATCGTATAATATGTCTTTTTTTCATACCAGATCAGTAGATGGAAAAATTGTTGGCGGATTTGACTTTTTTTGTCCCACTCTTTCTACTTGTATAGAAAAATAAACAAAATGATTGAGGTTCAAATACAAACTTCCTTTGTGTGTGGTGCAAAGGAGAGCGATTGCAAATAGTGACCAAATGTGGCTGCTGCGTGCAGGAGAGATGGCACAGCATTGGTCAAATTATTATTTGCAAATGATAATCTCAGTTTAGCCAAAACAAATTTCTGTTTGTAGATTGTTAGCAAACAGACTGAGTTTTAAAAGCTTACTTGTTATTTCTAGTTGTTCAAAAGTTTCTGCAGACTAATGTGTTGTTTAAATGCCACCTGTTCGCTTTGACTATGTACCAGTCACTGTTACTGGTGTGTAGTTGGTCATGGAAGTCACATAGTATTGTTTCTACTCCCTGTTTGGGTGACAACTTTTTTAAAAAGAAGAATAGCTATTACTTGTTTGTTTGCAAATACGTATGAAGAGCAGTTTTTCTCCAGGTATTTGTACAAAAAAACCCTTGTGAATGTTTGTAAATAGTGACTAGAATACGCATGAACATGGTCTAACTGATTAAGATTTTGGAATTTGAATCAGTGTTTGCAAGCAATGTTCTTGCAGTATTCAGCCAGAGATATAATGTACCGGGGTAGGCAACCTATGGCACATGTGCCAAAGGCGGCATGCAAGCTAATTTTCAGTGGCACTTTCACTGCCCAGGACCTCCCAGGTCTGGGGAGCTCTGCATTTTAATTTAAAATTAAATGAAACTTTTAAAGCATTTAAAAAACCTTATTTACATACAACAATAATTTAGTTATATATTATAGACATAAAAAGAGCCCTTCTGAAAATGTTAAAATGTATTACTGGCATGCGAAACCTTAAATTAGAGTGTATAAATGAAGACTTGGCACATCACTTCTGAAAGGTTGCCGACCCCTGTAATGTACCATGCTAGTCCCTCCATCTGTGTAATGTGGGGGGAGTGTTACAAAGACTGCTTTCAATGCAAAAAAAGAAAGGGGTGGGGGGATGCTTACAGAGCTATCCCAATGTAAAATCCTAGTGGAGACAAGAAACAGATTGCTTTTATGGTGATGTAGCTAATCAAGCTAGTTAACCCTATACCCCCTGCCCTGGATTGACCTTGTTTCCACTAGGATTTTGCATCAAGAAAGGCTATGTTGTTACATCAGGAAAGCTATGTGGCTTGCTCCATTAAGAAACGTGCTGGCGATTTTTTTGTTGATTATTTTTGTGTGTGTTTTGTTTCAGTGGAAGCTAATACTGATCAAAGCAGCACTAATTTGTTGTCGGTGCTCTGTAAGCCATATCCAAGAGAGTGTCCCTGAACTAGGGATGTAAAAGGTTAATCAGTAAGCATTTGGCTTACCGGTAACTGGACCTTAACCATTAACCTCCGCAGCTGGCTACCCTGGGTCAGCTAAATGGTGGGACCCCGGCTACGGCGGGCCAGCGGGACCCCAGCCATGCTGGGCTGGACCGACAGGGCTGGAGCGGCTTCGGCTGCACCCCAGTGGGTGCACCTGTAATTGGAGCACCTGTAGTCAATCAAGGCCCTGTCAGGAACCTAAAACAAAAACCCTGCTTCAGGCAGACAGGATGGTGCGAGGAAGGAGATAGGGCTAGAGGTGGGAGGTGTGTTGCTGAGAATTGAAAGACCAGAGAACTGGAGGAAGGGAGACTCTGCCCCAGCAGGGCAGAGAGACTCCGTCGCACAGCATCAAGGACCGAGGGTAACCCTATCCAAGGAGGAAGAGGGTAAGAAACCCACAGCGGTTGAGAGGGGTGGAGGCTCAGAGTAAGGCGCAAACCCAGAACCCTTCCTTGCTTCCCTCCCCTACCGCCTTCCCAGGCCACTAGCGGGGCCCTTGGTGCCCCAAGAGTGGGGGCAAGGGGTGGAATTCTAGCCCCACGCCACCCGCCAAGAAAAGCATGGGAACCACCATACCAACATCGGCCATTTTGCCACATCATAGTAATGCATTATTTTAATATTCTGTGATACTGCTGTGCAACCAAACATGCTTCATGACATATGAAATTCCTGTACAAAATACTGTCAATGATCTGTATGGAAAGCATGGGTTATTACAGAAAAGTTGTTTTCCCCACAGTCTTTCCAGTCCACAATAAGAAATGTTAAAGCGGATTATATTTAGAGGCAGTGACATAAAAGAGTCACTCATATTTGCCATGCAGAAGCTAGTGTTCATTTTTGGCAGCCAAAGGAAAAACATCTGCCCTGTGTGCCCAATGGGCCTGCAAGAGGGTGGAGGTGAGGGGGGATAAGAGTGCTGATGGTCGCTATTACAATGTTTAGGTGCACTGTGCTGGCCAAGGAAAAGACAGTGCTGGACCATCAGCCCCAAATGGACTGAGACAGCTATATTAACAATTTTTTTTCTCTATCCTGTTCATTTTAATAGCTGGCTGTTTCTCCTAAAAGATTGTATTTTATTTCTTTCTCTCCTTGTGTTGTATGTGTAATGTATTGGAAATGGACAGCAGTGACACATGGACATGGGGTAAAACTTCAAACCCAGTGTGTTACCCTATCCGTTGCAGATTCTGGGTTTTAGCCCACAAAAGCTTATGCTCAAATAAATTTGTTAGTCTCTAAGGCCTGGTCTACATTACGAGTTTATGTCGAATTTAGCAGTGTTAAAGCGAATTAACCCTGCACCCATCCACACAACCAAGCCATTTTTGTCGACATAAAGGGCTCTTAAAATCGATTTCTGTACTCCTCCCTGACAAGGGGAGTAGCGCTGAAATTGACATTGCCATTTCAAATTAGGATTAGTGTTGCCGCAATTCGATGCTGTTGGCCTCTGGGAGCTATCCCACAGTGCACCACTGTGACTGCTCTGGACAGCACTCTGAACTCGATGCACTGGCCAGGTAGACAGGAAAAGCCCCGTGAACTTTTGAATTTTATTTCCTGTTTGCCCAGCGTGGAGAACTGATCAGCACAAGTGACGATGCAGTCCCAGAATCAAAAAAGAGCTCCAGCATGGACCGTACGGGAGATACTGAATCTGATCTCTGTATGGGGAGATGAATCTGTTCTATTAGAACTCTGTTCCAAAAGATGAAATGCCAAAACATTTGAAAAAATCTTCAAGGCCATGATGGACAGAGGGACTTAACACAGTGCTGCGTGAAACTTAAGGAGCTGAGACAAACGTACCAGAAAGCCATAGAATCAAATGGACGCTCACGGAGGGAGGGGCGGCTGACGACTGTAGCTATCCCACAGTTCCTGCACTCTCTGAAAACCATTTGAATTCTGAGTTGAGCTCCCAATGCCTGAAGGGTCAAAAACATTGTTGCGGGTGGTTCAGGGTATATGTCATCAGCCTCCCTCCCTTGAAAGCAAAAGGAAAAAAATCGTTTCTCACGTTTTTTCACTGTCACCGTATGTCTACTGGATACTGCTGGCAGACGCGGTGCTGCAGCGCTACACAGCAGTATCTCCTTGCCTTGCCTTGCGGATGGCAGACAGTGCAGTATGACTGGTATCCATCATCGTTGTCCCGTGGGTGCTCCTGGCTGGCTTTGGTGAGGTCAGTCAGGGGTGCCTGGACAAAAATGGGAATGACTCCAGGTCATTCTCTTCTTTAAGTTTTGTGTAATGGAGATTCAGTCCTGCCTGGAATATCGTGCCATCTGGAGACTTCTGCCTCAGGCTGCTCTCCCAGCCGGCAGCACCGCCTGGTCGCACCTACCCCAGCCTACCCCTTGCTACCAGGGCTCACAATCAGATACTTAGACCTCTACATTTTGCTGCAAATAAAAAAATTAAGCTGCCATTTAGAACTGTTCCCCAGCATACATATCCTGGGACATTTTGTATTTTACCAGTGTCAACCAAAGTCCTACACACAAATGGAGATTCAGTCCTGCCTGTGCTTCTATCCTAGTGCTTATCACAGATTCCCATTTTCAGCTATAGGCTGAGCAAATGCAGATTGGTGGTTCACTCTATTTTGCTGCAAGCCAACCGCCCTCCCCTCCCCTCTTTGATCTCTGCTTGCAGAGGCAATAAAGTCAGTGTTGTTTCTTATTCATGCATTCTTTATTACTTCATCACATAAATGGGGGGATAACTGCCATGGTAGCCCAGAAGGGATGGGGAAGGAGGGAAGCAACGGGTGGGGTTGTTGTAAGGGCACCCCCTAGAATGGCATGCAGATCATAATTTCTGCGGAATGTCTGGGGCTCTGACCCGGAGCAGCCGTTTGCCTCTCTGGTTCTTTAGTAGGCTTGCCTGATATTCTAGGCAGGACTGACTCTCTATTAGACAAAACTTAAAGAAGAGAATGACCTCGGGAGTCATTCCCATTTTGGTCCAGAAGCCCCCGACCAACCTCACCGAGGCCAGCCAGGAGCACCCATGACAGCAGCAGATGGTACAGTATGACTGGTAACCGTCTTTGTCAACTTGAAAAGCAGCAGACGGTACAGTATGGCTGGTAACCCTCTTTGCTAACTTGCAAAGGCAAAAGGATGCTGCTGTGTAGTGCTGCAGTACCGCATCTGTCAGCAGCATCCAGTAGACATACAGTGACAGTGAAAAAAGGCTGAACGGGCTCCATGGTTGCCATGCTATGGCATCTGCCCGAGCAATCCAGGGAAAAGGGCGCGAAATGATTGTCTGCCATTGCTTTCACGGAGGGAGGATTGACTGACGACATTTGCCCATAACTACCCGCAACAAATTTTTGGCCCCGTCAGGCATTGGGATCTCAACCCAGAATTCCAATGGGCAGGGGAGACTGCGGGAACTATGGGATAGCACTGGGATAGCTACCCACAGTGCAACACTCTGAAAGTCGACGCTAGCCTCGGTACATGGACGGACACCACCGAATTAATGTACTTAGTGTGGCCGCATGCACTCGACTTTATACAATCGGTTGCCAAAAATGGAAATCTGTAAATTTGGAGTAATCCCGTAGTGTAGACATACCCTAAGGTGCCACAAGTACTGCTTGTTCTTTTTGCTTCTACAGACTAACACGGCTACCACTCTGAAACCAAAGGGATCCGTATTTTTTTTTTTATTTTTATTTGTTTTAAACACTGGCTACACTTGTAACTGCTTGTAATGCCAGTAAGTCTCATCAAATTGGATTAGATTGTGCAGAGACACTAAGCAATGAGGTTTGTTTAAAATCCAACTACTCAAATTTCCCATTTTGAGAATTTCATGGGCAACTTGTCTTTTTGGTACTGTCAAGATATGTGTTGTGGCCCCAATATTTCCTCAGTCTTTTATTCTACCATTTAGCAGTTGATTAGCAATCTGGATAGCATGTTTGTTGATTTAAGCACCATATTTGTGTAACCCACATTAATACCGTGTGACTTTGTCTCCACTACAAAGTGGGTAGACTACAGACAGAGGTTTATGATTTGCTATTGCCTCTGCATCAGTGGGCTTAATCCTTTTAGCTGAATCACTAGAGACTCACAGACAACCTGACTAGAGGTGTCATTACATTTATTGTCTTAATATTATTATTTATTTTCTATTAGTATCCAGAAGGCATAGAGAGCATTGGGAATTGAGAGCATCCAGCATCTTGCTGGAGGTATTAAATATTTTGCTGCATCCAGGCCCTTGGACTCCAGGCCAGTAGGAAGCTATTAGAGCTCTGTTGACAAGCAACTTTCTCACAAATTAACATCTGTGAAGTATTTGCTGACCTCAATAATTTAAAATGCGTTTTTATTTCAGCTCTGCATTCCCAACAAAGGGATGATGCCCTGTCATGAGGGTGCTAATGGGACAAGGATAGTGATCTGTCTATCAATAGCTTTAACATGACAATCTAATTAAATCTTCTGACATACCATTGTAGCCTAGATAGCCTTTTAATGTGGATGCCATCCACAGACCATAATATGCACAAAAATATAAATGTTTTACATTATGAGGGTGGGGCAGGCAAAGAGTTTAGGTACAGCTTTTAGTGTTCTTCAAACATAATCTAGAGTTGCTGCTTTCTCAAAAGAAAAATTAAACCAGTCTTCTGTTGCATTGCAGCAGATTTTTCTGGGTATTTATTTTTTACATGTTGAGCCAAATCTTGTTCTCCATTCCATCCGTTTAACTCTGTTAGAGCCTATGGATTTGCATTAGCATAATGGGGGGATAAAATGTCTCTCTTTTTTTCCCCTTGGATATTCAGAGTCTGTGAAAAGAAACTTTAGATAATTTGGATTTTAGTCAAACTTATTTCATCTCTTTTTTCAGGTTTAAGTAATACTCATTTTTACATGAGATTAGCAGACTTTCAAGTACAAAGGAAAAGGGCTAAACTTTGTTTGGGCCATCAGTGTCTTTGGAGTGTACTGTATTAATGGCGAGTGTGTGAGGAAAATTCTAGAAATGCAATACAATATATGTAGTCAGGATTTATTTCTCGGGGTAGCAGAGGCTGAGTTATTAAAATCATAGTAGTGAAGATCACTGTGTCTTCACTCTAAACTATGCTGTCATTGGAAATAATGCTGTCAGACTTTTATGTTCCCTCCCCGCCCAAAATAACCTACCTTTTAAAGGTTCCCTTTGCAGATTTACTGAAAAGATAAAAATTTCCTTTTGTCATCCTGTTTTAGCATTTTATTAAAATGTAATATTGAGGCATAGAAAAAGCATTCTCAGTTAGATCAGGGACACCCCTAGAGCATGACTTTCAGAAGTGCTGAATACCCAAAATCCCAGTCAAAATGAATGGGAGCTGCAGGAAATCAGCCCCTCAAGATAGCCTCTAAATTTGGGTACCTATACTTGAAAATTTGGACTGTAACTTCTCTGTGCCTCAGTTTCCATATCTAGGATGATAATACTCACCCCACAAGGGTGTTGTGGGGCTTTATTCATTCACATTTATAAGGTATCTTGAGGTTCACAAAGGTAGGCCCTACAGAAGTGCAAATTATTATTTTTAATAAAGAATAACCAGTTTCTTGCTATGCAGAGATGTTTTTAATACCCTTTTCCATAACCCCAAACTGCTTGCTTACAGCAAGACAAATAGAGAATATAAAAGAACTGGTGATGTTTGTTTCTTGAACCTTTTTTGACTTGGATACTTACATGTTTCAAGTGAGCGAAACACAAAATAAACAGTCATCCTTCAGAAGCCACTGAAACCACTTCGCAGTTTGGTTAAACTCCAACAAAGCTGTAAGGAGGAACTGTGAATTTGGGAATGAGAGCAGCAGTTATTCCAGCCAGCTGTCATCCCACTTTTGGAGGTTTTTCTGTCCTTACTAATTCACACTTCTGAAGAACCTGATATATATTTTTTTAATCCTGGCCACAGTGACTATTGCATTAAAAATAAACAGAGCCTCTCTCTGCTTTAAATTCCTTTCACTGACCTTAGAGGATATAATACCCTTTTCCCATCTGTACGGAAGATTGCAGCAATATCCAGGCTCAGAAACTGCAGAAATAAACTTAGGTGTGCAGTATGCTCAATGAATAAATTCCCAGACAAAAACTTGGTTAAAATCTAGTTAACATTTTAAACTATTATTTTGTAGTACCATAATTTAGCATGATACAAAACAGTCCATGCCCCAGACAGTTTACATGTGACAAACTAGAAAATGAACATAGTGGACAAAGAATGGGAGTACAAAAAAGAGAGGAGAATTCAAATAAATGTGTTGCAAACAAAGCTTATAAATTCTCATTTTTAAAAACTGAGAACAAGGCACAGCTGGTCAGAATTTTTCCAGTGCATTGTTTTTCTGTTGAAAAATGTCATTAATCAAAACCACCATGTTCTACAGGAATGTGTAAATTTCAACAAAATTTCATTTTCAGGGGAAGAGGGTGGAAATCAAAACTAAATGTTTCAACCTGATCAGAACAAAGTGTTCGGATTTTTCATTTCAAAACAACATTTTGTTTAGAAGGTTATTTTATTTTTTAATTTTGTATTTAAAATTTTAAAAAGTTAAAATCAAATTGTGTTGATTGTCCCAAATTATATTTTTATTTATTTATTGGAAAATTCATTTTATGGGAAATTTCAACTTTTTCATTCTGATTAGGAATATTTTTTGTCCTAAAAAAGAAATTGGAATTTCCCACCTAACAGAAATTCCAATTTTGGACCAGCTCTAGAATGAAGGTAGGTAAAAAGAAGAGTAGGTAGTGCAGGAACAAAGGTCAGTGGTGGAAAACTAGGCCAGAGAAGTAGGGGCGGAGGAGCAGCATATGAAAATCCTTGATGCATCCGTCTTAATTTAATGGATATTTTAATGCAACCTTAAAGTACATTCTTCTGCATTTTTAATCCGAGTTTCCTTAGCTTGTGTCTGCATTGCTGCTGGGAGGATGCTTTCCAGTGCAGGTAGAGACAGACAGACTAGCTCCGCTCAAGGAAGTGCGCTAAAAATAGCGGTCCAGCAGCAGCTTACAGTAGCCATCTGAGTATAAACTCACCTGGACCCCTTGAATACCCACTCAGGAAGCTGGTCCAAACCGCCACCCATGCTACACTGCCTTCACAGCTATTTTTAGCATGCTAGCTTGAGCAGAGCTAGCGCCTGACTGTCAGCCTTTGCTGGGAAGCACCCTCTCAGCTGCTGTGTAGACGTATCCCAGGTGTGTTGAACTACAAAAAACTATGTATAAAAACTTGCTGTGAACTGTAATATTCTCTTCTGATAAGGTCTATATTTTGCTGTAATTATAGGCCAAGTGTAAAAACAATATATTTTAAATGAAAAACAAGGCAGCACAGTATTCTAATCAATGATTTAGCATGGAAGGGTTTGTAACCTTTCTGAATCCAAGTGGTTTGGTTGGCAGAGCTTCTAATTCCACTAGGCTTTTGAAATTTGTTACCTCTGCCAAGATCTGAGTTTTTTTCTAAAGTCCAAAGATTGATTTAACTGCCCATCTTTCCAAAAACTATTAAGCATATGCCTTACTTTAGTCATGTGAGTAGTTCTGTTGAAGTGAGTGGAATTACTCATACTTTAAAATTAAGTTTTATGCTTTAGTATTTTGCTCAATCAGGACCTTAATGAGTAAACTAATCTGGATGTGTCAGTGACTACTCAGGGTCCTGAGTTTGTAAAGTCTGGCACATAACTATAGAGTCATTGCTGTAGCCATGTGCTCTACACTTAAATAGGCTATCTCATTACCTTTGAAAGCTTTGCACTATCTTGAGCAAACGAAAGGTGCTATATAAAATCAGTCTGTTTTTGACAACTTCAGCTACAATCTAGTTCTAGAATAAAATGTAAATCCTTTTCCATCCATTCCACTGTACGTAATTAACATGTGTCTTGCTATCTTTTAATCTGTTTTAGGGTGAAGTTGTGGAATTCCTTGATGAACTTCTTGAAGTGGATGAAAACAGTGAATCCTGATGAACAAAAACAAGGCATAGTTTAAAAAAAAAATAAAGACCCACTGTTGTGCCTTCATATCATCATTTATAGCTCAGGTTAGAGATACTTCAAGCTGTGCCTTTAACCTCAGGCCTTGGCTACACTGGCGCTTTACAGTGCTACAACTTTCTAGCTCAGGGGTGTGAAAAAAAACACCCCCCTGAGCACTGCAAGATACAGCGCTGTAAAGCACCAGTGTAAACAGTGCCACAGCGCTGGGAGCACGGCTCCCAGCGCTGCAAGCTAATCCCCATAAGAAGGTGGAGTACGTGCAGCGCTGGGAGAGCTCTCTCCCAGCGCTGGCGCTGCGACCACACTCACACTTCAAAGTGTTGCCGCGGCAGCGCTCCCGCAGCAGCGCTTTGAAGTTTCAAGTGTTGCCAAGCCCTCAGTCAAATGTCATGAATCTTTCCTGTGCGATCACTGCCACACTGCACTGATCTTTTCATGAGTGTGGTTTCTCACTGTATGCTCTCAAAGTTGAGCCATATGGGGTATAATCTTGTTTGATTTCTTTAAAATGGTACTTTAGAAAAAGAAAGTTATTCAGTTGCTCTCACTTGTCACTGAGACTCCTTCAGTCTGCTCAGCTAAATTGTAATAGCTTGGCTAAATTCTGAAGAAGTTTTGCCAGAATATGGACCAAGTAATTGAATAGGGCATACCAACTCTCCAGATTTTTTGAGGCATGTAATGGTATTTTGTATGTGGATTTCCCATGATGAGTAGCAAACTTGCACTAAATTTCAGTGCATCAAAAGATGCTAATGCATCAAACAAACTGCCCCATAATTTAGATTGTAAACTTTTTGGGCAAAGGCTCTCCTTTTGTTCCGTTTATACAATCCCTAGTAGAGTGGGGTCCTGATCCATGGCTGGCGTTCCCAGGCATTATGGTAATAATAAAAAAAAACTGAAATGTGCTTTAACTGACTTAGCTAGTTAGAGACAAGGTGGGTGAAGTAGTATTTTGATTTTATTTTAATAAAATATATTACCTCACCCACCTTGTCTGCAATATACTGGGACTCACAGGGCTACAACTACACTGACTTAACTAATGACCTTTTAAAAACTGCTCTGAGAAGTTCCTTCTGTCAGCAGTTTTGTTCTGTCTTGAAAATTGCACAAGGTTCAATGGCATGAAGCAGGAGATCAGTCAGGATTAATGCAGTAAGTAGTTAAATTTCTCTCTCTCAGTTTTTGCTCCTTTAGGGCCCAATCCTGCATACCTCTTCTCTCACAAGTAGTTCTTGTCCATGTGAGTAGTAGTGTGAGTAAGAGCTAATCAGGTAAAAAGTATGGTTTGTGTATTCTCTCATCTAGATAAGGGTTTTCAGGACAATCTGCATATTTTCGTGCCCAAAAGGAAGTAGAGATAAAACTATCTGTTTGAAGAACCATTTATCTTAATAAAGAGCAAACTTGAGAAGTAATCATAATCTCTGTACCCATTGTTTAATGGTAGATGGGATGTGATCATAAAGAATACATCTATACCAACTTTTGACCATAGATGGAAGAACTATTTGGGATGATCTTTTTTCACTAGTGTATTTTCCTTGTTATTTTTGTGTATTTTCCTTGTTATGTCATATGATCCTGCCCTATAAACAAATATTTTGAAGACCATGAAAAATATTGTATTTAAAGATAATAGGTGAAATCCTGGCCCCATTGAAGTCAATGGCAAAAGTCCTATTGACTTCAGTGAAGCCAGGATATCAGGTCTTTCTTTAAGAGCTAGAACCTGCAAGTGCTTGAGATCTACTCACTTTAGTGGGAGGCAAGGGCATTCAGCCCCTTTCATGGCTGGGCCCTAACTCGGCTATGGAGTTCCAGTATGTGCAAATAAATTTGGAGAAGCATAGTCAGTAAAAATAACTTGAACCCTGCTATTTTGCCTACACATTTACCAGCTATACACTAGCTCCAAGATGTATCAGAGAATAAGAAAGGAAATCCACAGTTGAGGAGTCATTTTTAGGTTGTCTTGAAATCCCTAGTCATAAAAAAACAAAAACAACAAAACCCCAAATCCTTAAAATATGTACAGAGATGTACAGAGTCAGATTCTGTCTGCTGTTTCTCTTTCTTTACTACCAGAACATTTAGTTTGCTGCAAGCTGGGGAGTGAATCCTCATACTAATCTGCTGCAGGTAAATTGTCATTTGGACCCTGCTGATCTGCATTAACAGTTAGTTAATGCACTTTGATGTAGTCTCATTTCAAAGAGGACCAGATCAAAGTGGATCAGCAGGGTCCACAGGAACAGTTAGTTCACAGCAGGCTGGCGTAGTAGATTCATACCCCAGTTGGCTGCTAAATGTTCTTGGAAACAATCCCTTAATCTCAATTTAATCCATTGACTTCAATGGATTAAATTCTCTTTTGTGTTATATAGTTGTATAACCAGCGTAATATCCCCATTAATTTCAGTGCAGCTACCACTGTAATGAGAGCAGAATTTGGCCCACGCTCTGCCTTGGTGCTTTAGGATATGTGGCATGTTGTTATGCTTCACAGCATTAGGGTTTATTTATTGTATGTTTATGCATGAATTTAACTCTGCTTTTAAAATGTGTAGCAGTTTATTATAAACTAGTTTTCATTCCATACTAAAATATACCCGTCATCGTGGTATATGAGTGCCTGTACCCTACTGGGATATTTTATCTCCTAGAGAATTTATGTATGCTTAGTACAAGAGATCAGGAGAGGCTGCTACGCTGGAGTTATCTCCTATCCCCTGGCTCTCAAAGATATGTATGGAAGGACAGTTTCCAACCTCTCCTATCAGAAACTTGACATCCAAGGTTAAGTCATCTGCCCAAATGTCTTCTCCTCAATGAGATTCTCAGCCTCTCCTTCAGAAATCACATGTGAGTGATATGGGGCTGTTCTGGGAAAGATACTTCTATGCATGTTGTCTTGTTCTTGTTAATTATGTTTTCAATTCTTCTGCCCCTGTTGTTGTATCTTTTCGTAAACCTACATTGTGAGGTCAGTGGAGCATGGACGGTCTTCCTGTTACTTGTTTGTATGGTGCCTGGCACAATGAGCCTTAATCTTTGAGTGGAGCCTGTAGGTGCTACTGTAATACAAAAATAAATAAATAAAGTGCCTTAAAGACCTCTTCAGGAATGGATGCTCACGATTCGACTTACTGGGACTGATTTTTCCAGTTTTGCTTGCATCTAAGTGATCATTTTGGTCTTTTTCCCTTTAGCTTTCCCCACAATTTGGACATCTTTAGATAATATCTATGAGTAGGGCTACGATTATGTCATGGAATCCATGACTTCCAGAGACTTCCGTGACATTTTCTGCCCTGGGGCTGGACTGCTGTCAGCAGGCAACGGCTCTCTCAGAGGCCCCCAGCAGCTCCCACTCACTGCAGGAGGCTGGGCTCCCCGCAGCTGTCCAGCCACAGCAGGTGGCAGGAGCCCCCTCCTCTCTCTCCCCCCCCCCCACAGCTGCCCAGTCATGGCAGGCAGCAGGGAACCCTGCAGCAGCCCAGCCACGGTGGGGGACTCCTCCACAGCAGCTCAGCCACAGCAGGTGGCGGGGGAGGGACGGCGGACCCCACAACAGCCCAGCCTTGGCGGGCGGAGATTGGGCCTTCTCCCTTCCCATGTTGTCATGGATATTTTTAGTAAAAATCAGGGACAGGTCACAAGCTTCCATGAATTTTTTTTTATTGCCCGTGACCCAGCCATGATATTTACTAAAAATATCCATGACAAAATCTGAGCCTTGCCTATTAGTGTGGTTCTATACTGTAACTATCTGTGTAAAAATTAATGTACCCTTCTAAAATGGCAGTGATCTGTTTTCATTTTGTTCATGTGCCTTGTGGATTTTTATGACTTTTTCTAATTTCCACTACATATGGTCCCAAGCCAGTTCAATTTTAACAAGTGTAAGGAGTTCTTTAGCACCAGCTCTTTTCTAATGAGAAATAGCTGCTCTTCCAGTCCTGTAGTATTTAATGCAGCTTTTTTCAGCTTTCTCATGTTCTTTCAAGTGATTTTTCTTCTGCTGCTATTGGTAAATGCCAACACTGTGTGTTACTGCAATAAATCTTTGTCCTTCCTGCCATTTCTTCTTGGGGTCAGCAGGTGGGCAGGGCAGTGTCCCCTCCACTCCCCCTTCGCTCCCCCCCCAAAAAAAATTTCCTGCAACACCTTCATCCTAGCAGCTTCTGCCTAGTTGGTGAGATTTTGATGTTACATCTTCATTTTCTTTTAATATTTATTCAGGGCTTATTTTATGCTCCGTTCCTTCTCTTGTACTGCATCTCAGTCAAGCTACAGTGTACATGTGGCAGTTTTGACAGAAGTGTGTTCCATACCACTTTAACATGTGCCATTAGTGCACGCAGACATCTTGCACCTCATCCTACCACTCATATGTGGGTATAACTCAACTGACCTCAGTGGTGGTCTTGCCTATGACAGAACTGTAGTATCGAGCCTTTTATAATTGCTTACTTTTCTAATAATCCAGCAAGATATTTGGATAACTGCTCTTAGTCTCTCTGAGCCGCCTCCTGCTGCCCACAAGCAGTTATGTAATAGCCTGTTGAGATTACACAAATAATAATGTCAGCATTATTGGTGAACACTGATTGAAATTCATCCCAGAGGGTATGGTTAGCACCAGGCCTTCTGCCCCACTTAAGCTCTATGTTAAGATCTTATGTTGGACAGAGGGCTTTGCACAGGCCTTTTGCAAGATAGTGAATTTCCTGGAAGTTTTAGCTCGAACTGGATCACAGACTTTGACTGTCACCATCTAGTTCCCAATGGGTATTTGTCCACATATCTAAACTATCAGACAGTTGGGTATAGTGACAGTCTCTATTGATCTGTAGACTGTGAATCAGGACTAGACTATTAGCAATATTGCAAGTTGGGAGTGAGTTTATTTGGCAGAGCTGTATTGAGTATTTTTACATGGACTCTTTCTAGCTACTACAGTGCCTCACTTGCTTCTAACTCACTTTCATAAGCTTCAACATTCATTCAAATAAAATAGATAATAAGAGTGGCGGTGGTTTCGTGTATTGTTCAAACATTAGAATAGTTATGTTCTGAAAAGCTACTATACAATGGCATAATGGATTCCATATTTACTATGTCTCAACGGTTTCTATATTAAATATGTTCAGTTTAGAAGGAAAAATCTTTTTCTAAGTGTCAGTTCCTGCAAATTCAACCTGCAATCTGAAAGTTAAGCTGGGTTCTTTCTCTCACACTGCTAGCAATAAAGTTTCTGCCATGGAACCGTAATTAATAATTCTCTTGCCAATTCATAAGGCAAAACAGAATCCAGTTGTCTTTCCCTTTCTCTCTCCTCTTGTGCTGTATTGCTTTGCAATGCTACCAAGAATAATTTTTTTTTGTAAATTAATAATTAAAGCAGATGTGATTCTGAATATCTCTGGGGAAATACTTCTGAGTAAGAAGGTGCCATTTTTACATACATATTTTACAGCATAGAACCATACTCATAGATGTAACTGAAGATGTACCTCCGAAACAAACTATTCCTTTCTTCCTTCTAAAACCATATTAGAACATTCTGCTTTATATGACTTTTTCTTACCCCATTGCTGTAGCTAACTTCCATTGCATATCCCTGCATTCAAGAAAGGTAATATTGGTGGATATTTACAGCAAAGGCAAACACAGGAAATCTGTCTCTTTAAAGAGGTTCCATTAAAAAGTGATTTTTAGTAACCTGCACTTCTTACAGTACTATATACTGAGTTGCAAATAGACAAAGATGTGTTGGATTGTAAATGTACTCATGTTTATTATGGCTGCAATTGAGGGTAAACAGTTGCCTGCATATGCCAGCTACTATGGAAATATGTTTTTTAAGTTCTAATGTGGGCTGTAAACCAAACCTACTTCAGTTCAGAAAAAAATTCAATACTTAAACTGTGGAGAGAAGTACTGATGCCAGAGAAAACACACTCCTTTAATAATGTTTGAACATAGAGCTGTGATGCAGTTTGCAGCAGAGCAGTGAGAAAAAAACACAACTAATCTTTCATTGCTGCTGTCTGAACTTTTGGTTGTCTGCCATCCTTTAAACAGTGACTTCTTTTTTCTAGTGACTCAATGGGTGAATGACTTAGTGTGGAGTGTTTAAGCTACATACAAAAAGAGACGTTAGTAAGAAATAGCCTGACTTACAAAAGTTTTGGCTATATACACCAGCAGATCAGGTTTTTGTATCTTAACTCCTCTTCAGTGCCTAGAGAAAAATGTAATAAATGGAGACCTTTTTTTTTGTAAGGAAATATTCAGTTGCTTAGACTCTCCTCTCTCTCTTCCCTTCCCTCCCCCCCAAAAGCATTTGGTGATGTATGGAAACAAAATTCTGTTGAGTTCTTGGTTTTTAAAGTTTGTAAATGGTAACCTTTGGGTAGAAGTTTCTTTGATTATTTTTAACCTCTCCCCTTTAATATAGCTTTTGGATAGCTGTGTTTAAATGGCATTAAGTAGTTAATATGATTTATTTTTACATTTGCAAAGCAATGGAATTTTTACTTGTTTTAAAATAATAGGATTATGGGAGTCGGAGCTGTAATTGCATATAACTGTTGTTTTAAAATTAGCTTTGTTACTGCGTGTCAGTCTCTCTACCATTTATCTGCAAAAAGTGTTGGGACATTTTATTTACTGTCTGGAGTATAATCCTGTAAAACAGAGGTGGACAAACTGTGGCCCGCAGGACCTTCCTGCCCGGCCTTATAACTCCTGGCTCAGGAGGCTAGCCCCCAGCCCCTCCCCTGGTTTTCCCCCTCCGCCGCAGCCTCAGCTCACTGCGCTGCCTGCACAATGCTCTGGCGGCAGGCCTGCGAGCTCCTGGGGCAGTGCAGCTGCAAAGCCAGGGCCTGACCCAGTGCTCTGTGCTGCACAGTGGCATGGCTGGCTTCATCCGGGTGGCGAGGCTGCCTGTCCTGGTGCTCTGGGCGGTGCAGCTGTAGCGCTGCCAGCCACCAGTGCTCCAAGCAGCGCGGTAAAGGAGCAGGGAGCCACGAGGGTTGGATAGAGGGCAAGTGAGTTCAGGGTAGGGGGCAGGGATGTGGATAGGGGTCAGGGTGGTCAGAGGGTGGGGAACATGGGGGGAAGTCAGGAATGAGAGGAAGGGTTGGATGGCTGGCAGGAGTTCCAGGGGCATCAGGGAGAAGGGGTTTTCCCTGTCTTAATTTCAGCCCATTGCTGCTAGTTATACCTTTTACTATGTTAAGTAATTCCTCCCCTCACTTTTTTCCCTTTTCATCCTTTCAGTATTTGTATTTATCTTGCTCTCCACACCCTGCCTTAGTTGATCAGCCAAGTTACACATGAGAGGAGAGTTGGATTTCCTCTTCTCCTCCCCTTCCCCCTCCCCCCCCCGTGAATTTTTTTGGTCAATGTCTCTCTGGTTATTAAGTGCCCACAAGTGCAAACAGCATTCTAGTTCAGGATGTAAATTTGAGGAAGAAAAAACATTCTGCCGAATAGTATCGGGCTGATGACCTGGATTTAACACTTTTTGACTAATTCTGATATCAAAAACAACAAGGAGTCCGGTGGCACCTTACTTCTGTATCCACAAAAACAACAAGGAGTATATCTGCTCCAAGAAATCCCCGATGGAGAGACCAGTATTTCCTCTACAAACAAATCTGTTTAGTCAGTTATTTGAACAAGAACACTCCTCTCCTCCCCGCCTTTGTAGATACCTCAGAGTACTATGTTAATGCACATTTTGTTCCTTTTCATGAATAACAAGCATCTCACAAGAGCCCCATGCAGTTTGCATTTGTAATTTTATTTGTGTATGATTTTTACATCGTGTATGTTTCCTGACACTAATAGTATTGACTTTGTTTACTTAGCTTGTTGAGCTGTACTTCATTCAAATAACGCTATGCAGAACTGTAACACTGATTTCATGCTTTTAAGATTAAAAAAGTTTCAAAATTGATGTTTTTTGCATTTATTTTGCAGTATATTTCCACACAGATAACACAATATGTTTTAGTTGAGTTAGCAGACTCCATAAAGTTACTTAGTGCTAAATCCATTGTTTAAAAAAAGTTGCCTCATAAAAATATTTTACAACTGTAATCCTAGGTTATTTCATATTCTAGAACACATTAAAGTAATGCAGTATAACAGGAAACACACTATTTACAAATCTGCACAGTTTCTATTCTTGCTGTCTATATCCAGGCAACAATACTCAACTTCTCTTGCTCACTATAAAGTCATATTCTGTCACAAAATGTGTAGCTATATTTTTAAAATCCTGTTTTTAATTTTTGTTACCAGTATATGGGGATTGAGTTACACAAAATGGGGCCAGAGTTACTCAGAATATACACCACTGTAACTGAAGACAGAATTTGGTCCTATATGATCTCCACTGATTCATCTTTCAATATTTCACCTTTTTTCCCCTTCATGCTTTGATCTACTGAATAAAGTGAGTATTTTGGCTGAGACTGCCCTGTAAGGAGTAGAAGATGAGCTCATTTCTGACCTGCAGATTATTCATAGTTTTGAGTACTACTTTTGTCATTAGGACAGGTAAGAACAAACAGTAAGATTTTTCATTCCTAAATAAGCAAAATTATTCCAGGGATGATAAAAGACATCTTCTATCTCTCTCTCCCAATTCTTAACAATTCTAAATAAGATGTTATGTTGGAAGAGCCTCCATGTTTGCAATAACTGAAACAACATCCAATTTAAAAGGCAAGAGTTTTCATTGTAATAACTAGGCAAGGTCTTCCTTGCCTAGGTTTGTTTTTGTACTTCAAACTAAAATAAGCAGTTTTTATGAACTTATGTATCTCCCACTGTTCCACATCATATCTTTGATAACTTTCTACTCCCCTTCAGTTCATGAGAGAATAAGAGCATAAGAATGGCCATACTGGGTCAGACCAGTGGTCCATCTAGCCCAGCATCCTGTCTTCTATCAGTGGCCAGTGCTGGATGTTTCAGAGAAAATGAACAGAACAGGGCAATTATTGAGTTGTCCAGTCCTAGCTACTGACAGGGGTTTAGGAACACCTAAAGCACAGGGTTGCATCCTTCTCCATCTTGGCTAATAGCTATTGATGGACCTATTCTCCATGAACTTATCTCATTCTTTTTTGAACACAGTTATTCTTTTGGTCTCCACAATATCACCTGGCAATGAGTTCCATAGGTTGACTGTGCACTGTGCAAAGAAGTACACTGCTGTCTATTAATTTAATTGGGGAGAGCCCTGGTTTTCGTGTTATGTATAGGGGTAAATAACACTTACTTTCTCTACACTATTCATGATTTTGTAGACCTCTAGCATCTCCCACCTTACTCCTCTCTTTTCTAAGCTGACCAGTCCTTGTCTTTTTAATCTCTCCTCATCTGGAAGCTGTTCCATACTCCTAATAATTTTTGTTGCCGTTCTCCATGCTTTTTCCAATTTTAATTTTGTTTTGTTTTGAGATGGGGTGCCCAGAACTGCATGCAGTATTCTAGGTATTGGAGTACCATAGATTTATATCATGACATTATTATTCTGTCTTACTATCTATCCCTTTCCTAATGGTTCCTAACATTGTTAGCTCTTTTGACTGCTGCTGCACATTGAATAGAAGTTTTTCAGAGAACCATCTGACCCCAAGATCTTTTTTTTTTTTTTTAAACGTATTTGAGTATACAAGTGTACTTCGGTCATCCCATAGAAGAATGTGGCAAATATATTTTACATAACATTTTTAATTCATACGTTATAGGCTGTGTATTTAAATTCAACATTTTGATCAGTTGGTCTTAAAGCATTATTATTCAGAAGAACAAATTACTTTAGATGTATTTTCCTGCCAAGGTCTTTATTCCTGTTTGGCTCCTTGATGAGTAAGGGGCTACTCATAGCACCTGAAAGGAGGAATGCACTGACTACCACAGTGCTTGCTTACTTTTAAAGGAAAAATGGAGTTTTCTAGTATTTGTATTATCTCAATTTCAGTGAAAGAGCATTAATTCCACAAAAAATATTAATATAAAAAAGCACTTCTTTCCAAAGATTAAAACAACACCCCCTAGCCCCAAAATATCCTAATGTCCTACATGTTTGGTTAATGTGTTTCAAGAAAATTTCACAACATTGAAGAAAAGTACCTTAGTGATCATCTCTCCAAATGCAATATCACCCATTACATTAACATACTGTACCAAATATTTTTCCTCACATGATATGCCATGTAATCATTGGTTTTGGTCCACCCTGACAAATTTGGTTAGTTCTAAAAGAAATAACAAACACCAACATATGTAGTAGCTCAAAGAGAGACTTTTGCCCCACATCTCTTTGTCTGGCTCACTGAAAGTAAAGCAGAAAGGTCTGACCAGTCCTGCCATTGGTTTGTAACCAGACAATGTCGTAGACAAAGAATTTGCTTTTATTAATTAATATGAGCAAAATGTAAATGCTGGATGATCTCCAGTTGCACTACATTCTTTTTTGCTGAGATCTCCAAAAAGACCCATGTGGTAAAAATGTCCAGATTCTTTAACACTGAAATGTCAAGATATATTAAGTTGTGATTTCAAACAGCTGAACTTCCTTCTGTCTCACACAGGGTTTTTTTTGGTTTTTGTTTGGTTTTTTGCCCTCTGCTTCCTGCACTGATGGATTTCAGTGTCCACCATTCATGTGACTTTTTTTCTTGCTTTCTAGTGTCTGCCAAAAAACAGGTAGCAGGTTAGACTTTCTGCATTTCAATCTGTTGGTGGTGATGGGGATGTCTAGCCTGACCTTTTCCGTTCAATTTATATACAGAACTCTTCTGTTGCCGTTTTTTGAAACACCACACCGCCAGTATAGATACAAACAGTAATAAACATAGAACAATCACAGTGATAGCTATCATGGGACCTTTACTCGGGCTAGGACAATTCTCTCCTACGCAAGGTTCAGAAGTGGGAAGAAGTTTTTCTCCTGTGCCATCAGTGAGATTTTCTTGCTCAAGAAATTCATTAGACAATGAGTTAGTAAAGACCTCCTGAGTTGGTATAGTGGCTGCTGCTTGTGTTGAGTATGCTGTTGTTTCTTCTGTCTCTGGATATGGAATGTGGTCAATGGTACTGACTGTTGTAGAGGTTTTCAATGTAGCAGTTTTCAAGCTAGGGCAGTCATGCTGTGTAGTTGTTGTAGTAGACTCCCGAGTCACAAATCCCAAAGATGTAGTTGCATGATACCTGATCACATCCTCAGAGCCCTTGCTAGCACTCACGTTCTCGGGAGCACTCGTTGGTGTTAGTACTAATGGTACTTCTTTGATCCCATAATCGTGCATCCTTGTTGGGGCTGCCACAATCTGTGTTAAATCCTTGTCTGGGGCTGGATTACTGTTGCCTGCTTTCCTAACTTCAACATGATTTGGTTGATCAGTTGTAAGGCTAATGTCATCTTCTGTTCCCATTGATCCATCAACCTTATCCTCCTCTTCGTCATCCTCCACTGCTTCCTGAGTTACAGGGTAACCATCTAACCAGGATTCATCAGTATTGGTGACTGTATCTTTCATTGTCTTTGTATCATTGTTCACAAAAACAGGTCCAATGTGGAAATCCTTGCTGTCATAAATCATTTTGTTGCCAGGTTCATTATAGATGGTTTTCACTCCAATGTGGTTGTTGCCATCAGAAAATAGTGTTTTAGTGGCATCGTTTGTGTCTTTGTCAGATTCAGGTTCATTGAAAGACTCTGCAGGGAACCAAAACAAGTGTTTTTGGCTCAGCAATGATACAGGTGATTCAGTTGGTGTCTTCCTTCCTTTCTCAGTAGAATCTATACCCTGAGTAACATCTTTGCTGCTTCCAACTCTTTCTGCCTCTGTTTCTTTAGGGTGGGAAAACTCCTGCTCTTGTTCCTCCTCCCCTTCCTCTTTGCCATGCTCTTCCTCATGCCCAGCCACAGGCATAGACCTGTCATCAGGAAAATTATCTTCATAGTCAATGTGTGCCTCAGTCTCATCTGAAAAAGTTTTTTTTTTAAAGTTTAATTTGGTAGAAAAAACGCTGGGCTCCTAGAATGAAGATTTGTTGTTATGCTGTGCATTAAGTGTTGTGTAGTGGTGTCCCTTAAAACATGGCTTACCATATTTTATATGTTGTTCTGCCTTTCATTGAAATATAAGTGGTCACCATAACTCTGATATATTATAGCAAGTTATATACAGTTTGGATAATGTTGCTACAATTTTAACTTTAAATTTACTGACTTTCCAACACTCTTAAAAAAGCACATAGAATTTATTATGCCCCCAGTTAAAGTTGTATACATGTTTCCACTCTAAAGAACCTTTTCAGTTGCTTATAATTTTATCAAGCGTTCACCTTTTAGACTATTTTCCAACTCTGCTCCCTGAGGGCAACATTTAAAAATTTTTAGCAAAACAGTTCAGGTGTTTTCAAGCAGGGTGAATAAATGGGAGGAAAAAAGACAATTCTGCTTTTGTTTCAAAAGTTTCAAACTTTTAAAAATAGTCCTAAATATTTATGGGAAAATATTCCCTGGAACACATGCCTTCCAGTGGTCTGGTGAAAATTAATTTTTATTGGCCCAATTTATGAAGGTTTAAATATATATGTATGTGTGTATATAATGTCATCTATTATGCAAAATGTTATCTTTTTATTTTAAAAAAAAATGCTCTCCCAGTGTTCCACTGACACTCTGCCTATGCATATGTGAATTGATAGGAATCAGGGCCGGCTTTAGGCCTATTCCACCAATTCCCCCGAATCGGGCCCCGCGCCTAAGAGGGCCCCGCGCCCAGTGAGAATCCCTTCCCTGGCTAGAGGTGCTTTTTTAATTTTTACTCACCAGGCGGCACTTCGGGTCTTCAGTGGCACTTCGGCGGCGGGTCCTTTGCTTGCTCTGGGTCTTTGGCGGCACTTCGGCGGTGGGTCCTTCAGTGCCACTGAAGACCTGGAGCGAGTGAAGGACCCACCGCTGAAGTGCCACCGAAGACTCAGAACACCGCCCAGTGAGTACAAGTCCCACGTGTTTTTTTACATGTGTGGTTTTTTTTGTGTTTTTAAGTCATCCCTGCCGGGGCCTTGTCGAAACTGTTCGAATTGGGCCCCGCACTTCCTAAAGCCGGCCCTGATAGGAATTTCTCATCCATATGTGATCAGGTAATTGACTGATGTATACATGCAAAGAGGTAAAGTTAAGGTTCACAGGCATTTCATGATCCCTGAGTGTTTTACTTTGCAGCCTTACACAATCAACATTGATATTTCAATTAAATGGTCACTTAGTGTTGGGGTTTAATATTACCAACCATAATACCCCTTTTAAAGCTTTTTTCTGGGAACAATATTCCATTGTCAGAAACTGCTTCCCAATGATTAGTACTGCCAAATTTATAAAAGTCAAACCTGGTGCTGTTTTTATACCAAATATCAACAAGACAAAGGGATGGTGTTGAAATCCTGGGCCTATTGAAGTCAGAGTTTTGCCATTGACTTCTAAAGGGCCAGGATTTCACTTGGAATCTCTAATGCTAGACCACCGTATGCAACAAAAAGTATATCACTGCTGACTGTGTAAAAACAGCCTGCTCTTATCAAGGTATTCTTCAAGGAAAGACCAAAACAATTTCTAGAATACATTGCTAAAAATCTACTTTCGAAGAGGTATAGTATTTGATGTATTTGACCCTGAAGGGTCAAACTAAGTCTTGACTATTGAATTCAATGGGAGTTTGCCTCAGAAAGGCCTATCAGATTAGGCCCTATAAATGAGGAATGATATTGCCACTGAAATACAGTCAGCTCTTTAGTAGAAGGGTAGCAGCCCTGGGGCGCTTTGCATTCTGCACAAGAACAGAGTAAGTGAAATTCTGGCTAGGGATACACAGGGAAACCCTTGATCTTCTGAGATATGCGATGAGATTTTGTCCATGCAGAGCAGACAGGACCTCCGTTTTGAAAGGTCTCATCTGGAAAACACTCACTGTATGTGATATGGATCTGTATTTATGTACCTCAGAAGAATGAAAGCCTTGCCTGCTTGGATTTTCATAGACTCTAGGTAGGACTGGAAGGGATCTCGAGAGGTCATCGAGTCCAGTCCCCTGCCCTCATGGCAGGACCAAATACTGTCTAAACCATCCCTGATAGACATTTATCTAACCTACTCTTAAATATCTCCAGAGATGGAGATTCCACAACCTCCCTAGGCAATTTATTCCAGTGTTTAACCACTCTGACAGTTAGGAACTTTTTCTTAATGTCCAACCTAAATCTCCCTTGCTGCAGTTTAAGCCCATTGCTTCTTGCTCTATCATTAGAGGCTAAGGTGAACAAGTTTTCTCCATCCTCCTGATGACACCCTTTTAGATACCTGAAAACTGCTATCATATCCCCTCTCAGTCTTCTCTTTTCCAAACTAAACAAACCCGATTCTTTCAGCCTTCCTTTGTAGGTCATGTATAGATATATATCTATAGTGCCGGGTATGTAAATAGTGATGACTAGACTTCAGAATAATGCCCTCGGCCATCACCAATTGGACTACACATCTATTTCAATAAATAGATAACCAACAGGGCTGCTGGAACAATTTTTCTTTTGGGGGTGCTGAGAGCCATTGAATCGGACTGTAAAGCTTGTATATAATGGAAACTACTTCAATCCAGGAGGTGCTGCAGCACCCCCAGCATCCCTAGTTCCAGAACCTATGGTTACCCAAGAACAATCAAGTGCAATATAGGGGAAATAACATAATGTCTGAGTCTGATATAGAGACACTGCCCCAGCTCTATCATCCCCACTACTCATTTCACAACAGCCTGAAATAATCAAGGCTTACAACACTAAACAAAAGTTTCAATTAAAGACAAAAAATAGAAGACTGCATTACTATTAATATTTCTGCTGTTAACTGAAAAATAATTACAGTCCAATGAAAATTTTGCTATCTGGGCAGGATGCCTGATTCTGAGCTCACACCAGTTTTACTCAATTGAAAGTTGATGCAATTTCTCCTGGTTTGTGCTGGCATACGAGCCTAGAGAACCATGCCTAGAATCTGGAAAATAAACTGAATCAGAAAAACCAAAGACTGTTTAGCCTTCAGTGGAGATAGTGAAGCCATGACCCTGAGCCTAGCGAGAGGCAGGAAAGAAATCAATAAGAGGAAACTATAAATGCATCAGTCTATAATGTACAAAGTGTTGTGTGTTTACTGTCTTGTTATAGGCTAACAACTTAGGGTAGATTCTTGACTGAGGCCTGTCTCAGATTCTCCTTCCCTGGTCCCAAAGCATGTAAGAGAGCTGTGCCCTTGTGCTGACTTACACTATGAGGGATAATGTATAGCTTCACTCTCCCCAACTCCTTCCCCTAACACACTCCCTGCTTCCCCTCATAACAAGGGGTTAGGATGTGTCTGATGTAGGAAGCAGATACACCAGCAGAGAATTATCCCAACACAAAGAAACTTCTCCACTGGCCCTCTGTGGTCAGTTAAAAACATGGGAAAACTTCCATCCGATGCAGAGTGGATTTAGCAGACAGGAGAATTCAGCCCTTTAAAGCACGAACATTTCTGGTAGGACATAAATTCGTCTAACTGTTCATAAAATGTGCTTGTGCAGTCTTTCATATCCTAGCTGCTATTTGGAAGATTACCAGAATATTAAATCAACAGGTTTGTAAAATAAAAACATATATAAATTGTCAACAAAACATAAAACAGTTACAACATGCCAGCCTCAATACCTTAATTCCCTTCTCCCACTCATGTATTTTTCCACAGTGCCCTCTGGAAAGAATGCCTCATGCCAGCTTGCCAAGCCACCACCTCCTACTTACTAAAATCCCTCCTAAAAGAAATACTTGTGTGTGATGCCTGTTACAACCTGGCTCAGTCACCCTCTGTTTTTTGACCCAACATGCTTCTAAGCCACTGTGGACTGCACAGTCCAACTGCACGTGAGGATGGGGGACAGCAAGCAACAGAGGGAGGCGGGAAGATGGAGTGAGTGGGCTGGGGCCTTGGAGAAGGGGCGGGGCAAGGGTGTTTGGTTTTGTTTGGTCAGAAAGTTGGCAACCCTACAACTGTCCTGGAACCAGGACCTCAGACCTTCTGAGCTGCATAGGCCTGTCTATGCAATGTTTTGGAGCATGTGGGAATGAGCCTCCTAGCCCAAGTCAACAGACTCATGCTGGGTGCTCTAAAATTTGAAGTTACAGGTCAGGATGGAGTTCTGAAGCCTAGCAGGGTTACCAATTTTGGTTGGAAAGAATCCTGTGGCACCTTATAGACTAACAGACGTTTTGGAGCATGAGCTATCGTGGGTGAATACCCACTTCATTGGATGCATGTAGTGGAAATTTCCAGGGGCAGGTATATATATGCAAGCAAGAAGCAAGCTAGAGATAACGAGGTTATTCACCCACGAAAGCTCATGCTCCAAAAGGTCTGTTAGTCTATAAGGTGCCACAGGATTCTTTGCTGCTTTTACAGATCCAGACTAACATGGCTACCCCTCTGATACCTGAATTTTGGTTGGATGTATTCCAGGAGATTTCATCACATGACATAATCTTTAATTTCTGGAAGTCTCCAGGACAAACCTGAAGGGTTGGCAACCATAACACATAGGGAAGGGAGTGAGCTTTAGAGACCAAGCTCCATGCCAACACTAAACTTCAAAACTTTGTCTATGCAGCTGCTTTTAGAGGCCCACTCACCTGAGTCTGGCAATGCAGGCTCTCAGATTTGCTCCCAGGGGCTCCAAACTGGTGGGTAGACATCCTCCTTTTTGCTTACACATGCTCCCCCTCTACCCCAGAGATCCACCCTGACTTCTAGTTCAATTCTTTTGGGGAAAACATGGTAGGAAGGCAAGGAACATGGTTTATAAGGGAATTTCTTAACCTGTTCTTAAAAAGCACTAGAGATTAACAGATTTTTGCAAAATAAAAGTCCTGAGATGCAGCTCCAGCTCCGCTCCTGTCTGCTTTCATCCATTCTGTGAGGTAGAGCAGGTCTTGTCAGTGTTTCAGGCTAGGCAGAGTCCTTCCTGCCTTCTCTCTCTCTTTCCAGCCCAATCTGCTTGCACATGGAGATGGAGGGCTCTGATTCACAGAGAAGCACTTCAACACAATCTCTCTTTTTGCAATGTGCTTCTCTGGCATGCTTGATCATTTTACGTCCTCATGTTAGAATCATAGAATCATAGGGTTGGGAGGGACCTCAGGAGGTCATCTAGTCCAACCCCCTGCTCAAAGCAGGACCTAATCCCCAACTAAATCATCCCCGCTAGGGCTTTGTCAAGCCTGACCTTAAAAAGCTCTAAGGAAGGAGATTCCACCACCTCCGTAGGTAACCCATTCCAGTGCTTCACCACCCTCTTAGTGAAAAAGTTTTCCTAATATCCAACCTAAACCTCCCCACTGCAACTTGAGACCATTGCTCCTTGTTCTGTCATCTGGTACCACTGAGGACAGTCTAGATCCATCCTCTTTGGAACCCCCTTTCAGGTAGTTGAAAGCAGCTATCAAATCCCTCCTCATTCTTCTCTTCTGCAGACTAAACAATCCCAGTTCTCTCAGCTTCTCGTAAATCATGTGCTCCAGCCCCCTCATCATTTTTGTTGCTCTGCGCTGGACTCTTTCCAATTTTTCCACAACCTTCTTGTAGTGTGGGGCCCAAAACTGGACACAGTACTCCAGATGAGGCCTCACCAATGCCAAATAGAGGGGAATGATCACGTTCCTCGATCTGCTGGCAATGCTCCTACTGATACAGCCCAAAATGCCGTTAACCTTCTTGGCAACAAGGGCACACTGTTGACTCATATCTAGCTTCTCATCGACTGTAACCTGTAGGTCCTTTTCTGCAGAATTACTGCCTAGCCACTCAGTCCCTAGTTTGTAGCAGTGCATGGGATTTTTCCTTCCTAAGTGCAGGACTGCACTTGTCCTTGTTGAACCTCAGATTTCTTTTGGCCCAATCCTCTAATTTGTCTAAGTCTCTCTGTATCCTGTCCCTACCCGCCAGCATATCTGCCACTCATCCCAGTTTAGTGTCATCTGCAAACTTGCTGAGGGTGCAATCCATGCCATCCTCCAGATCATTAATAAAGATATTGAACAAAACCAGCCCCAGGACTGATCCTGGGGCACTCTGGTTCATACTGGCTGCCAACTAGACATGGAGCCATTGATCATTACCCGTTGAGCCTGACGATCTAACCAGCTTTCTATCCACCTTATAGTCCATTCATCCAGCCCATACCTCTTTAACTTGCTGGCAAGAATACTATGGGAGACCATATCAAAGGTTTTGCTAAAGTCAAGGAAAAACATGTCCACTGCTCTCCCCTCCTCCACAGAGTCAGTCATCTCATTATAGAAGGCAATTAGGTTACTCAGGCATGACTTGCCCTTGGTGAATCAATGCTGACTGTTCCTGATCACTTTCCTCTCCTCAAAGTGCTTCAGAATTGACCTGCTCCATGATTTTTCCAGGGACTGTTCTCGTGTTATGAAACATGGCAAATAGGAGCACACAGTTTACCTTGTCTGCCATTAATTATTTTGTAAGCCTATATTCCCTCTTACCCATCTCTTCTCTAAACAGTCCCAGTCTCTCTTCGTATGGAAATTTTTACATGTCTCTAATTAGTTTTTATACCTAGCTTTGAAAGCCTTCTACTTCTAAAATATCCTTTTTGAGATAAGTTGACCACAGTAATCCAGGTGAAATGAGGGTGTAACATTGATTTTACATGTTAGTGTTTAGCCAACCAGTCCCCCACCCCTCCATACTCTTTTTCTCTCTCTCTTTCCCTATGTGTGGTGTAGCCTCCTTATCTGTTTTTCAGATAGGAAGTTCTTCAGGCCAGGAGCTTTATTTTGTGTACAGATGCTCCCCGACTTATGCAACCATTCCGTTCCAGAATACCTTGCATAACCAAATTTTGCGTAAGTTGGAAACGTATACCTGACCATTGTATCCCACTCCCCCCCACCGAAAAACAAAAACAAACAAAAAAACCACTCCTAGCTTATGGAACTTTTTCCGTAAGTGTGGATTTGCGTAAGTCAGGTTTGCATAACGCGGGGGCGTGTCTGTATTGAACAGCACAGATCACTTTGTCAATGTTAAATAATAGTAATAAATGGTCTTGCTATATAAAATGAAATTCTTTCTTTTCAGAATCTCACTTGAAATACATTTTCTGTTGTTTAGGATTTTTCTACTGAAATATCTAAGTCAAATAATAGCATGAGCTCTTAATAAAATGTTAGTCTCCAATCAAGTACCCAGAATTTGTTCTCTCTCGGCCCAATCCTGCTCAAAAATCATTTGGTCTTTTACCAATTACTTAACTGGAAACAGGAACAAGCACATTTGTATTTTTTATTAGGGGCTCCTAACTTTACTGTACAGTATCTACTGCCCATGCATACTTAAGTCTTATTCCTTTAGGGCTAGTCTACACTAGCAATGTTAAAGCGCTGCCGCAGCACTACTTTAACATGATTTGTGTGGTTATGGCAGAGCACTCTCCTGGTGCTCTAAAAAAACCACCTCCACGAGGGGCAAAGCTGCCAGCACTGGGAGCACAGCTTTGTTTTTTCATCCCCCTGAGCAAGAATGTTGCAGTGCTATAAATTGTCAGTGCAGACAAGCCCTTAGATAATTATTGTGGTCCAGGTTGTAAAGCTACTATAACATATTCTCATATGCAATGTCTGCTGTTTGTATAGTTTATAGCAAAGAAGACTATATACATAACTAATGTTAGCTTAGGGGATGCCAGAATGAAAGGATCTATTAATCTCTTTAAACATCAAAGGAAGCATTGCCCTGAAGTTTTGGCCTCATATAGCCCTGGATTGCTTCCCGTAGTGGTAGTAGTAGCCCATTCTTTCTTCTTGGTTTTAGACCTCTAGATGAGGCCTACATTTGGTATTTAGCAAGTTAATGTTATGAGGACAGCCTTTTTAGCAGCTGTGGACCCTATGTTCCAGGCACTGCTAGCTTACTTTTTACACTCAGTTTTGCTCACTACCTAAGCATTTTTTGGAGCTTTCTACCTTCCAGGTTATAGGATCATAACTGAAGACTAGTGACCAAAGTGTCACTATGTCCACCCCTTATTTAAACAGCTGTAGCCTTTATTTACATGCATTTAAACCAATTACCAGCTGGTTTTAAAGTGGTTGTACCTTTCCTTTTAAGCAGGCTTGGCTTTAAAACTGCTTAAATTGAAAAGCATTGGTCCAAGATTCAAGTCTTTCTCTATTCAGTCAGAGTCCCAAACACACACCTCTCATTACTGCTGTGGACTCAGGGACTAATTAGAGTAAGGGACTACTTAATGTGAGTTAGGAAAGCAGAATCTCACCCTATGGAAATCATAATAATAAATAGCTTCCATTTTTATACCGTACCTTTCATCTAAATCTCAAATTCCTTTCCAAACATTAACAAATTAATTAAGTCTCTTACAATCCTTCTGAAATGGGTATAGTAATATCTATTTGACAGGTGATCATGCTGTGGTATAGAGTTGTGAAGTGATTTGTCTAAGACCACAAAGCGAGTCAGTGCAGAGCTGAAAACAGGAACCAAGGACAGGATTATTTTTTGACAGGCCTGTGAAATATTTTGCCTGTGAGATAATACCACCCTGTTTCTCCCCCCCCACCCCCCCACACACAAAGCAATAGACTTTTGTCCCAACATGTCCCAGAATAATAGTAATTAAAAAATGAACTGACTTTTATTAATTATCCCATTCTGCCTTATTGTGAATTGATAATCTCAGTTTTTAAAAATGATTGTAGTGGGATTATGATAGAATGGGTGAGGTTGTTGAATTTGGCCCATAGTACTTTGGGACGAAAGGTGCTACAGATATTTATTATGAGTGGAATTTTCAAAAACACTTAGTGTGGGCCTCATTCGGCTTCTACTGAAGTCGATGGTAAAATGTACTCCAATGGGAACAAAGCCAGGTCAATGATGAATGTTTTTGAAAACCCCACCTTGTATGTTTCTTTTAGTGGCCAGCACGGTCCTCTCATGAGCTAACAATCTAAAAGGACAAAAAACAGACCAGGGGAAAGCAATAAAATATACATGCAAAAAGATAAAAGTAAAGTCTGGCAAGCATCATTTTAGTTCAAATTTGGGGACAGAGAATTGATATGATTTCTCATATCTGTAATGACTTGTTTTTTAGAACATAAGCTTTTGCGGGTATTTATTCTGTCTGAGCAGTGCCAGATACAATGAGGCCTCTAGGAGCTTTCACAATGTAAGTGTTAATGCTTGTTATTAGTTTTGTCTATATACAGGGGTTCTCAAACTTCTGACAACAAAAATTACTACGTGACGCCAGCAGAAGTAACTAAAGCCTGAGACCAGCTGAGTTCCTACTGCTCCACGTGGGGGGTGGGCGCAAAGCCCGAGCCCCACCACCCTGTTTTGGGGGCCAAAGCCTGAGCCCCACTGCCCCTGGCTGGGGTGGCCAAAGTCTGGGGCTTCAGCCTCAAGCAGGGGATCCGTAACCTGAGCCCTGCACCCAGGGCTGAAGCCCTCGGGCTTTGGCTTTGACGCCCAGTAATGGGGCTCAGGCTTTGGCCCCGGACCCCAGCAAGTCAAACGTCAACCCTGGAAACCCCATTAAAACAGGGTCATGACCCACTTTGTAGTCCCGACTCTCAGTTTGAGAACCATTGGTCTATAATGAACCAATGATTTAGGGCAAAAAAAAGGAACATTGTCACTTAGCAAGTGGTAGTTTCCTTTTCACCCTTTAAGACAGCGAAATACCAGCTTTCAGATCCTTATTATAATCCCAAACTTCAGGATATATTTTCTGAAACGAATACATTCTCTTCACTGCAGCAGAAAAAATAATAAACTGCAAAAACGTATCTTCCTGTTCTCTGCCTAAAGTTGCTTTGTTTGGGTTGAAATCCCTGTGTTTTCAGTTTTAACACAGTGCCCTTTCAGAGTGGGAAATGGCAAGAAAAATAACTATATAGAACCATTTTCCCCCTCAATAATATCTTGATTAAAAAGCATAGTGTTTTACCTCAAGTGTGTAAAACATTTTAGGTCTCTTGCAGCATGTTGCTTTATTAATTTTTGATGTACTTCATTGTATTCACAATCCATTGACTACAACCAAATGTCAAACTTTAGGATTATTTTGTTCAATGTGCTTATGCTAATTCTTTCAAAATCTTTCAGATTGTACACTTATTAATGAATTATTTTTAACCTGGGCAATAGTAACATATGACAAACAAAGCTTGTAGCGTAATCATAATATTATGTAGCTTTTACATGGCACTTTTCATCTGGAAATCTCAAAATGTTTTACAAAGCTGGGTGAGAATAATTATTCTCTTTTTACAGATGGAGACAAAAAAGGGCACAAGGAGGTGAAGTCATTTACCCAAACTCCGAGTGAGTCATTGGCAGCATTGGGACTAGCAACCTGGTTTTTTGATTCCCAGACTTATGTCCTCCTTATTGGTCTATGTGGCCTCTATCTGTAAAAGCATTTAATCTGATTATGTATTTACTCCCTCAGAGCAGTTTCAGAATCAAGTCAGTTGTTTGGAAAATGTCATTTTAATGTAATGGTTTTTCCACACAGGCATTAGATTACAGTATCTTTTTTGTGGTCCCTCATTTCTGACAGGAATCAGCTGCAATAAAAGTTGTGATACATGTTCCCAAAAGTAAACTTTCACTGAAATAGAATCACTTTCCAGCATCAAAGCATCTGAAAAGCTCTGTTCATGGGCCTCTGCTGGAACATTTTCCCCAAAAACATTTAGTGATTATTTTTTCTCTGCTGTACCAGAAAATATCAACAACCAAATATAACCCAACTTCCTTTTAATTCTAATTAAATTCTTTTGATTCATTCTCAGTTTTTTCATAGTTAATTCTAAGGTTGCAACACAGGCTTCCCAGGAGCCTAAATCACCTTTCAAAAGCGACTTATGCATATAGGAGCCTAAGGGCTTGTCTACATAGGAAGCTATTGTGAAATAAGATAGTATGTGACTGTAAAGCACAATAGCTGTTCCTCACTATCTCCTCATATGGACACTCTTATTCCACAGTAAAAGTGTCTTTGTGAATTAAGTTTATCCACAAGAAAGCACTCAATCCAGAATAAAACTGTCCACATGCAGAGCTAGTGAGGAATAGCTATTGCACTTTACATTCACATCCTAGTTTATTTCACTAAAGCTTCTCCATGTAAACAGAGTCTAGGGCACTTTTGAAAATGTAACAGCTGTAGTACTAGTGATGACTCATTTTTACTGAGAACTGCTTTGACTTTTCCTCCTTTTTACCCAGTATCTGACATGAAATATAACTGAGCAGATCCCAAACATTCCAGGTATGTGTATTCTGAAATGGAGACAGTAACACCAATCACTGTATTCCACCATTCCACCATCTGGAATTTTGAGAGTCTCTTTCTGTTTTACTTGTCTGGTCCAGTTGTGTCATGACTGCCCAATCCTTTTTTTAAAAAGTGGAAAGTTCTACCAGAACTAACTTCTTAGAGGTTTGATACTTCTCTGAACAAGCAGTGAAATGTTGACAAGGAAATTCTGAATACTGTTCCAGTTCCAAGCTTTAGTAATTGAATGGAATTATGTACAAAAAGAGAGAGAGAGAAAAAAAAAAGCAAAGGAACTCATTTGAAAATTATGTCAGAAACTATATGCAATGGGCCACTTTGGCTGAGTTATTTTTTATCTAAATTAGAAATAAATCTGGTTGCAGGGACAGATCCTCAGCTAATGTAAATTAAGTCAGTGGCATGTATTACAAATTTATCATGAGTTTTACAATGTTTGGTTTGTTTTCTTAAAGCACTAATTCCTGGAGTAATGTCATTTAGTGAGAATCTTAGCTTTCACTCTGGAAAAAAAAGGAACTATCTAGCCTTTGTGGTTGCAGAGAAAAGCTTTGAAAACATGTCCCAAATCTATCCTAAATGTTTTTTAAAAATAGGAAAATAAAAAGAATCCCAATTTTAAAAAAAGTCCATGATTTTTAAGCAGTTTCATGATTTTTTTTGCAGGGAGGAGTTAACAAACTTAACTTCATGTTGGAACGGTGGAGGAGTTGAGGTAAGATACTATGTAGACCTAGTTGAAAGTATTAGTTACTAGACAAGATACATTTTCTAAAGGTTAAAAGCCAACAGTGCAATCTTGGCTCCATTCTAGTAAATGGCATATCTTCTAATGACTTTAATGGGAAAAGGATTTCACCCGAAGATTGAGAGCCAGAATGTGTAGGATGGGATTTCCAAGAGGGATGTTTATTGGCCTAATTCTGCTTAAGACAACAAGAGTTTTACTAGTGCAGCATTGCCAACCCTAAAAGTTAAAACATCATGAGACAGACCCCCAAAATCACAAGACTTAAAACAAACAAAAAAATAAGACTATTGTCTTTTGTGGGGGGGGGCTGTCTGTTGATTTCTGAACTCCCCCTACCCATACCCACTATATATGAGAGAGAGAATTAGTGTTGCCCACTCCCGAATGTATTGAGTAAAGTGCCTTTGGCTCTGACTGCAGGAGTAATCACTATCTGCCTGATAGCGCGGAACTTCCAGCTTCTCCTCAAACCCCAACATTCTAGTTAAGTTTGTAGCCCCTCATCTCCACATCTGTCCATCGCCCCCAGCAATTAATTACACACTCTCAGCCCCCACATCTGCCTTTCCCCCACAGGCCCCACACCAGCTCTGGGGTCCTTCACCCCCTTCCCAGCCAGGGGGGTGGGGGGAGCTGCAGGTGCTTTTCTCCCCTTTTCCAGGCCTGGGAGGAGGTGGCTGTAGGCTTTCTTCACCCCTTTTCCCCCTTTTTTCTAGGCCTGGTGTTATAAGAATGGTTTTATTGTAGACTCTGCCCCAGACTTCCTGTGTGAGGTGGGCAGATAACTTAACCTATCTGTGCCTTAGCTTTCCCAACCTATAACACTGGAATAAAGCCTATCCACAGGGATATTTAGCATGACTAATACTTGAGCTCCTCCAATCTAAGGTGCTAAATAATTGCAAATTATTATTGGAAAACTTATTTATTTTGAGAAACACCCCTGGGAGAGATCATCAAGATGACCCTAACCCCCAGTACAGCCATTCCATTGACCCAGCTACCACTTCTTAGGGAGGAGGAGGAGGAGCAGGATTACCTTCAACAATGGGAGAATCCCTCCGGTCACTGTAGTAAGTTCCTACGCTGAAGTGCTACAGCTGTGGCACTGTAGCATTTTAAGCGTAGTAGCTACGGTATATACCAAGGCTGAAGGTGAGGGTCAGAAAGGACTGAACACAGAGGGGCAGTGGGAGGGGCTTACCTGCTGATGTCTCACACCAGGAACTGGGCCCAGGGGAACAGTAAGAAGGCTGGAGGAGAGGGGGATGCTCCCCTGGATAGGATGATCTCCCAGCAGAGAGGCTGTGGTGGTTCCCACTGGGAAGAGTGGGTTTGTGCTCCATTTGGAAGGGCTGGGGGGAGGCTACACTAGCAAAAAGACAGAAGAGGACTGAAGAGAGTCAAGGTGTGGTAGGAGGCACTGATGTGTGATCTGTGAGATATCAAAGGGTGAGATGTATTGGGATTTTAATTACTGCATGGACTGGTGTGATCAGTGGAGGCAAGAGAGCCTGGTGTAGAACCCTTGGGTTACCTGAGAGGGAAAACTGAGGTGGGTGCACGGTTGTGCCTAAGACAGAAGCTCTAGGGGTGTAGTCTTGCCATTGCTGCTTCGCTTCGTGACCCCACTTAGCTGCTTTGGTCCTGCAGACAGACTGACCATGCAGCTCCTCTGGCCTCCTCGCAACAGGGGGGGTTGTGGTGCTACTCCTTCCTGGACTCCTCCCTGTGCTTCCTGTCGGTGAAAAGCAAAGAGGGGCAACCAGCACCACAAGGTGACCAGCTAGAGAAGAATGGGGGAATGGACCTAGTGACCCCACTACTGGCAAAGAGAGACAGGCTGGGGTAAACTTGAGAGTCCACCCCAAGCAATAAGGGACTGAGGGAGGCTCCCTATCCCACAGTAAAATGGGGCTAAATGTAGGGGAGTGCCAGAGGCAAGGGAGAATAGGGAGGAAAAATGCAGAAATTCTCTCCATCTCCTCCAACAAGGGAGCAGCTGAGAAACTTGGTACCCTCTGATGGGGCATTAGTGCTTCTCAAGTAGGGGCAGTGAAGGGGAATAAGACACTTCCCTCAGGAGCAAAAGAAAGCAGAATAGAGACCCTCCCCCACCTGTGAATCAGGCATGAGACTGCTAATAAATGAAACAAATGTCTAAGGGGAATAGGGGGGCAGGAGAGGGAAATGGAGACCCCCAAGTGTGTGGAATGGGGTGGGAAAAGATTCCACTGAAGAAAAGAGAGACCCCTGCCCCAATGGGGAATGCCATGAGGAGAGTTAAGTAAGAAGACAGTGGAGCGAGACCCCAGAGAGGGGTAGGAGCTTCCAGTCAGGCCTAAGGAGAGACACTTACAAAGGGAAGGAGAGAGCAACTGCAAAAAGAGCCCCAAGGGGGAAAAGAGAGGTGAGAGCCACCAACCTACGGGACAGGGAAGTGGAGAGACCCACAAGTATGAGGCAGTGAAGCAGATGATCAAATGGTGAAAAGTACCCAAGGCGAGAGAGAGGAATGAAACTGAGTGGGTGGGGGGAAGGGGACTTAGGGCAGACCCCTGGAAGAGGAGACACTCCAGTGAAAGAGGCTGTCAGTGAAGAGAGAGATTCCAGGTGCGAGACTACAGTGACACAACCTAGTGGGAGGGAAGAGAATAGGGCAACAAGAGAGAGGAGGGTGGAGGGAAGGACAGAAAAATTAATCAGCAGAAAAACAAATGCTGAAAATAACAGAAAGAGACAGATGAAGAGATAGAAGAAAATTAAAATGTTGAGTGACAATTGACAAGGAATAGAAGATAAATCATGGGAGACACAGTAAGTTACTATTCTTATCTGGCTAGCACCAATAGTTGCAAGGCACTTTACAGACTGGTATAAATTCAAGGGCCTGCCCTACAGACCTTACAGACTACACAGGTAATGTATAAATGAAGGAAAATAAGTAGTGACGAAAACCAATACACTTGACATTTTGTTTGGATTTATTACTTTACGTTTAAAGAAAGCTCAGTGCCAGAAGAGTACCTGAAAACACATTGATTTTTATATAGCAGGAACCCTCACGTGAAATGATTGTACAGAAGTAGGGGTGTTTGGCTGGTCTGGTTCTATGGGTATTAGAGCCCCAGTGTCCTGGGTATGGGATGCGGGTAACATGCTTTGTTTTATTGTTAACAATGATGCTGACTTCTTCAGTATATTTTTCTATGTTTCTGTGTGCATCTGATGAGAAATGTATGAGAGTATTAAGAGGTTTGGTGCAGGAAAATTAACATTTTAAAGGAACAAATTTTGGCCATGTTGTGGCAATTTATTGAAGTACAGATATAGATAAGCTTCCTTTTTTTGGTTCCAAGTTTTAAAGTTTTTGTAAATTTTCTAAAATTCAGAAAATTGTGCAAACTTTATTCAAAATCTATTGGTGGAAGATGCCTGGTCCTTCTCTCTCTGCCCCCCCCACCCCCTTTTCTTTCTCAGCCTTCCCAAACACTTCTTCAGTTTCCCCTGCTTTGATTGGCTGTCTACAGGTGTGTATGTTGCCCCCAAATTTCCCACTGGTGATGGCAATAATGAAAGCATTAGAGTAGAAAGGGCTGCAAGCATTTTAAGAACTGTGTTGTCTAAGCCTGCTAGGAGCAGAAATATGTGACAAAAATGTTTAAGATGTCAGTGGTTCATTGTCTACACTAGTGCTCCTATCATTGGTGGAGCTGAATAACCGATACTATGTCTACACTACACAGCTTTTAATGACACAGCTGTGTTGCTACAGCCATGCCACTAAAAAGTGCACAGTGTAGATGCTGTTTTTCATCTCTCCTGCCGACAAAAAAACATCCCCCTGAAAGACAAAAGTTTTGCTGACAACAGCACTGTGTTGGCAGGAGCGCTCTCCTGCCGACAAAGCTAATGCTTCTCATTGGGAGTGGAATTTTTTTAACACCTCTGAAAGACAAAAGTTTTGTTGTTCAGTTGCCAGTATAGACAAAGCCTGAGAAACTTTAGATAAAATATCCTGGTGTAGACCAGGTCTAACTGTGAGCTCTTTGTTTTTTGTAGGAAAGATGTCTAAAGAGGGGTGATATGCATCAATTTTAGGTCTGGTCTTACTTAGCATCTTCATTAATGCACTGGAGGAGGGAGTAAAGTGTGTTAATTAGGTTTGCAGAGAAGACTCATTTGGATGATGAGGACAGACAAATTATGTGAAGTGTAACAGATGAGTGAAAGGTACAGGAAAGAAATAACAAAATGAGATTTAACTTGGACAAATGCAAGATAGCTAATCTTGAAAAAAACAATATGGAACACTGATTTATTAGAAGGTTGATACTTGGAAATCAGTAATGCTGAAAGAAACCTAGAGGTGATAGCGGACAACAAATTTAAAATAAGCTTGCAATGCAATATAACACCACGAATGTGATGGATGTGGTTTTGGGATGTATTCAAAGAGAGAATTTGCTCAACTTTGATGATTTCAAACTTAGATTATAGGATTTAATTCTGAGCATCTCTGAATTCCCTCCAATTTGCCTAGATCTTTCTAGAGAGCAATAAGAAGGTAATGAACACTTCACAGGATTAGGCCCCAAGTCTCTCTAAAATTAATGGGAGCTAAGGCACTCAGCTCTTTATAGAAGAAACTGAACACTTTGCAGGATTGGACCAAAAAATTAGCAAACAGGTGCATTCTGCACAAATTTCAGTTTCTGACAGATTTCAAGATGGAGTCACATTAGAACAGTGACAACATAATAATGGTATGGATAACACAGCAATATCTATAGTTGAGAGAACCATGTTTTATATATGCAGCTCTTGCAACTTTACTATGAAAGGACATAGGGTTTTCAGATATGTACTGTATACTGCCTTTAAGTATCCAAAGGGAAGTGCAAAATCCAGTTTTTCATTCCAGTAGCCCAGGCTGTAGCAACTCTGGTGTTGTGTGTGGAAAATAAACATAGCACAAGACATACAAAACCTGCATTCACATCTTGTCCACTCTATCTGGTAAACAATGTATTTGGCTCACTAACAGTCTCTGGGCTTAACTACCTTGAACTGCTTTGAAAAATGAACCTCTGATTTTGTTGTAACATCAGCAGTTAATTCCCTTCCTTAAGTAAATAAACCAAGTACGGTAGGTTAAAGACCTATGAGACCCACATCAGAATTAGCAAATACAAAATAATAAACAGCAGATCATTGCTAAGGGGCTGGTTCTAACATCATAGCTAGAGGCACATGCCCAGAGCTTATTTACAGTAAATGGGAATTGTGCCCAATACTGCAGAGAAAGGAGGTTTGTGAGAATGAGAAGAAAGATAGTGAGTGTAAGGCAGGGTTATTAAACTGAGGATGAACTCTAGTAAAACATATTGAATACCCTCCAGCAAAAGCACAACAGCAATGTGGCACCATGATGCAACATCATACATGACGTGATCAAGTCTCATAAATCCAGAGATGACCATCATTGGTGCACTTTAAAAGTGGATGGCGTACAACTTGAATTGCAAGTACCACTTTGCCCTAGGGCTTGAAAATCTAGTAAGCTGGGAATGGTGTTCACACTTCTGTATATGCTAATAACCAAATCCAGCCCTCCCTCCCATGCATGCAACCCCATTCAAGTTGTTTATACTCAGTGCCACTCCCTTCCTTCTTGGCCTAAATTGATTGTCTCTTTCCTGATCTGGCTCACCAGAAAGAATGATCATGTCTCCTATGACCCCAAAAAGACTGGGAGACACTCCTGGGACAAATCTGGCTGGTCAGCCCCCACAAACCAGAGGAAACAAAGAAAATAGGAGACAGTAAACTTAATCAGAGAATTGTTTGGGTGGAACACTGAGTCAACAGAGTCAGCATGAGTGTCTGCATGAACAAATAGCCAGTAACTGGTGCCCAAGTTTTTGGGGTCAAAATTATATCCAGAGGAAGTGACATGATGGATATCAGAAGCAACTAACACTTAAAAGATGCCTTTAAGAGCAGTTAGTGGTATCTTTTTCATTGCCAGAGACTACTGATACATTGAATTCCAGTGTGAAAGGCTTAAGATTCCATAAAATGAGGAAACCATAAGTGATAAAACAGTGTAATTAGTTTCTTAAATTAACTGCATCCCTCCCTTTTGGATTTTTCAAAGATACTGGATTTATTAAAGGAATGCACATATCGTCATAGCCTGACATGGCCTGGCCTGACATGCGTAATTAACACATGGACCGAGGCCTCATTTTTTGGAAGAGAGAATTATGGAAGGAAATAAATAATCAGGTTGAAAACAGAATGTTTGTGCAAAATAAGGTAAATAAATAGATCAGTAGGCTAAGAAGACAGAATGTCTGAACCAACTAAGACTTTGTCTACACTAGCACTTTTATTGGTAAAACTTTTGTCAGTCAGAGGTGTGAAAAAACACCTCCCTGACTGACATAAGTTTCACCAACAAAAGTGCCGATGTGCACAGTGCTATGTTGGCGGGAGACGCTCTCCTGCCAACATAGCTACCGCCACCTGTTGGGGTAGTTTAATTATGCTGGCAGGAGAGTTCTCTCCCACCAGCATAGAGCGGCTACCCAAGAGACCTTACAGCAGCACAGCTGCAGTGGTACAGCTGTGCCCTGTAAGGTCTGTAGTGCAAACATGCAGGGAACTATTTACTATGAACTAGACAACAAGGGACAAGGAATGTAAAGATGAGGTAAAGAGGAAGTTGAATAACGGTCAGTACATGCTGCACAGGGACTGGTTCCTGCAAAGTAACCAAGCCAAGCCAAAAATGTGTGATACAATGTATAGTAAATACAACGAGATGTGTAATGTATAAAAAGGGAGAAGGATTCTAAGTAACTTTGGAGCTGTGATGTACCCTGCATCCATTTTTCTCCCTCCCCTTCACCATGTTTGAGTCTGATCAACTTAGCATAGCATTGCTGTATGCCAAATTAAGATACCTGAGTGACGAAGGGTGAAGTCAAACTGAGTTCTTGGGAAGTGGAATGGAAAGAGGTTTTGGAGGGAATCCCAACAATATGCAGGGCCAAATCCTGCACTTAGTTACACCCATTCCACTTCACTGTGCAATAGCATGAAGAGTTTGATCCACACTCTTTTGCAAAAAATATGTAGATGGCAAGTTTATAGGGCCAAATTCACCATTGGTGTAACTCCATTGGTTTTAAAGCCTATGCACCAGGGATAAACATAGCACTAAAGGTTAAAATATTTAATTTTAATTAGTCTTTGCTTCCCACAAAGGAAGCTTCCGCTGATGACTTCAGAGCATACTGGTACTACTATATTTATCATTCTGCCTTGTTACTGTTATTATCTATTAATTGTGTAACAGAAGTTCCCAAAGGCCCTAAACCCACAGTGCCTGGTTGTTGAACAAACACTGGAAGACATGGTAACCCTAGACCTTTTGCCATATTAGAAAGTGATATGGAACTCTGTGTTTAAATGCTGCCCTGGAAAATGAAGTTATTTAGCTGCTTATACTTTATGTTGTTAAGTTTGAATGCATCCATCAGTCCATTTGATATGATGCATTTTATTATGGTCTGATGATAAAGTGACACGGTGGAGGTCTTGACGGAGGGAGGGAGGGTCTGGGAGTTGCTGCAGACCTTTCTGTGCATCCTGGTGAATTTTATGTTGTTTTTCCTAATTATTCCTTGTATAAGGGTGATAGCGACAGAGGAAACAACCAATGTTGTAGAATGCTCAGGTGACCTTCCAGACCACCAGGTTATTTGACAAACTGTCCCTTGATTATTTCAAATGCTTCCCCATATTGTCCCTCATAGCACTCCTCTGTGCTCCCCTCCACACAGCACCCCTGCTGTGCTCAATTTGTTTTCTCTCTAGCCCTTACTTTGTGCTCCCCACACCCTTGTTTCCTCTCTGGAGGAGTATCCTATTGCTTCCTAAAGTAAGATCCTCCCAGCGCAGCCTTCTGGTTACCAGTATAGACTATATATTCCCCACTCCTACCCAGCACCTATATTATGCTGCACAGCTTCAGTGGAAGCAGTTGTCTTGAGGTCTCCCTGAAAATATCTAAGAGGTGACTGGGTTGGTACAGAACCTCAGAGTTACAAACACCTCGGAAATGGAGGTTGTTCCTAACTCTGAAATGTTCGTAACTCTGAACAAAATGTTATGGTTGTTCTTTCAAAAGTTTACAACTGAACATTGACTTAATGCAGCTTTGAAACTTTTTGCTATGCAGAAGAAAAATGCTGCTTTTAGCCATCTTTATTTAATTGAAACAAGCATAGAAACAGTTTCTTTGCCTTGTCAAATCTTCTTTTTAAACTTTCCCTTTATCTTTTAGTAGTTTACATTTAACATGGTACTGTACTGTATTTGCTTTTTTGGTGTCTGCTGCTGCCTGATTTGTGTATGTCTGGTTCCAAATGAGCTGTGTGGTTGACTGGTCAGTTTGTAACTCTGGTGTTTGTAACTCTGAGGTTTTACTGCATGGTTAAGGGCTCTAAGGGCCATTGGGAGGGCAAGTTGTGGAGAATCACCTGGTGCATAAGCAGCTAGAGAAGCACTGTTACACAGCACTGCTATAAACACCTTCAACTGCGCACAGCTGCAGTCAAGTCCTGGGGACTGAAAATATCTCGTACCATTTGGGACACTATCAGCCAGACCAGGACTTCCTGACAGCTATGGTTGATAGGAATCTTGGCGTGTATGCTAGATAAGCTTACCTTTGACACAGGCCTGAACTTGCCCATACCATTCCCCACAGCTGTCACAGAGCAGCGTAAAAGCAGTGTCTTTGTTGCCCATGACGTAGCCCTGAGCACAAACATATAGCAGCTCATCCCCCATTTCAAACCCAGTGTGACCATACAGGATCGTGTGAGGGAAGGATGGGGGGTCCCCACATGGTTTGTCTGAGAAGAAAAAGAAACAAGAATTGTTAGGAGAAAATGTAATATGTTGAAGTATATTGCTAAGAATGGTGTTAGACTGGTAAGTCTAGATACAATCGCCTGTATATCCACAGAACACATACACTAGTCACCACATATGGTACACGCTCCCCAGAGTACTTCATAATTATGCTTCAGTCATGCCCTGGACAGGCAGAGATAGAGTTAAAAGAGTAGTTTGAGCTTCATGCCCATGCAATTTTGGGTTCTTTGCTGGAGAGGTGTCAGTACCCGTTGGGATGGCAATATGTGTGGACCCATATCTAGTAGGGCTTTTTCCTACATTATAAATCAATCAGCTGCATGAAGGTTACAATGTCTTATCATGTATCTACACTATGAAAAAGGTCGAATTTTGGTCAGGCCTAGATAGCATGTTAGCTAAACCTGACATAAACTCAACTATTTTTTTCTGAGTCAAGACAAAGCTTTGGAAATGGACTGAGACTTCCAGGTCTTTCTATATAGTCCTCTAAAGAGTTGTCAGTTGGTGAGATCTAACTTGAGCCAAGTTAAAACCTGTAATGAAAGGCTCAGTAGGCCACTTTCAATCCTCTGAGCCATCCAGTCCCCTACTGAACAGCATATCTAATCTACAGGATTCTCATTAACCTTTTCCTTCTCATAACGGGAACTCATTTACAATCTCAAATTGGCTTCCAAAGAGGAAACTTAATCTTTGAAGCACTGACCCATGTTCTCAAATTCACAAAGACAGTTAGGGTTAATAAAGCTCTGAATTCTCCTGTGAGAAAACTGAGATGCTAAATCAACTTGTTTGTCAGGAAATAAAATATAAAATGCTTTTAACTGAATAACTCATTTGACAATACTTGTGTATGCAGCGCTGAGAACCTGAAAGTGAAAATGAATACAGTATAAACAGATATGTAATTGACTTAATTGAATTTATTTTTTTCTACCTGAGAGAAATGCAAACAGTAAAAAAACAACAGCCATAATGAAGAGCAAACTGCATTTTAAAAATTTATACAGTTTTAATAATCTAAGAAGGTGTCAATAGCATAAGGCCAGGCTATTCAGGTAGTAATTAGAGCACAGTGTCCTCTCCTTGCAGATTCTCCCCTCCTCATGAACATCCTGTGAGAGAAGGATTAGTTACAACCATGTCACCATCCCTTCTTGCTTCAGATTCCATAAGCCGCCCTTGGAAAGCCAAGGGTGTCAGGGGCGACGCCCTACCAAAACCACAATGGACAGTGAATACAACCGCAAGACATATTAACTCTTTCATTGCCCCTTCCACACTTCCTTTCACTCACTCCAGAGGCATTGATGGCTTGGGGGATACTGCTGACAGCATAGCTTCAACGAAGCCACATTGTCAAGGAGTTAGTGCAGATGGCACTGTTCTTACAAATCTTATGGGACTTGTAGCTTGTGGGGCCAGGACCACTGGTTATCCTGCAGGAGGAGACACCTCAACAATCCTAGGAAAATCCCACAAGATCTTTGTTGTGTTTTCCTGCCCCTAGATCCACTCCCATGGGTATTTCTACTGGCTATCTAGGTTAAGATCCGGGCTATAGGGAAATACATTGTTATTAATGATATATGTTTATATGTTGAGAATTATTAGCCTTATTGTGGAACTTTATTGTTATACAGAAAATACTGTTGTTACATGAAGGTGCATGTGGTGGAGGGATACTCCTTTGTCAGCATTTCCTCTCAGTATGGGGATGCTTTATGGCCCTCACTGAATGTTTCTGAACCAAGTGTGCTGCAAGACCATCAGCCGCTAATTTAGGGGAGACATGATCAACGTTAAAGCTTTGGAATTTATTCTCCCTTTAATATGCACATACAGCATCCAAGTTTCAGAAGTTATTGGGAATTATATATACATCCACTGATAGGAGAACACACCTCTTTGAGCTACACAAAGCTCAGTTTATGCTCTGTTCATTTAGGCTTGGCACCTGAGGAAGTGAGGAGCAGTTACCAGCTTATGTGTTTCCTGTGAACTGATAAGAGTGATTAGATTGACATGGGTGAAAAGAATAAAAAATATTTGGCTGCCACATGGGAAAGCTACAGACCACTGGAATAGGTGTACTCTATTTGTGTAGTTACATTAATTAATGTTGAAAAGAGTTAGGTGTTTGCACTGAGGAAAGAATTGATCCCAAAGCATTCTAGTAATAGAGTTACTTATTTGAAGGTATCCTAACCTACAGTCAAGCTGCAAAATTATGGGGCATGGTGGGGGAAATTAGCATCTCCATACTTTAAATATACCTTATACTTAACACATTTGATATGTACACTATATCCTTCTAGGAGATAGAGTTGAAGGGCTAGGGTTGCCAATTTTGGTTGGATGTATTCCTGGAGATTTCATCACATGACACAATCTTTAAATAAAGATTAATCTTTAATTCCTGGAGACTCCGGGCCAATCCTGGAGGGTTGGCAACCCTGTGAAGGGCCCTAGCGACAGAGCAACCTAATGGAGGAGATAAAATGGAGCCTGTCCTTCTTCAGAGCATGCTGCAAAGTCTGCCTGTTTCCCATAACCCGTTCACATAAACAAATAATTAGTGACACTCAATTTAAAAGGAAAAAAAAGAGAAGAGAATTTTCAAGAACATGGGCAAGGTTCTTGAAGAGCACAGTCAGCTGTGATATTGTCCAAGTATAATGCTACGTAAATGTAAATTACTATAGTGATGGGTGCCCTAGGAATACCTAAGATAGATGCACTGAGATGTCCATCTACATCCTACCTTAAGCAGTTGGTAACCAACTCCCAAAAAAAAGGATAGTGGAAGTGAGTGTGCATCCAGTAATCATTCATAACTTTAGAAGACCTTTTTAAATACAGGTCAGTAACTCTTCTTATTATGGGGAAATTTTCTGTACTTTACCCTGCTCCTGAAGAGTAAAGTTAGAGAGAGTTCTACCAGCCTTTCAAGATATTAAAGCACATTAGCACCAGCAAAAAATTTTTTTTCTTTGCTCAAGAACAGGGGGATCAAGATTAATAGAGTCAAGATCTTAACGTCAAGGGACCCTTATAATTACCTAGTCTGACCCCTTGCATAAAAAAACCCCATAGAATTTCACCAAGTAGTTCCTGCATCAAGCCTGTGATTTCTGATTTGAGTCCAAGCATATATTTTAGAAATACATCAATCATGATTTAAAGATTTCAAGTGAGGGAGAATCTACCACATCCCTAAATCAGTAATTCCGATGGTTAATTACCCTTACTGTGAAACATTGTGCCTTATTTGTAGTGTGAATTTGTCTAGCTTCAGTTTCCAGCCATTGGATCTTGCTATGTCTTTTTTGTCTGCTAGTTAAAGATCCCTCTGCTATCAGAAATTTTCTCCTTGTGTGGGTACTCAGAGACCATGATCAAGTTACCTCTTAATCTTCTTTGTTAAACTAAATCGATTGAGCTTCTTAATCTCTCATTGTAAAGCAGGGTTTCCAGATCTCAAAGGAGGTGGCAGTAGTCAAAGTAGAATATAATGAGAGCCTGCATGAAAGAATTGGCTGTAGGAATGGAAAGAAAAGGGAAAGATCTTGGTGATGTTGACGCACAAACCCTGAATGTGGAATATATGAACCCTTGGCATAAGACTGTTCTCCATGGTCTTGCCTTCACTGCACAGTTCACTTGAGTGATAGGCATCTGAGTGTGACCACTCGAATTTGCCTAGCTTGAGTCAGAGAGCCAACACTGCAAAGCCAGACTTGAATTACTGCATCCATAAAGGTGCTGCACTCATTTGTGTGAGGTGGCAGGACTTCAGGGGGGCATAGCCCATGGTTCTTAACTGCACTAATCTGAGCTGCTTTCTCTGCATTCTTTCATTGTATTGCGAGAGAACTTGTCTGTCCTTTCTGGACACCTGTGCAGAAGTAGTCTTGGCTAGCAACTTATTAAAGTAAACCACTTGCAGCTTGGCATGCTTCAGACTTCTGTCTGTGGCCACTGTTCCAGCAGATGGGAAGGCCGGGGTCCAACTTGGAGCAATGGTCTGTACCAAATGTTGGCATTAATGCAAATTTCATTTTGGGAAGAGGATGCAGGTATAGGGCATGAAAGCTGGTAGAGAGTGTTTCTGCAGCAGCTTGTCTCTATGAGAGAATGGGGGTCACCAGGAGAAAGCAGAAATATGGCTTACTAAGGAGATCATGTTAAATGGATGTAGAAATAGAGGAGTGGGTGCAGATTTTAATAGCTGATGAATCTCCCTACGCTGACTGGCAGTTCTGAAACAGGACTGTGTGCTTGGGACATTGCTGATCACCTAGTCCATCTCCTCATAGAACTGGCCTGTTCTCAGTGACTTACAGAGCACTGTGGTCCCTGGTCTTCCCATATGTGATCTTTATGGACTTGATACTTTTTTCCCTTCTGTCCTGAGGTCCTATCTGGGGGATCCCTTGCTCTGCCAGTTTCCTAGAGAGCACATAATCAAACTGTGAATTTCAAGTACTGGTCCTGAAATCAACCTTTGTGGGCCTCCCACCAGAGATCCACAAGAACCCCCATGTCATCATCTGGTCAGCTGGTAGCATGCTGGAAGACAATCTCCTGGACACCATTTCCTGTACAAGCAATGGTACTGGTGCAATGAGCTGCCTGTGAATGTGGGATCAAAAGCCAAACCAGGCTATATATGTTGGTAGGTGACTTCTGGTACACAAGTAGGGAGTGAATATCTGGCAAGAAAATGCAGCTCAGATAGTGTTGCCAAGCCTCTAGGATTGGTCTGGAGTATCCAGCAATAAAAGATTAATCTTTAATTAAAGATTATGTCATGTGATTAAATCTCCAGGAATACGTCCAACCAAAATTGGCAACCCTAAGCTCAAGTGGAATTGTGAGAAGACATTAGAGAACTAACAGCACTTGAGTGGCTTAGGCCCGTGTTCACACTGCAGAGTGGTTATGTTCATAGCTCAAGTATTAGCAATACTAGAGCCTATTTTGCCTCTTGGGCCAGCTGATGTTCAGTGAAAAGCACTAGCATGCTTGAACAAGAGGTTTTTGTGTATGCACAGGACTTGAGTCAGAGGCACCATCAGGTGTCAACTCGAGTCAACTGTCCAGAAAAGACAAGGCCTAAGAGTGTTTGTCTGGCACCAACGAATCAGTTAAGGTCAGTGATAGCTCTGGTTACAGAACAGCAATCGATTCAGTAGCCTTTTCTTTACAAGGGGGTTTAAGAGACCTGAATTACTTCAGACTGCATATTTCGTCTTGACTTGGACTTCAGGAGTAATGACCATCTGAAGAAGGTTAGTGGCAGGTGATTTTTCAGCATTGATGTAAGTCTCTATAGGGGAAAAGAAATCCCCAGTTTCCAGTAAAGAAACTTTCTTGACTTAAATTAGATGCAGCTGTTGAATCCGTAAAAAGGTTTTCTGAGACATCTTGACTACATTTAAATATGCAAATAAAGGACAATCTGAAATAAAGAAATAACTCAATAAAGACACAAACCTCAGTTTCCTCGTACAGGTAAATCTCCTTTTGGCAGGATTAGTAATCTTTCCAGTTACCATTCCATATGTTTCACTGACTCCCAGATTCTGGAAGCTACCATGAAACATCTGCCTTCTGGTTTCTTTGAAGGTCAGCCAGGAGAATTTTCCCAGAGAGATCTCTGGGGTTTGTGATGAGTTGTCCTATTGTTAAGAGTTTAGAAGAGCTCACTCTTGATGCCAAATCTCTGAAAGATGAGGGTGGCTGCTTTACTTTCCTTCTTGATCTTGGAGATACTTAAGCATGGAGAATTTTTCCCTTTTTCCAGATAAACACTGAGATGAAATGAAATGCAAAGAACCGAAACACAACCATATAAGTGTTCCTTGTAAGCTACTGCTGCTGGGATGCCAATACCTCTTTCATCAGAGAATGGCTGGTAAAAATAACTTGATTTATTAGTTTAAATGACATCATCAGGTAGCTGGAAATTCACTGGCAGCTAAATGCAAAGCTTTGGAAAAGAAAACTATAGAAATTGAAAAACCTCCATGTTCATGGTAAAGCATAGCAAATTAAAAAAACAGCATAAACACACAGAAACCTATAGTTTACTCTTTTAAAGTAAACTTTAAAATGTTTGCCTTAGAAAATTCCAACCAAAACTTGATTTTCCCTTTATTGCCGAAGAAAAAGCAAATTGAAATAACTACAAAATCCATCAACTTTTGAGGAATATTTGGAGTCAGAGGTTATGCCTAACAAAATTTGATTTGCATGTCTGCAGTGGAACACTACAGAGATCTCACTCGTTGCCTATAAAATCAATGGTTCAAACAAGGAAGGAACCAGTGAAGCCCAGGAACTACTGATAGGAGGTAGTAGTGGTGGTGGTGGTGGTGTTTTTCTATTGTTTTTGCTTGTTTTTTGTTTGTTTTTAAATTACACAGGAAAATTAGAGTGAACCAAAACTGTTATTTAAATATGAGATGGAAAATGCATGTTATGTTTCCCTGGGGAAAAGTCTGCTTGATAGCAGAACCCTTTGATGATTATTCCTGTTTTATTTATTTCTTCTGTATTTACATGTATTCTTGTGAACTTTGCTGTGGAATGGCTTAAAACAGATTGTGTTAACATACAGCCCTTGGGCCAGATCTGGCCTACATGAGGATCATATGGCATATTTGGAACCTGCAGAATGTAATCTCTTTTTTTTTAAATAAAGAACGTGTCTATCCCTAAGTGTTGAGAAGATAACCTTTCAAATGTGAATTGAATATAAATCTACAGACAGCGTGAAACAGTGACTGAGATGTGAGCTTGATTTGACCCTTGAAGCTTTAAAAATACCAGCAACCTGCAGTGATGTAAATAATGTAATTTTTTATTTCCCCCTGCTTTTCCGCTCCGGCTGTGCCGCAGGTTTTTGGTTTTTTTTAAACCTTGCTTTCCTAATTTTTTTTTTTTGCTTTGTCGTTCTGGCAGCTGCCCCCCGCCCTTTTTTTTTATTCCGCTTGGGGCAGCAAAAAAGCCAGAGTCGTCCCTGCTTGTGAATCACCGTGGGCGTTTCATGGACATTAACACAGGCTGGTCCGGAAAGGTGCATGATGCACACATCTTTCAGAACATTGGCCTGTTCAGGAAGCTGCAAGCAGCGACTTTCTTCCCGGACCAGAAGATCATCATAGGGGAAGTTGAAATGCCCATTGTGATCCTGGGAGACCCTGCCTACCCCTTAATGCCATGGCTTATGAAGCCATACACAGGGATCCTTGACAGCAGCAAGGAGCGGTTCAACAATAGGCTGAAGCAAGTGCAGAATGACTGTTGAGTGTGTTTTTGGCTTTTTAAAGGCCTGCTGGTGCTGCCAATATGGAAGGCTTGACCTGGCCGATGACAATATTCCTATGCTTATAGCCGCGTGCCGTACGCTCCATAATATTTGTGAAGGGAAGGATTAAAGCTTCACTCAAGGCTGGACTCCTGAGGCTAGCGCCAGGAGGCTGAATTTGAACAGCCAGAGACCAGGACTATTACAGGGGCGCAGCGCAGGGCCATAAGGATCAGGGATGGCTTGAGGCAGCAATTTGAAGCTGAAAGCCACTAATATTTGTTGCTATGCTCAGGAGTGAAGTGCTTGTAATGCTAGGAGGTGATGGTGATTGGTGCAGATGATGCACTATGGAGGTTTAAGAAAATTGCCTGTTGCTTTGCAGGTCTCTGTTTGCTTTCAATTAATGGAATAAAGATTGCTTTCAAAACAAAACAATTATTTTATTAAAAAACAGCAACCAGAGGAGAGAGACAAACAAAAAAACATATCAGCACTGTGGGGAAAGGAAGAGTCCCGGGCAGAGGTGGAGTCCCGGGACGGTTAAAGATTTGTGTATGTCCAGGTAATATATGCAACCTTGTCCTATGGAGTACAGTGCAGCGGGTACTGTACTTCAGCCAGGCTAACTTGCAGAGGGATGGATATTGAGTGCAGTGACTACTGGGAGTCCGCAGGGCTGGACTGTGACAGGGCAGGAGTGGAATGCAGCGGGTACAGACTGGTCCAGGAGGTTGATAAGAGTGTGTTGGCGGTGTCTGGGGGACACATGGAAAAGAGTTTTGCAGCTGCAGGGCAAGGCAAGTGCGGAGCTGCTTGGTTTGCAGTGCTAGTAGCGCCTGGAGTGTTTCTGCTTGGCGCTCCATAATGTTTAAGAGCTGCCCCATGGCTTCATTCTGGCATGCCACGTTCTCCTTTCGGTCCCTCTTCTCACTGTCCTGCCACTCCTTCAATTCTTGGTTTTTGGCTGTGGCGTGCATCATGACATCATGCAGAAAGTCCTCTTTAGTTCTTTGTGGCCGCTTTCTAATTCTGCACAGCCATTCAGCTGGAGATAACGAAGATGGAGGCTTGGATCTCAAGGTCATAACTGTGAAGCCAAAATGCAACATTTTACAGAAGCAGTATTGTTTGCAACCCACAGACCGCTGATTCAGTGATTTAAAACACAGCCACTATTCACATACCTGTCACTAACTGGCTGACCCCAGGCAAGCACACATGAGCCATAAGACTCCCAAAATGGTGAGTAACAGCAGGGGCAGGGGAAATCAGTGTTTCAGGACCGTACTGTACACTGGGACATGGCTCTTGGAGAGAGCCAGCACTGTGGGGGGGGGCCCTTATAATCATTACTCTCCCCACATTTTCCACGGGCTGTGTTCATTATGGAAGACATCTCACTGCTGAGGGTGAGCAGGGAATCGAGGGAGGGTCTTCTCCAAGACTGCAGCTTCCGCCCTGGTCCTTATGCGGCTCGCTTGTGTGCAGCAATGGTCCTCCCCACAGTGACGGCAGAGTGGTGTGGAAAAGTTACCCTTAATGGGGCAAGAAACAAAGTAGTTCTGCCAAAGAACTTGCAGCAGTAGATTGCCCAGTATCTCCTTGAGAGTTTTGTGGAGAGCTCTGAGGCAGATTCCCTTGAAGTGACAGAGTCAATCAACACCCTGTTCCACCACTCAGACTAGGCATATGGTGGTACACTCATCATACAGAGACAAGCCTGCTTTTTGCAACCTCCTGCCCCCAACAACTCACTCCAGCGATTCCCAAAATCAAAGCCACTTACCAGGGGCCTCCTCTCCTGTTTGTGCTTCACCAAGCTCTGACAGCTGTGACTGACTAGCCTCCTTTGGGGTAGAGAAGAGCTCCTGGCTGCATGCATCTCTGACCTCCAGTCATCCTCTGCCCCTGGGTCACCCTCCCACTCCACAAGCTTGTCCAAGATTTCCTCCTCCTGGCTCGGTCCACTCTCGACTGGCCCATGAGCCACCGAAGTATCCACAGTGGCCTTTGCAGTGGAGGTGGGGTTGCCATCAAATATCGCTTCCAGCTCTTAGTAGAATCAGCAGCTTGTGGGAGCGGCAGTTTGCCTCCCACGCCTTGTGGTAACTGTTCCGTAGCTCCTTCACTTTGACCCTGCACTGCAATGTGCCTCAGTCATGGCCTCTTTCTGTCATGCATTGTGAAATCCGTCCATAGGAATCATAATTCCTGCGGCTGGAGCGCAGCTGGGACTGGACAACCTTCTCTCCCCAAATGCTGATGAGATCCAGCAGCTCGGCATTGCTCCAAGCGGGGGATCACCTGGTGCAGGCATGGTCACCTGGAAAGATGCACTGAGACCACTGCACGCATCACCGAGCAAACAGGAAGGGGACTTTTAAAATTCCCAAGGAATTTAAGGGGTGGGCTCACGGTTGGTTATCTGAGGACAGAGCAGTAGAGTTTAACTGATGACTGAGAGGAGAGAACGGACATTGTGGGATACCTCCCAGAGGCCAACTGCAGCACTGTAATTGACCAGGGTGTCTACACTGGCATCATGGCGCTGTAGCCCCAGCGCAGAAAGCTGTATGCCTCTCGTCAGGGAGGTGTTTTTACAGCGCTGCAACTGCGCAGTTTCTGAGCACTAAGTGACTTGGTAGTGTGTACACCTCGGGAGTTACACCACAGACAGCTGCTTTACTGCTCAGAAACTTGCCAGTGTAGTCAAGATCTAAGTACATGTAAAGAAATATAACACAATGAGGGTGGTAATTTTTTCCTCTTCTGTCTCTTCTTGGCTTTTCTTTTCTTTCCCATTCCAGCCATTACAATATCTTATTTTTCTTGCATTAACATGTATTTTTCGTAGTTATTTAAAATTTACCTTTGGGGCTGTCTGCAGATACACACAAATATATTTTGTATTCAGAGCTGCTGTAAATCTCAAACTATCACAACATTCATCTTTTTCATTCCATACAGGGGTCTTTTTGACAGCAAATGCCAGAATGATGAGATATATTTCCCTGTGCTGTGAAAACAGCATTCTTAAAATATTTTAGCTGCATCTCTCACTGGTAAAACATAACCTTCAGTGTCAAAGACTGCCATCTGACTTTGTGCAATTTAATAGATCTGAATTCTAGAAGTGCAGAGGGAAAGGTGCTGATTCAGAAAATTTTAACTTTAAGTGATTGATTCTGCATTCCTTCTACACTCAAAAGTCCTCTTCGATTTTAGAGAACACTGTTACTATTGAATTCATTAAGAGCTTTGAGTGTGCAAAGAATGTAGCATTATGGTCTGTAGGCCTCAATCCTGCAAATACGTACTTGTACATGGGCCAAACTTCATGCATGTGAGCAGTCCTATTGAATTTACTCATGTGTTTAAAGTTAAGCACATGTATAAGTGAATGCAGGATCAGGGTCTTAGAAGAAAATTTTGGAATAGTTTACACTGGAATCTGCTGTGACTCTCTCAAATGCACTTTGTATAGCATTAAGGGTTGTAAAATGCCTTATTTTTAAAGATTTTATTTTAATCCCTAAAGGTTGAGCTCTGCTTAACATTCTGCCAGATTTATTCATTTAACATTAATGATTATATTGCCTCAACACTGTTGTCATAACTTTCCTACTCAGATCTGAACCTTAGAGTTCAGAACATGAGAAGTTAGCATGAAACCTCCAAACTTAATTACCAGCTTGGATCTTATATCGCTGCCACCAGCCAAAAGATTCCAGTGTCTGGCTCACTGTGGTCTCCCCAAAACCTTCCCTGGGGGACCCCAAGACTCAGATTCCTTGAGTCTCACAACAAAGGGGAATAAACCATTTCCCTTCCCCCTCCTCCCCTCCAGGTGTTCCCTCCCTGGGTTCCTGGAGAGATATACAGATTCAAGCTCCGTGAATCTAAACAAAGGGATTCCACCCTTCCCCCCCTTCTCTATTCCTGTTAAGTACAGACTCAATTCCTTCGAGCCTCAACAAGGGGGGAAAAAACAAACAGGTCTTCAAAAGCAAGCTTTATATAAAAAGAAAGAAAAAGACATAAAAATGGTCTCTGTATCAAGGTGACAATATACAGGGTCAATTGCTTAAAAGAAAAAATGAATAAACAGCCTTATCCAAAAAGAATACAATTTAAAACATTCCAGCAACTACAAACCTGTAAATACAAAAAAACAATATAAACCTATTGTCTTACTATCCTTGTACTTACAACTTGGAAACAGAAGATTAGAAAGCCTGGAGAGTCAGAGCCCAGAAAGAGAACAGACCAAGAACAAAGGACTCACACCCAAAACTTCCCTCCACCCAGATTTGAAAAAGTCTTGTTTCCTGATTAGTCCTCTGGTCAGGTGTTTCAGGTTACTGTTAGTTAACCCTTTTATAGGTGAAAGAGACATTAACCCTTAGCTATCTGTTTATGACAACTGTTAAAATGCTGTTGATTAAAGGTGATGATGATATTTCTCTAACAAATGAGGCTATGTCTATGCTACAGATCTTACAGTAGCACAGTTGTACTGATGCAGCTGCACCGCTGTAAGGTCTCCCGTGTAGCTGCTTTCTGCCAGGAGGAGAGAGCTCTCCCACCAGCATAATTAAACCACCCCCAGCGAGTGGCGGTAGCTATGTCTGCAGGAAAGCGTCTCCCACTGACATAGTGCTGTCCACACCAGTGCTTTTGTTGGTGAAACTTTTGTCAGTCAGTGGTGTTTTTTTCACATCCCTGACCAACAAAAGTTTTACCGACAAAAGTGCTCGAGTAGACAAAGCCTGAGTTAATAGGTCTCAGTGAAAAGTAAAATAATTGAAAGATTTAGACCTGTAGTTAGTCTTTTTGACAAAGCTGCAAAACAGGTTGGTCTTGGGCCATGTCTGTAGTTGCTACTGTGAGGTACCTAGCATATTTGTAGGATCTTAATAATAATAATTAATATAGTGTTATTACTCGCCTGGGATGAAACTGCTGCTTCTGAAATCTAGGATATTCTTTCAGCAATAATTCAATTGCTTAATACTACTATCATTGTTATTTATATAGTGTCACAGATGTGCATAATGCTTTACATGCAAATAAAAGATACAGTCCCATCTTACATTGTAGGTATCCAGTTCTGCAAAGTGCTGAGTGCCTCCTGGGAGGACAGGAAGTACTGAGGTCCTGTACCCTACAGGCTTCATTCTTCTCTCATTTTACATCAATTACACACCATTCTAAATCCAGTGAATTCAGTGGAGTTACTTCTGAGTTACACCAGCATAAGTGATAAAAGAATCAGACTATATACGTTTGGGCCTAGGGTTAGATAAAACACGAAATAGCACAGGGATGAGGATTAATGGACGTCAATCCACAAAAAAATGTATGAACACTAAACCCAGCTATGGGGAAATCTGTGTATCCAGTATATTCAGAATAGGTTAGAGCTAAATATTAAACCCATTGAAGTCAAGAGGCTTTTGCCCTATTTTAATAGGATCAGAATTTGTCTTTTAGTATTTTTTTTGTAACTCTCCCATAGCAAACATATATTAAAATCAATTCTTTTTCAAAAAGAGGGAAAAATCATATAAGCATTAGAATGTTGATATTACATTCCAGAGAATTAGCCACAGACTGTAACAGTGATTGGCTCCATACAGCTGTCATTCAGAAATACAGTGAGCAGCCAAGTTTTATGATAATTAATATACTTCACAAAGGGTATCATGTGTGAAAAGACTGCAGCTTTTTAAAAAGAATTTCACAGGCAACGAGCCAAGTGGAACAATTTGTCATGAAGAGGCTTAGGTCTCAGATCAGCCAACCTTTACTTAAGAGTTCTTGTTAAAACATAAATTGTTTATTCAGTATCTATCTGTTGAATATTCAAGCATGAGGGCACCTTGTGGTCATCTGGAAATATTGCTGAATTAAACACTGTTAGATGAGTGTGTTGGTATAGTCACCCTTTCTCTCATCAGGAGCCTCCCTGCCCCGCACGAATGAGCTGCTCAGAAATTGTCTCTTCTGTATCAATATTTCATTTCCCTCAGTTTTCATTGTGCAGTTCCACTGTGTCCTAAAACAATTTCTTCCATGTTTTGAAAAACAGTTTTTATGGTGTCAAGTATCAGAGGGGTAGCCGTGTTAGTCTGGATCTATAAAGCAGCAAAGAATCCTGTGGCACCTTATAGACTAACAGACGTTTTGGAGCATGAGCTTTCGTGGGTGAATACCCACTTCTTCAGATGCATGTGGTGGAAATATCCAGGGGCAGGTATATATATGCTAGCAAGCAAGCTAGAGATAACGAGGTCAGTTCAATCAGGGAGGATGAGGCCCTGTTCTAGTAGTTGAGGTGTGAAAACCAAGAGAGGAGAAACTGGTTCTGTAGTTGGCAAGCCATTCACAGTCTTTGTTCAGTCCTGAGCTGATGGTGTCAAATTTGCAGATGAACTGAAGCTCAGCAGTTTCTCTTTGAAGTCTGGTCCTGAAGTTTTTTTGCTGCAGGATGGCCACCTTAAGGTCTGCTATAGTGTGGCCAGGGAGGTTGAAGTGCTCTCCTACAGGTTTTTGTATATTGCCATTCCTAATGTCTGATTTGTGTCCATTTATCCTTTTCCGTAGAGACTGTCCAGTTTGGCCGATGTACATAGCAGAGGGGCATTGCTGGCATATGATGGCGTATATTACATTGGTGGATGTGCAGGTGAATGAACCAGTGATGGTGTGGCTGATCTGGTTAGGTCCTGTGATGGTGTCGCTGGTGTAGATATGTGGGCAGAGTTGGCATCGAGGTTTGTTGCATAGATTGGTTCCTGAGCTAGAGTTACTATGGTGCGGTGTGCAGTTACTGGTGAGAATATGTTTCAGGTTGGCAGGTTGTCTGTGGGCGAGGACTGGCCTGCCACCCAAGGCCTGTGAAAGTGTGGGATCATTGTCCAGGATGGGTTGTAGATCCTTGATGATGCGTTGGAGGGGTTTTAGCTACAACCCATCCTGGACAATGATCCCACACTTTCACAGGCCTTGGGTGGCAGGCCAGTCCTCGCCCACAGACAACCTGCCAACCTGAAACATATTCTCACCAGTAACTGTACACCGCACCATAATAACTCTAGCTCAGGAACCAATCCATGCAACAAACCTCGATGCCAACTCTGCCCACATATCTACACCAGCGACACCATCACAGGACCTAACCAGATCAGCCACACCATCACTGGTTCATTCACCTGCACATCCACCAATGTAATATACGCCATCATATGCCAGCAATGCCCCTCTGCTATGTACATCGGCCAAACTGGACAGTCTCTACGGAAAAGGATAAATGGACACAAATCAGACATTAGGAATGGCAATATACAAAAATCTGTAGGAGAGCACTTCAACCTCCCTGCCACACTATAGCAGACCTTAAGGTGGCCATCCTGCAGCAAAAAACTTCAGGACCAGACTTCAAAGAGAAACTGCTGAGCTTCAGTTCATCTGCAAATTTGACACCATCAGCTCAGGATTGAACAAAGACTGTGAATGGCTTGCCAACTACAGAACCAGTTTCTCCTCTCTTGGTTTTCACACCTCAACTACTAGAACAGGGCCTCATCCTCCCTGATTGAACTGACCTCGTTATCTCTAGCTTGCTTGCTAGCATATATATACCTGCCCCTGGATATTTCCACCACATGCATCTGAAGAAGTGGGTATTCACCCACGAAAGCTCATGCTCCAAAACGTCTGTTAGTCTATAAGGTGCCACAGGATTCTTTGCAGTTTTTATGGTGTATTTGTATTGCAATAGGGCCTAGGAGTCCCAGTCACAGGCCAGGACCCTGCTAGTCACTTCACAAGCACAAAACAAATAGAGTCCCTCCCTGCCTCACAGAACTTACTATTTAAGAATAAGACAAGGGACAACTGGTAGAGACAGGCAGGTAGAGCACAATGAAACAATAAGACAATACTGCCCAGCATGACAGGCAGTGGTATCAGTACCCTAACTACTTAACCATTGCCCAGTTTTTATAGGCCAGACAGCAAGGGAGAGTTTTAAGGAGGGATTTGAAGAAGGAAGATGAGATGGTTGGGTGGATATTTATAGGAGCTTCTCTCATGTGACAGGCAGCATGGGAGAAAGTTGCTTGTTTCAAAATGCAACAGTTGGGTGAGGAAAATGGCATCAAAGAGCAGCAGGTGAAAGTTGACATGATAATCAATGACAAATGATAGGAAAGGCTGGGGAGAGGCTGTGAAGGGCCTTGAAAGTGAAGATATGTAGTTTGTGTTTGGTGCCATTGAGAAGGGGGAGCCAGTGGAAGGATTCAAAGACAGGGGTGACATGGTCAAAGTGAGAAAGTAGCACAATGATCTTTGCAGAAGTTACTGAATAGATAGAAAACTGGACCTTTTCAAGTCAAATGTTGCAGTATTTGATTGTCTAACAATAGATCAGATATACTGCACACCTTTTGTCACTTCAGCTTGATATTGTCATGTCATTATATTCACAGGCTTGACTAAGATTAGGGCTGTCAAACAATTAAAAAAATTAATTGTAATTAATTGCGCTGTTAATAATAGAATTCTATTTATTTAAATATTTTGGGATGTTTTCCACATTTTCAAATATATTGATTTCAATTACAACACAGAATACAAAGAGTAAAGTGCTCACTTTATATTTATTTTTATTATAAATATTTGCACTGTAAAAAACAAAAGAAATAGTATTTTTCAATTCACCTCATACAAGTACTATAGTACAATCTCTTTATCATGAAAGTTGAACTTACAAATGTAGAATTATGTACAAAAAAATCTGCATTCAAAAACAAAACAATGTATAACTTTAGAGCCTACAAGTCCATTCAATCAAACCATACAAGTTTGGTTACAATTTGCAGGACATAATGCTGCCCAGTTCTTGTTTACAATGTCACCTGAAAGTGAGAACAGGTAGTCACATGGCACTGTTGTAGCCAGTGTCACAAGATATTTACATGCCAGATGTGCTAAAGATTCATATGTCCCTTAATGCTTCAACCACCATTCCAGAGGACATGCGTCCATGCTGATGATGGGTTCTGCTCAAGAATGATCCAAATGTGGATAAGACAGAACAGGAGACATACAATTCTCCCGTAAAGAGTTCAGTCACAAATTTAATTTAATTTAATTTTAAGGAGCATCATCAGCATGGAAGCTTGTCCTCTGGAATGATGGCTGATGCATGAAGGGGCATATGAATGTTTAGCATATCTGGCACGTAAATACTTTGCAACACTAGCTACAAAAGTGCCATGTGAACGCCTGTTCTCACTTTCAGGTGACATTGTAAATAAGAAGCAGGCAGCATTATCTCCCATAAATGTAAACAAACTTGTTTGTCTTAGCAATTGGCTGAACAAGAAGTAAGACTGAGTGGACTTGTGGGCTCTAAAGTTTTACATTGGTTTGTTTTTTAGTACAGTTATGTAACAAAAAAAATCTACATTTGCAAATTGTGCTTTCACCATAGAAATTGCACTGTGATGTTTGTATGAGGTGAATGGAAAAATACTATTTCTTTTGTTTATCATTTTTACAGTGCAAATATTTGTAAGAAAAATTATAATATAAAGTGAGCACTTTACACTTTGTATTCTGTGTTGTAATAGAAATCAATATATTTGAAAATGTAGAAAAATATCCAAAATATTTAATACATTTCAATTGGTATTCTATTGTTTAAGAGTGCGATTAGTAGTAATTAATTTTTTGAGTGAATTGTGTGAGTTAACTGTGATTAATCAACAGCCCTACTCAAGATTTGTTAAAACACTCTAAGCACTGTGTGAGTTTACTGTTTTTCACGTAATGTGTCAGTCAATGCCATCTGCCTATCTCTTTCCTTTTTTGAAGTGGCACACAAAACCACATTGTGGGCTTAACAGGTCATCCCCACTATTCCATCATCCCAACTGTACAGTCTATATTTTATATAAAAATTCTCAGGTTCAAATTATTCTGTTACACAAACATATATCTAGAGAAAATCCACTGATATCCATGGAATTAGTTTGGATGTACCAGGTGTATTTGAGAGCACAATTTGTCCCTCAGTTTTTTATCTGAATGAGGAAAACAGATTCTAGATTTAATTCCACATGCTGAGTTCAGAATACTGACTCCCTAGCTGCCAAAGTCTTTCAGTAGCTGTAAGGGCCTCTCAACTGCACAGAATTTGAATGCCTAAATTTATCCAGTTCCGTATACTGCTGAAAATGAGATTAAATTTCCATACTGGAAAGTGGCTTTTAAAAGTATGATAAGTTTACTATCAATAACAATATTTTTCTCATAATGCATCTGTACTGGTGGGCCATGATATCTGAGTATCTACAACTAAGGTTAATCTCTAGCACAGTACTTTAGTTTCACATTCAGGATCAACCATGACATCCAGAGTCCCCAAAGCAGGCCTGATCTATACCAACTGACTGGCATACCTTGTAATCATAACATGCATGCAGCACTTCATGCCAACACATGAATAGCCATCTTAAGTGTTTCACAAATATTATTTGCACTGATTTGTTGCAATATCCTAGATGAGGTCTTTAGCTGTGTAGTATTAGATGATTTCTTCCTAGAGTAACTTCACCAACAATACAATGTTTTGTATTGGGAAATTATCCAAAAACCCCTGTTCCCAACAACACAGCTGAGCGCTATCAGTGCTTCTTGAATCCCAGAATGTATTGGTACAACCATGGTTGTAAGTAGAGCTGTGTGAATAATGATTTTTTTTTTTTTGGTTCATGAGTAATTCCAAAAAAAGTGTGTGGGAGAATCATTTTGGGACAAACTGATTGTTTTGTTTTTTGTTTTTGAAATTTTCAGTAAATCAAAAAGTAAGAGAAAAGGGGGGGAGAGAGAGATTTTGTTCATTCTGAAAAGAAATATGTTATTTCAATTTTGAGTGTTTTAAAAATAAGTTGGAAGGAAATTTCTAAAGGAACCAAAAACTCAAAACATTTAATTTTGCAAATGTAATTAAATGTTCTAACTCCTGAGATTTTTGTTTTTTGACATGAACAATTTAGCAAACTACTTTGTGAAGTGTTTGCGTTGCTGAATCTGAATTTTTTTGCAGAAAAAAGTTTTGGACAAAAGAAATTAACCCAGCTCAGGTTGTAAGATGTGTTTTGTGAACACCAAAATGGTTCTATCAGTCGCCTTATTGCTGTGTGAACTTGCTAAACTCTTGCAAGAATAAGTTGGACCACCATGTCATGCAACTCATGTCCTTGCAACAGGTTCCTCACTTAATGGAGACACACTGTAAAGATTTATTTTGCAAAATTTCCCATAATTGCTCCCACTAGTAGAAAAATGTAAGAAAAAAGTCCTTTTTTGTAGGCAAGACAATGGTGACAGTACATTGTTTCAATGACATATCAGTGCTGACCTTCATCTTTCACACAAAATGCATTGTATCTGCCACTGGGAGAGGGATCATTTTCAATGTTAACATCGATAGCTTTCACACTCTGTTCGTTGCTGCCTGTCTTACTGCACACCATTGTCCTAAAATAGAGAAGAAGGAGAACAAAATCAGAAGTTCTGCAGGAACTGTACTGCATGTATAGGTGAAATTGGTTGGCCTTATATCACTTCATAGACTCATAGACTTCAAGGTCAGAAGGGACCATTATGATCTTCTAGTCTTACCTCCTCCACAATGTAGGCCACAGAATCTCACTCCTGTAACAAACCCCTGATCTATGTCTGAACTATTGAAGTTCTCGACTTGTGGTTTAAAGATTTCAAGGTGTAGAGAATCCTCCAGCAAGTGACCCGTACCCCACGTTGCAGAGGAAGGCAAAAACCCCCAGGGCCTCTGCTAATCTGCCTTGGAGGAAAATTCCTTCCTGACGCCAAAAAGAGTGATCAGTTAAGCCCTGAGCATGTGGGCAAAATTCACCAGCCAAACACCCAGGAAAGAATTCTCTGTAGTAACTCAGATCCCAGGCTGTCTAGTGTCCTATCATAGGCCACTGGGCATATTTACCGCTAATAGTCAAAGATCAATTAATTGCCAGAATGAGGCTGTTCTATCATACAGACAGGGAACAGCATTGCATCAGTCTTTATTATTGTCAGGACTGAACTTCTGAGGAGCTTGCACTGGGGTAGTAATGTGGAAAAGGCCATTCTGGTAAAGAACGGATAAGAGAGACAAGTAATTTTTTTAAATGTCTGGTCATATATTAATTCATATATTAATTCAAGGGCACATGAAGCACTAAAAGTTGAGGACTGGCATTTGAAAGAGTGATAGCACATTTCAATTTGTGTACAGTATGTCTAAACCTTGGGACAAATCCCAAATCCTGCCTAAGGGCCATATGATACTTCACTTACAACAGTGTAAATCCACAGCAACAGTGTTGGCTTCCACAGTGTACTCCAGATTCAAAACAGTTTAAATCAGAGCAGAATTTGGCCTTCTGTCTTTTTTAGTTCTTTACTCAAGTAAACTCCTATTAAAGTGCGAGTTTAATAGGATTTAATAGGAGTTTTGCCTGAGTACAAATTAGGTAAAGATCCCAGGATTTCCTATTATCACCAATAATTCAAAATACTTTATTAAAATATTATCCTTAGTATTTTATCATGTTTGTTCAGTTAATCCATTTGCCACTGATTTGCAACATTGTAGGCAAATCACTTCACTTTTCTGTCTCAGGGTGTATCCACACTGTGCAGTTTTCAGCTCAAGCGGACCTATGCACTAGCTTTGATCAAGCTAGCATGTGTATACAAATAGCAGTGTAGCCACAGCGGCGCAAGAAGCAATATGGGCTAGCCACCCTAATATAGTCTCCTCCAAGATCCTGTGCGTGTACTCACAAGGTTGCTGCGTGCCACCAGCTGTGCTGCCTTGGCTAAGCTGCTGTTTTTAGTGCACTACCTGGATTATAGCTAGTGTGTTTTTGTCTACCCAAACTGGAGATTACACCACCAGCTGCAGCATATATGTACCTCAATTACTGCACCTATAGAATGGGAATAATATTTACTCACCTACCTATATCTCAGAGATGTTGTGAGGATTAATTAATCTGTAATGTCTAAAGGCATCAGCTCCATAACAAAAATGTGATCTCTGCCCTGAAAAGTAGATCTTGCCTTCCTCACTGTAGTATCTGACCACCTCACAATTCCCCTGTGAGATAGGGCAGTGCCAATATCCCCATTTTATAAAAGAGGAACTGAAGCACAGAGAGGCTAAGTGACTTGCCCAAGGTCACACAATAAGTCTGTGGCAGAGTAGAGAATTAAAACCCACATCTCCTGAGTCCTAGAGCAATGCTTTAACTATTGGACTGTCTTACAGTAGGGGGAGAAAGCAAACAAATAGAGGAGTAAAAGGTAACAATGAGAAAATTATGATCTGAGTGATAAGCAGCAGTCAGAGCACACCAGCTAACCAGTGTCAAGTTTTTTGTAGGTGTTGAAGCACAGGTAAGTTTTAGGAAGCAATTTGAAGGAAGCAACGTGATGGTTTTGCAGATATTTACAGGGTGCTCTTTCTAAGCGTAATGGGGGACAGGAGAAGAGCCTGAAGGTGCTTAGTGGAAAATTAGGCAATTAGGCAATGAAGTCTGGCATCGCTGACAGTGGAGGTGGGAATATCCGTCTGATAGAATATGAAAAATGATAAATAGGGTGAAATAGTCCATGAAGGGTCTCAAAAGTAAAGATGAATAGTTGTTATTCTACTGCAGCTGTGAATCTGGTAAACAATTTAAACCTTTCTAAGACTGATACAAGATGTGCTTAGGGGCCATTACTGGGTGAATGGATAGGCACAAAAATGGTACAAAGTGCACTACTACTTGTAGTAAGATGAGGCCCTGACACATAAACCCTTGGTATCAGAGGCCCGGTCTGAGGCCTAAGGCCTGAGCTAAAGTAACGGTCAAGACTTTGCTAATATAAAGCAAAGTGAAGCTGTGAGCCAGAGGCAGGTCCTGCTCACAGAAGCTGGCAAGGAAAGGGCTGATGTTGCACAAACATATACATACAATGTATTGGATACTACAGATATAAACATACGGTACCAGGACACCCTGATACTGGCACATTCCACGCAGATAACAAGGAACAGGCTGACCCATCCTAACGACAGGGTCAAAAGGATAATATGATGGCTAGAGTTGTTTTGTTCCAACCAACATGTACAAGGTGAGAGGTGGCAGCTTACTGCTTAGATGGGTTGTATGTGCTTGGGGTGGCCCTGGTTATACCTTGCTATGTAGAGGGGTTGCACCTCAATACGTCAAGAGTGATACTTGTTTGTATCTGTGTATAAGAATGCATCCCTAGGGCGGTGTCTTTGTCTGGCCTAGAGGGCAGTGGAGAGTCTCGCCACTGACTGAGCCGGTCCATTGTCAGGGGCACATATTCGTAGTATGTCCTGTAGAGTCTACGGGGAACTATTACTGTGCTTCATTTGACGATAAACCTGGCTGGGTGCCTTCGTACCTTATCAGAGTCTGTGGTCTTTGGGGGTTCTCTCAGGGTCTGCTGTGTCAGCTATCCGCACAGAGCTGAGGCAGCACGCAGAAGGAACACACGCACGCAGCCCACTGTTATCAACATTGAACAGAGCAGACACTACTGTGAAAAGTGACACTTGAAACTGACACCTACATTTTTTGTGTCTGTGATTTCGATCAAATATGCTCCATTTATTTACAAGCAAAATATGTGTTTTGTTTTTCCCTACCTGCAAGCCCTGAAAACTCAGCTTGAGACCCTGGAGTCAAGCTAGTCTTTTTTTTCCTTATACATCTTCCTCACCTACAATTAAGGTTTTGTAGAACAAATTATGGCCTCACTGCCACTTATGCAATCCCACCGTCTTCCAGTTAGGCCCTCAGTAACACCTATGCCATCCTATTGCCTTCAATGGGTTTTAACAAAAGTGACAAATTCGAACTAAGTATACAATTCTGTTGATGTTGAACAAAAAGGGGGATAGAATCCATCTCTCTCTATCTCAGCTTTGGTGTCTCTACAGAACTAAGAGGAGCAAACAGTCGTATATTATAGATGAAGCTGTTAGCACTGCCTATACTTATGGCTACCCAAACTTACCATTATAAGATCCTATTTTCAGTTGCGTATAATTTTGATTAACTTTACCTCTTCAGGCTGAAACTTCTCATACTGGCATCTATCTTAGGCTGAATTTTTTTGGAAAGTTTCAGCAAAAAATGATTCAGACATTTCCAAGGATTAGATTAGGAAAAAATACACTGTTTTGCCCATGCTAAAAAAAAATTCTTATAAATTTTTTGTTGAGAAATTGTAGTACCTACATGCTTTAGAGCAGGGACATGACATTTTGGCACGGATGCACTTGATGGCAGGGATGTTTGTTTGTTTGTTTAATTATTTTTTGCTGTTCTTTTGAAAATCTGCTTGAATTTGGCCAAGTTGAAAGCCTTTGAAAAATCTGTTCCCATATGCTTAGCAGAGACTTTGGCAGCTAAATTCTTCCAAGATTACATCTTCACTGACCATGCTCCGTGCCAGGGATGCAGGGACTATGCAATTGTACCACTGTACTTGGCACTGGTGAGGCCTCAGCTAGTGTATTGTGTCCAGTTTTAGGCACAACAGTTTAAGATGTGGATAAATTAGAGAATGTCCAGAGGAGAGCAACAAAAATAATAAAAGGTTTAGAAAACCTGACCTATGAGGACAGGTTAAAAAGAAAACTGTTTATATTTATTCTTGAGAAAAGAAGACTGAGGGGAGACCTGATAACTCTTCATATCATATGCCTATATGCATATGTTTTACCTGTTCAAAATATTATTCTTAAAAATTGATTTGAAGGCTTACAAACTTAAAACAATATTAATGAGCTATTAAAATATACTACATCAAAAAATTGATGGTCTCATTACTTCCTTTTTAACTTTCTAGAATAGTTAAAGATGTCATTCACAAGTTGATACCAGAATTTAATTGCTGGCACCATAAACAAAATACAAGTTATGTTCATTTAAATATTTCAGTGATACAGAAGTTCAAAAAAATGAAAATTTGGAAAACCTCATCAGAAAGTCCCCCTTTCCCCCTGCAATCCCTTCCCCCCCCCCGATGCATTTTTTCCTCCTGGAAAAACAACACTGCACATGGTGGGCTCATTTTACATAAAAAGCGTTCATGTGTGTGCATGTGCACATTCATTCACACATGCATGTGAGAGTAGGAAGGAAATCTTTAGATTTTCCCTCCTACTGCATAAGGATGTGGCCCTGCCAAGACTTAGGCACATGCTTAACTTTTACTATTGAAATAAATGGAATTACTCATGGTAATAAGTTCTTGCAGCGTCTGTGCCTAAGTGCATTCTAGCTGTTTGATCCTTTCAACCACAACAATTTGTTTGCATTATTTTATATGCAAAGTCTCACTGAAAGTCAATGGAACGTAGACTTACATGCCTAAGTCATTTCAGAAAATGAGGTTTAACTGCCTAAATCACTTAGGCTTTGCAGTGCTGAGCAGCGAAACATCTAAATAGCTTTAAAAGGCTGGTTCTAGGTGTCTAAAGTTTAGTACCCAAAATCCAAGGCACTCAGAATTAGAGAGTGAAAATTTGCTCCACAGTAAATTCAGTGGGAATTTTGGTCACTCATGATCTCTGAAAATCAATCCATGTCCCTTTGGATATGACTACACTGGAGCTGGAAGGTATAATTTCCAGTTCAAGGAGACATATCTGTGCTTGCTCTGATCAAGCTAGAGCACTAAAAACAGAAGTGTAGGTGTGGTGGTGCAAGTGGCAGGGTGGGCACTGCCCAGAATACAGTCTCATCCAAGACCCTAGATACATATTCAGGTGGTTAGCACCACTTGCACCACTCTGATTAGCACGGATATGTCTGCTCCAGTTGGAAATTACACCTTACATCTCCAGTGTAAACAGACTGTGTGTGCCTAAGTAAGGATTCAGTGCCTGATCTCAGGCATCCAGTTCTGAACTTTGGAGCCTGCATTTTCTGACTTTTAATCCTCTGTTCTAGCTATTATCCACTACTGCAACCCAAAGCACCACTACTCAGTGTGCTATTTCTGGGGTAGACTAAAAATTTCTCTTTGGCTGACGGATCCTTGGAATTTTGCTATCATGTCCAAAATAGGATACTTTGAATCATATATAGGATTGTGTGTTTAAAGAACGAACTGCTTTTTAATTTTTTTCAGATGCCATATAAAGTTCCTGTGTGGTTTGCTATTGCAAGTATATAGCTGATGGAAATCTAATATAGTACATTGACTTGTTAATCCTTAGAATAGCATTTATTAGTTACTGTTGATAGAAATAAGACTTAATAAAAAAGCTATGAAGTAAGTAATTTTTACCATTATACACAAAGTAAGACTCCAGTGTGTTTGACCTTTTGAATCCCTTACGAAAAGATCCAAACTCTTGGATTTACAGCTAAACCATGTTCCTTCATTAAGTTAAAAAAATGAAATACTCTTCCGGTAGATTAATTCATTCCTGCTTCAAACAAGGTTTTAAGTGACACTGCACTTAAGAGTTTAACTTGGTACTGTATATTATAAAATTTAGAATTGTGAATTTGTTTTGATTAAAATTGAAAACATCCAGATACAATTTCTCTGAGAATGAAGAAATCCTCTCTCATGTAAATAGGGAAATAACTAAAGCCTATTTGATTCTTCCAACACCACATTCTCTGTCTGTATGCTTCATGCCTACAGCCCAATCCTGCAAGGTGATGAGCATTTCCTGTGAGATGTTGACTGCACTCAACTCCCACTGAGCCCTTCAAATGAGAGGGCTCAGCACCTCATACCATTGGGTTTAAGGATCCAGCAGGCTTATAAAACCTTACTTGACTGTTTGGAGTCAATAGGCCTACTTGTGTGAGTGAGAGTTGCAAAATCAAGCCCTTTTCTGTAAATTCTTTGGGATGGGTATATGTCTTTCTACATGTCTGTAAAGTGCCAACCGCTATAGAAACAGTTATTGGTGATGCATGTAGCAGAGATGTTAACAAAAGCTGCACATGTTTTTTATTTACTATTTCCAGTACTAGAACTATTGCTGCTTAGGAGTCACCAGGGTTAAGACGATACTACACTCTGAACACCGAATAGAATGGAAGAGGGGGATCACTCTGCATATGTGTGCACTGCAGTAAAAACCCCGGGGCTGGCCTGGGTCAGCTGACTCCAGCTTGCAGGGCTGGGCTGCGGGGCTATAAAATTGCAGCGTAGACATCTGGGTTTGTAGTGGAGCCCAGGTTCTGAGACCTCGTGAGGGGCAGCGGGTCCCAGAGGCCAGCATCCAGCCCAAGCCTGAAGCTCTACTCTGCAATTTTATAGTCCCTCAGCCAGGGCCGGCTTTATGAACTGCAGGGCCCGATTTGAATACCTGGCAGCAGCCCGGGACTTCAGCAGCACTTCAGCGGTGGGGGGTCTGCTCTAGGTCTTCTGCAACACCGAAGGACCCCCCGCCGCCAAAATGCCGCTGAAGACCCGGAGCGGACACACACACACACACACACACCTGCCGCCGAAATGCTGCCGAAGACCCAGACCCCACCCCCGGGGGTGCCAGGTGAGTAAAAAAAAATTTTTAAATTAAAAAGGCGCCTAAGACGCAGGGCCCTCTTAGGTGCAGGCATGGGGCCCGATTCCCGGGAATCGGCCTAAAGCCAGCCCTGCCTTCAGCCTGAGCCCCATGAGCCCGAGTCAGCTAACTGAGGCCAGCCACAGGTGTTTTGTTGCAGCATAGCCATGCCCTGTGGGATTTGAATTTGAGTGGATTTCAGTTCTGGTTTGAGCCCAGATGTATATGGAATTCTACATCTTTTTAGCATATCCTTTAGTCTATTGCTTAGTCCAGTCTGGTGTGTGATCTGTACCCACTGTTATTTCACAAGTAGGCACAATTTTTTTTCTCTTTGCAGAGGTCTATGCAACACTTAAATATACATGGAAGGAACTAATGAGTCAGAATACTGATGAGCCATAATAATTATGTGTTCTGGTAAACATCTGACCTGGATGTCAGCTATTTCTGAAAACCTCTTACAATACCATGAATACAGAAAAACTGTTCCTCCAATCATCATTAGGAGAAAAAAAACACCCATACAATTATTATATAGAGGGTGAAATCCAGATTCCATATGTACATTCCACTTTCTTCCATTGCTCAGAACTCTCTCAAACAAATTCTTTTTTGGGTTGCAAAGGAAAATTGCTTTAATTGTTCCTTAGTTACCCGAATGTGAAAAATATACTTTTCCTATATGTTGCAATTAATTCACTTACATAAATAACAAAATAGTTTCAAGTAGAAGGTTTGCTCTGTGGTTGTCTTGTATATCCCAATTAAAGTAAAAAAATCAAGCCAAATTTGAAGACAAAAAATGGTTCAGTGGTTTTACAGTTACAGTTTAGAGGTGCCAGATTGGCTCATAGGCATTAGAATTTTTCTTTAAGGTTTTTCATGGAGCTTTTAAAATGTTGGTTCTGCCAATCAGCCCTTCAGCTTTAGTGGTGCCCTTAAACTGAGAGCTTAGCTGAGACATGCATATGATATGAAGGCTTTTTAGTGGCAGTGGTGCCAACTATAATTCTTGACCTATTCAAGGAATGTTGAAGTGAATCAAGTGCAGCTTGTAATCTCCCCATGCCAAATAGCTCCAGATTTCTTTTTTTATTTTTCCTTTAAAGAAACAAGATAACTAAATATAAAAATACTGCAATGTTAAGCTTGAGAAATCAAGCACGCCCAAGTCAAGAAATCGAAAAGTTAAGGCTGCTTCTGCTGTATTAACTCAGCTAATTTGCACATATGTATTTTGTATTCCTGTTTTACTTGTTAAATATTAACTTATTGTCGTCGTGTTTTAGTGTATACCATAAAAGTATCAAATGATCAACCTGGTGGAATTAATGGCCCAAGAGGAATGCTAGTAAGTTTTGATGCCATTCAATAATCATACAATTATGATTAAGACATTTTAGTGTTGTGGCCTCAAATTAGACACAACTTTAAAGATAGTATAGATTTTTTTCACAACATTTTACCTTCATAGTATCACTATGGGGAGAATCAGAATTGAGTGAGGACCTTAACTTTGTATTTCCATACATTAACATGTTTGGAATCTTTGATCGTTTAACCTTACCTTTGAATTCACTGGATTAGTAATGCTTGCTTTTGGGATAATTGAAAACTTCCTGTGGTGATCTTTTTACCTTCAAACTACCCTCAAGCTTCATTCTGTCTTAACGTAGCTTTTTGTCTGAGAATAGTTAAGAATGTTTGATTAGCATAATAATGATTATTTTAATGTTATATTGCAGTATAATGATACTTCACCTTTGTTTTATTATATATTTAAAGAAATCTAATCTTTTAAGTTGTATGTAATATACCAGATAAAATATTGTAATATCAATGATTGTAGAAGGAAGCCTGTGGAAGTGGGTTTAACCCTGAAACAAGATTATCTGTAGCCAAATAACGCCCATTTAATCTTGCAGTTTCTACTGGAGGAGGCTAGGGTTTAGCAATGGGTAGGTCTGAGACTCTAAGGGTATGTCTACACTGCAATTAAAAAGCCGCAGCTGGCCCGTGCCATCTGACAGGGGCTTGCAGGGCTCGAGCTAAGGGGCTCTTTAATTGCAGTGTAGATGTTCAGGCTTGGGCTGCAGCCCTAGCTCTGGGACCCTCCCATCTTGCAGGATCCTAGAGCCTGGGCCCCAGCCCAAGCCCAATTGTCTACTCCATAATTAAACAGCCCCTTTGCCTGAGTCCCGCGAACATGAGTCAGCTGGCATGGGCCAGCCATGGGTTTTTAATTGCAGTGTAAACATACCCTAACATGAACAGGCATGAGCCTGTTGCAAGAGGAGGACTTCTGTGTGTAGGATGCCATGAATAGTTTTGATGATGTTGAAAGGCAGGTTATCAGATGGAGTACTACATATTTGCCAGTTGTTTCTATTATGCTCTCATAGAATCATGGAATATCAGGGTTGGAAGGGACTTCAGGAGGTCATCTCGTCCAACTCCCTGTTCGCTCTTATATTGAGAAATACATTTCTTGACATCCAGGATAGCTCCATCCAAGATGGGGACAGAGTGAGGATATCTGAATGGAGGCATCCTCATTTGCTAGTCAGAGGATGCAGCATGTACCATCTTCTGACTTGACCCTGACCTCAGAAATTGTGATGTCTGATCCTGTTCAAACTTTTGACAGGACACTCTTTGATCTGTCAGATGAGGAGCACCACATTGACTGTCCCGTTTCTCCCACAGACCACTCCAAAGTTGGGAAATTCAACCAGAAAGAAGTGTCAACAACCATGATCCTTTCACCATGGATTAAAAAATAAAATAAAAGAAGACTGAATTCCCTGGTGGTGGGGTGTGGGAGCAGAGCACCAGAGTGATGTGAATTTCCTGACAAACTGTGCCATCATGGTCAAAAAGAGCCATGTCCTTCTTGATAGTGAAAGCCAGCAGGGAACACCTCAGTCCACTGCTGACCAACTTTGTAAAATCCTGCCTCAAGAGGGTCTTCTACTTCACACATTCTGCCCTCTTAACTGCCAGTTCAATAATCTATTCAAGGTGTTGTCCTAATCTTTACATCCCTGACGGGTCTAGGTCTGATCTGTCTCAGAGATCAGCACTGATTCTGTGACACAAGGGATAAACTCTGATCACAAAGGATACTGTGGCTGAGGGTGTCGGAGATGAAATTCAAGTGCTGGAGGCAGGGTGTTCTCGGGGAGGGACGATGAGCTGCAGTATTGCCTGCCAACGAAGATCCAGATGATCCCAAACCTTACTACTTTTAGGACACAATGTAAGACCTTCTGTATAGTCAAGTCTTACAATCATGGAGCTATAAAAATGGTTTAGCCTCCTAGATAACAACAACCAACATGATGTGAGGGCAGAGTAAAAAGTCTAGGTCCTATTTTTGGAAATAAAATATTTTTACATATTTATTTTCTGCTTAGTGCTCCTTTGGGAAATACTTAGATTAGATATTGGCAGCCAGAGCAGAAAAGAAACAGCCCGAATGACTGATTTCATTTTAAATAAAAACGGCACTGATTTGGTGACACATCCTTCTACCACACGCACACATACCGGAACACTTCATCAAGCAATATTATATGGATCCTTTAATCTCTAAATCACTATTTCAAATTTAGCCCTGGTCAGTAGCGAGCAAAAGTTGTTACCATCTGATAGCAATGCTGCTGTCTGAGTGGGTGGTCACAGTCCAGTCCCTAGTAAATAGATGTCCACAACTGATCATGATATCATTGGTGGTAATTTCAGGAGGACTCAAAGGACTCAAAGCCCACAGAGACCCTTTCACTCACAAAATTGGCTCTTTTTAGGACTGGGCACATCAGTAGGGCAGCCTGGAGGAGTTTGCACTGTCATTGCCTTATTTTTACCTGTTATGTGGATTATAGAGAACTTTGGTTGTGAGAGAGATCAAGACGATGGCTTTTCAGGTTACTATCAGTTTAACTTTGGAAAATCGGTGAAGATTTGGAGTGGTGTTTGGTGGGCTCAAAGGAAAAGCTGCACAAACCTTTCTAAAATGAATTCTAAAATATTTAGCACCTTCTGGCGATAAGGTAGTATAAATTGTTATATTTAGGCAGTGAAGTGGTGTTAAGTTTACCTGTAATTCTCATTTGTCAGCTTGGAATAACTGCTAATAACTAGTTGCAACAAAATGACGCTCTTGTGACATACTTGCCTGTCAGATTAATGACTCAATAAAACCAGTAAGTGAGCTGCCAGTGAATGAAAGGAAGAAAAAGATGGAATGCTTTGTGAAGACATAATGGTCTTTTGCAACTACCGGTACTTTTTGAATTTAAACTTTAAATCTGAAAGCTCTATGTGTAGCCCAGCATGGTACAGTATGTTCTTTAGGTTTTCATTCCAACCTCTTCTTTGTGTTTATTTTTAGGTTTCTGAAAGATGGAAAATGAACATCCCACAGATTATTCTGTCTTCCTGGAATCTCTGATGATCCAGGGTGATGGGGGCTCACATACAGTATACTATAAAATAGCTATTATTTATTGTGAAAACCCTATAATCATTCTCAGTGTTCTGTACTGAAGTTCTCAGGGCAAATATACTCATTCCCAGCCCCTCTTCCCAGCTGCCTTTCATCCCTACCAGAGCTGTCATCTCCTTGCCTAATTTTCATTGTCTTCTTGAAGAGAATGAGACCCTTTCCACTCCACCTAGCCCTATGCAGGAGACCTCTGTTCTGTTCTTGGCTCTACCACTGACTAGCTGGGTGAGCTTGGATCTCTCTTTCCCCTTTCTTTTTAGCTCTTTGAGGTAGGGGCTGTCTCTTACTATGTCTTTATACAGTGTCTAACACAGTGGGAGTCCCCACCAAGAGAGCGCCCCTCTCAAGTATAAAGCAGAGTAACGGTTTTAAGAGTGACCATTTACTTCATTGGGACTTGCATTTTTTTTCTTTTCACTAATCCTTAAGGAATACATCTTAATTGTACTTTTCTATCATTATTTGCCATATGACCCTAGTGTCCTATTTTCCCTCATAAAATAATAAGAATTACATGTATTCCATAGGCTTCAAGACACGCTTTTGTTGTTTTGGGGGTTCTTTGTATTCGTCTTAATATTTTACATAGTGAGACCAAGGTTTGGTGCCTATATTATTTAAAATCTAAACAGGTGGCCCAATTTTTCAAAAGTGCTGAGGATCCAGCAGTTCCTAATAATTTTAATGGGAGCTGCTGGTATTCAGTCCTACAGAGCTATTGCATTCTGATGTGCTACAGCAGACTGCTGTTAATTATGAATAGTTTAGCATTCTTCATAATCATGGTACTCAGGGAAATTCCTCAACTGGTGTAAATTGTCATAGCACCATTGACTTCAATGAGCAGTTGAGATCGGCCCGTCAGCCTATTGTGGCACAGAAATAGAGAATATTTTTGTTGTCTTGCACCTTAAAATGCTGGCAGTGCTTAGAGAGGGAAGAATGGGAACCCTTCTTGTCTCCCCCACTCCACCCACCCCACTTCCTCATTTAATTCTACTGAAAAGTTGTATAAAGGGACCTGTTTAATAATCCTGCCATGTACTTTGTAGGGATGAAAATAGTTTTCTTGGCTTTCAGGCCTGCAACCTATTTCAGGGACTGGGTTGGTAAAAGAAAAAAAGAAGACGTTTGAGTGAAGGAAGCTATCTTATTCCCTTTTTTTTTTAAACTAGTTTTTTTTAAAATTCCAAAAGTACTTTAAAATTAGTTTTAAATACTTTCATTTGTACAAAAAAGAATGCCAGAAATAATTGCTTTTGTTTGAAGTTTTTTTCATTTATAGTAAAATTTTCTGCCCTTTAGAAAAAAATAATTGGAAACTGTTATTAGTTATTTTAGATAGCATTGGGCTACATGCACTTTTTAATGATAAAGTGCATGTAGCCCAGTGCTATCTAAAATAACTAATAACAGTCACCAAAGCTAATAATTCCCTAAAATTTAAGAACCTGGGAACAGTATTCTGTGGAAAAACATAACTTTGTCAACACTGGACATGGACAGTAAATGAGCTAATGTACTTTACTCAGGAGAATTTTGCAAATAGAAATTAAAGGAAGCAGTCGAGTAGAGCAAGGTTAAAGAGGTGAGAAACCAGCTGAAGGCAAAGTTGTTCACAAGTTGGAAAGATGATCTTGTGGTTAACTCTCAAAACTAGGAATCAGGTCACCTAGATTCTGTTCCTGGCTTTGCTATGGAATTGCTATGTGACTCTGACCAAGTCACTGTTTCTTTCCTATGTTGTTATAATGCAACCCTGGTCATAGTATCGTATCTACTGATATGTGCCACCTGCAAAAATAAATGCGGCTATGTTTCTGTCCAGGAGGACAGAATTTTGCACTGCTCCATTTTCTTAAGTGTGATTATCATGTTGATGTTACTGTGCTTCAGTTTCTGCATCTGTAAAATAGGGATAAGACCAGCCTGGATCTTCTCCTGGGGGAATTCTGCACCAAAACATTAAAAATTCTGTGCCAAAAAATTAAAAATCCTGTGCACAATATTTTAAAATACTGTATATTTCATCTGTCAAAATAATTATGCCCGTTTCAGTTATTTTGGTGATTTATTTCAAAATACCTGTCAGCAACTATGCCTGTAACAATACAGACATCAAAAAAGATTCAGGAAATATTTGTTGACAAATAGATTCCATACTAGGCACATTAATACAGAACTTTGAGTAATAATTCATTTAAACTTCAATACAGAAATATATTTCTTGCACCCCTCAGAAGCAGTGCAAAGGCTTAGAGGAGACAGGGTAATGGAGGAGCTGAGGGAGAGGGAAGTACCGTGATTGCTGGGAAAGAGCCTGGGTATGAACTTGGAAGCTGTTGGGTGTGGGTGAGAGAAGTATGGGTCAGGGTTTTTTTGGGGCATGGAGGGATTGTTAGGGAGCCTCCACAGTGTAAACCTTGGCTGCACACTAGCCCCTCTTATTCAGTCAGGCACATCAGCCCCTGTTCCGATGTGTCAATTTTAGTTATTTGTATATACAATAGAATTGTAGTAAAACACTCTAGATTAAACCAGACCTAGCTTAAAGTGTCCCAATCCATACATCATACAGGAAAATACTTTTTAGCTTGTTGTGAAGATGGTAAACACTCAAGGTCTAGCTTTCAGAAGTGCTGAGCACCTACAAACTCCTGTTGAAGTCCACAGGAACTGTACGTGCTCAGGACCTCTGAGATTAAGGCCAGATGTTTACTATATGAGGGGAGGAAAGAATGGCTTTGTGATTAACGCATATGACTTGGAGCCAAAAAAATTTGGCCTCTGTTCCCATGTCACTAATGACTATCTATGTACCATTAAATAAGTCTCTCTGTCTCAGTTTTCATAGCTATAAAATGAGGGTAACTATTCTTCCTTACCTCACATCATGTGTTGGGAAGGTTCCTGAATGTTCACAAAGCACCTTGAAATTCAAAGGCTTTGAAGTGTTACTTACTGCTCTCTTGTTTCCTGAAGAAACATATTTGACAGTTAAGAACTCTATTTTATTCTTATAAGCTTCCTTGTCTCTGACATAATTATCCATTCTTTCCCCTTCTTCCATTTTTGTCTTTGTGTTTTTTTTCCTACATGGCTTTCCCATGTCTGGGACCAGCTCCCTGACCTGATCCACCAAGCATTCACCATTCTCTGAGGGTCTCTCCCTAATACCCCTTCTTAATATTTATTATTTGTTTTGTTATTTTTATAGTGCCCAAAGGTGTACTAGGTTCCTCACAGAAACGAATAAAAAGACATGGTCCTGTCACAGGGAATTTACAGTTAGATATCATGTGACCAGTGAGGGTAACAAACAGGAGGGGATAGGATGAGAAAGAACATTGCTTCAGCAAAATGATCACACAGTAACTCCGTTTAGACACGAGCACCTAGAGACTTCAAGTGAGGTAATGGCCCTGTTGTGTTAGGCCCAATAGTTTGGCACCCTTGCCCCAACAATTTTACAGTCTAGATAAATTACATCTATACATTTTAGTCCACTGACCAAAAATTGTGTAGTTCCTCCCAGTGTCCACAAGAAGTCCATCAATTATCAGTTATCTAAACCATCAAGGTGTGCTCCTGCCTAAACTGAGTCACCGTGTGATCATATAGCTGAAGCAATGTCCTTTCTCATCCAATCCCCTCCTGTTTGTTATCTGCACTCGTCACATCAGATCCAAGTGTAAGTTCCCTATGACAGAAACATGTCTTTCAATTTGTTTTTGTGAAGAACCTAGCACTCCTTTGGGCACTATAAAAATTTATAATAACTAATACATTTATGCTGCATGGCCCCATTGACTTCAATGGGCTCTGATCAGATCCTGTGTTTGTTATTTATTTTGTCCACAGAGTGCCCAACCCTGCACTATTGAAGTCAATGAGAGTTTTGCCATTGACTTCAGTGGCCACAGGATTGGGCCTGTAATGTGTAAGGCTCATATCCTCTAAAGTATTTAGGTGCCTAACTTAACACTCAGAATGGGAGTTAAATTTGAGGATCTGGGCCTACATTCCTTTAGGACTTGGTACACTGTTGGTATTCAACAAATAATAGTGAATGACAACATCCAAGATTTAACACCTAGCTACTCAATATTTTCTGGATTTAAATAAGATATTGTGTGGGCCAGAGGGAATTTGGTTGAAACAACATATTTCTAAGATTAAAAGGAAGACAAATATATTTTAGAACTGTGTATTAGGTGATCTATGTACACTCACATCTCTGCAGCATCAGCTGTACATGACTGATTTTGTGAAAGGTAACAGCGTAGTTAGCTTATCTGAATGAAACACTTGAGACTTGGTTACATAAGGATTTCTTTGTCACCACTGTTCCTCAGTAATAATATTAGCCAAAGGGGGAAAGCTTGTTTGAGAGCAATCATTCATGCTGGTTAGGGTGGATTTTGCTGTTTCCATTCTTCTTACCCAATGGTACCGTCGGACAGCCAACCTCTGGTGCACGCGGCAAAAGAACAGTCCACTACCGCCTGTCTCAATTCCTCTACAGTGGCTAAGCGAGCGCCCAGGTCCGTACACAATTTCTGAGCTGTGGTTAGGTTCAGATCCTGAGAGCTGTTTCTGGATTCAGCTGTGAACAACTTCCCTGCAGCACCAAAGACAGACAGACACACACAACAACAAAACGTGTCACATGTCACAGTGTTGTATTAAATAAATATACAAATATATTGTGGATTGTGACAAACCTATCAACTGAAAAATTAAACTTATTTTCTTTTATGATCTTAGTTTAATTTTAACTGAGCTCCTTGATCTTGGGAGCTAGTAACTTAAGCCTAGATCTTCAAAGATATTTAAGTGCCTAATTTCTATTGAAATCAATGGGAATTGAGCATCCAAACACCTTTAAGGTTCTGGTCCTTGCTTCTGGCCTATACCACTAGTAAATTACTACTCCTGTATACAAGTGTGTGCATGCACACACATACACGTTTAGCTATGTGGTTTAGTTCCTTTGGTCAATAATTAGCGAAGTGGGGCTAAGTTTCCATATATTTCTGAGCCGAGTGAGTGGCTCCCCTTACTCATACATGCCTGGATCCAAAGTCTGTATAGCTCTTGGAGTGTAAATAGAGCTTCTTACTCCCTCATATGGGTGTATAGTCAGAGTCAGAATCTATCCCATAGGAACTGGTAATGCATGTCTTACACTTAATTTATAAAATTAATCAAATTTATAAAATAACAAATACCAGTGTAAAAAGCTAGCAATGTAACTGGCTCTTCCATATCAGCAGCAAAGTAATTCCCAGTCTCTACTAGGCAAGGCAAGGCAAGGCTTCATATAATTTGCAATAACCCTGGATCTAAATTCTGCTGCAAATCACCATGGTTTTCATATCATACTGGAGCTGCAGACTGGAAAAGATGCCACACTTTCAAGTAAATTTTTAAAAAGTGGAAGGCTTTTATTTAATGAAATATGAAAGTGACTAATAGAATCAGCAAAGTATTCCTTATAATTTGATTTTGTTTTAAACTCAGTTTATTTTACCCTGACTTTAAATTTTCAATGCACTGCAGATTTTTGTTCTTACAACACATTCCTGCATTGTGGACTTTATCAGGGTAGAAGCTGGAGGTCTTAGCAGTTGGGCAGAAGGCAGATAGGGTTTTGCATCATGCCTAGGACATCATTGATTTGTAGAATAAGCATATTTGCTAGATGATTCAGCAAAAAATTATAAGCAGCAAAATAATTAACAATGTTTACATTTACATTTTTATAATTAGGTTTTGAAGTTAGCACTCCACTGAGTTAACGCAAGTCTCAGAGCATTTGTGTTTGAATGTCTGCAGACCCAGGAAGACAGCAGTACATCAGATTACAACAGTTTATGTCAGGAAGGACTTCTTGTTTTCATAAGTAACAATTTATTTAAACAAAATCTTAGATTCTGCAACACAATTCGACAGCAATTGGGGCATTAGTAGCTGTCAAGGTATGAACCCCTACTCTGAACCTTAGCGTCCAAAAGATGGGGTACCTGCATGAACCCCCCTAAGCTTAATTACTAGCTTAGAAATGGTAGAGCTGCCACCACCCAAAAATATAGTGTTTTGGGGCAATTTCTGGCCCCCAAACCCTTCCCTGGGGACCCCAAGACCCAAACACCTTGGATCTCAAAACAAAGGGAAATAAACCATTCCCCTCCTTTCTTCCTCCCAGATTCTCCTCTCCCTGGGTAACACTGGGAGATCCCTGTGATTCACCTCCTTGAATCTTAAAACAGAGAGGAAATTCACCTTCCCCCCCTTCTCTCCCACTCCCACACTCTCCCTGAGAGAGAGACATTAATCCTAACACAGAGAGAAATCAGGCTTTTCCTTTCTCCCACCAATTCCCTGGTGAGTGCAGACTCCCTCCCCTTGGGTCTCACACAAGAATAAAAAAACAAATCAGGTTCTTAAAAAGGAAAACTTTTAATAAAAGAAAGAAAAAGGTAAAAATTGTCTCTGTAAAATCAAGATGGAATATGTTACAGAGTCTTTCAGCTTATAGACACTAGAGAGAATCCTCCCCCCAGCACAAATACAAGTTGCAGCAACAGAGATACAACCCTTCCAGCAAAATACACATTTGCAAAATAAGAAAACAAAAGACTAAACCGCCTTTCTAACTGGTACTTACTAAATTGAACAGAAGAGGCTGTTTCAGAAACTTGGAGATATCTGCTTACATGTCTGGTCCCTCTCAGAACCCAGAGAGAACAAACAAAAAAAAAAACCCAGAAAGCACAAACAAAGGCTTCCCTCCACCCAGATTTGAAAGTATCTTGTCTCCTGATTGGTCCTCTGGTCAGGTGTTCCAGGTTTACTGCTAGTTAACCCTTTACAGGAAAAAGAGACATTAACCCTTAACCATCTGTTTATGACAATAGCAAATTCCCTCATCCCAGATAACATGGGCCTTGACTAAACTAGCTCAGGAACCCTTCAGGCGATCCATCCTGCATTGTATGCCAGGCCCATCACCTTCCTCAAGCACTTCTGGCTTTAGCAAACAGATAACCCCGCCTTGGAGCTAACTAAACTTTGGCTCTAGCAGACTGCAGGAGGGAATAACTTCCAGAGATGTGGCCCAATGACTGACAACATCCTGCCATCAGCAGCAGAGATTTTAACCCCAGTAACTGACAATGAGATCAATCAAGAGGATCACAATTCCTGCAATGAGTTATGTTTCAGGTAACACACAGACCCCAATCAAAGATTAGGGCTCTGATGTGGTAGGCACTGTATATGCACCTTGAATTCCCATCAGAAATGAGCTGGAGCCAGTGCAGAGCAGAGACAGCAGCAAGCCTCTACATTTTCTACTACTGATACTTCTGAATACTTTTCAAAGGCAACAAATAAGAGTGCATAGAAGTAATGTAGCCTGATGATCAGAAATATGTAGATGACTGTGTCAAGGTCTTCATCAGAAGAGATGTTGGCAGACCTGGGACCAACTATAGCCTGAAAAAAAGGTGCCACAACAGCCACCTAAAAATCTAGGCGTGATAATGGATCCAGTGAGACCGCCAAAGGGAAGAAGAGCATGTTTTCACCACCACCATTTGGGATCTCTCCAACAGGGAATTTGTCTACATTACTAAGCCATCACACAGGTCAGCACAGTTGAAGGTCTCTGTTCAGGACTGAGGTGCACCAACAGAGTTGTCTGGGGCAACCATATGCAGCATCTGACTTGAGCAGTAAATGTTAGTCCTTCATCTTAATAAGCACTACTTTCATCCACAAACATTTTAATTAAAAGAATGTAAAGGAAACTAAGTTGGTAAGTGATCGAGCTCCATCAAAATGTAATCTGAGGCAGTGCAGTTCATTAATTTTTTTACCAGCAGTCCATATCAATTGCAGCTTTGCAGGATTGCACCAAAGCTTGTTTCTTTTTCTAGCCAACCAAGACTGAGAGCTAAGGGACAACTTTCCTTATAGTGTTCAAGTAATTATGGCAAATCAAGCACTGCTCTTCAATGAGGCTTTATTGAAAATTCAGAAGATTCTGACAACCTATTTAGTTTTTGTTTGTTTGTTTTTAAATATAGTACAGTCCTACCTATCTGAAAGGTTTTGTGGATGTCCAAAATATTTGGCTAAATAGATTTTAGGGGAACGTGAGACTGATCCATTGTTTAGGGAAAGTTATTAGGAAGTTTTGGTTAGACGGGGTACAAATAAACAAGACTGACCTGGATACCAGATTGACTTATATACTTTTTCTAAAGTTTTCAAGAACATTATGGCTATCTGCCTAGTTTATAACATGTGTTCTCAGTTTTATTTGTTTTCTCATTTAAAATAAAACAAATAAGCTTTAATCCTCTGGTATTTGACTTGCAAGACAGTTGGCATTTCCAATGTGTCTACATCATTCGCTGTAGGGTCCTATTAGAGCAGTGTTTTGGGGAATGAAAGGAAAAATATACTAGTACACCTACTTGGTAAGTTCCCTTATATAAATCAAAACTACAATATTGATTTTGAATTCCACATCTTATAATGGTGTTACAGAAATTTTGGGGGCTATTAACATATAATTTTATTTATAGCTGGGCATTCTTGGGAGCCTCATCATTTGATAACTGAAATGAGTAATCAGAATTGTAAAATTAGCTTTTGGTCAAATTCAGCCCTCTTGTACAAAGTTGATGCTCTTAAATCAGTGGATGTTTTGTGTACATACCCCAAGACAGAATTTGGCCTGGAAACATTTCTAATGGAGGGCTTGCAAAATACATATTAATAGAATTTCAAGTACATCTTTGCCTATTGAAATTGCAAGTTCTTTGAGGCATGGCCTGCCTTTTTGTTATGTGTTTATACAGCACCTAGCACCGTGGGGCTCTGGCCACTGGGCACTAGAGTAATAATAATACATAATTAATAAAATTTTGATTTTCAGGTTGCTAGCTGAAAAGGCTTATCTACACTGGGAATTTTTACACCAGTGTAGTAACTGCTTATGAGCCCTTCACTTTTATCAGGGGCAAATTCATATGCACACAAAATGTAAATGAGGAAAAATATTAATGATCTGGGGGCATGTATACTGACATTAGCGCTGAGAGCTTAACATGTTGTGATAGAAGTACTAGATAGATGCAGTTAATCCTTTTGAATTGATAACCTCAGGAGGTTCTCAGGTTCAGTCTGCTTTAGATAGCCTCCTGGAGATACAGCACAAAATGCATAGCCCATGGGCTGGGGAGGCAAAGGTGGCTTTATGCAATGGCCCTGGCATGAGTTAGCCAGCCACCGGGAGTTCTGCGGATTCAGAGCTGCCGAGAACTACTCTGAACGCTCTGGTGCTATTCCCCCCCTCTATCTTACCCCTAACATGCTTCCTCACACCTGATCTCTGTCACACCATGCTCCCACACCAGGGCTGGCCAGGGGGACTAGTGTGGAGACAGAATCCCTCCCTAAATTTTGCATGCTTATTTTTAGCCTGTTCAAACTAGTCATGCCTCTTTGGCTTAGAAATTGATCTGGAATTCTTGTGAGACTTTCTCAAGAGATTTCATGCACTTCTTGGTTCTGGCAAGTTCAGAAATACTGTGAGAATAGTCTTTCTTGCAGTATTTTTGGTATTTCCTCTTCAGGTTCCAGCTGAAACCAGGAAGAGTAGAGACATAAACCAACCTTCTTCTAACCTCAGAAAGCTCATTTCAAGTTTTGGGGAAAAAATTGGGTCTCTTCTTCCAATCACTAATCAATAGTAATAGGCTCAATGCTCTAGTACTCAGGCAAGATTACTTCTTGAAGCCAATAGGAGTCTAGCCTTAGTAAACAGTGCAAGACATTAATATTTAATAACATTCCATTTACAGGCAATGTTTTTCTGTAGTAAGAGCAGCCAGTTAGATATAGTTGGGAGCATTTTATAAGAAGTGTTATGTCCAAGACCTTTAGAATTTCAGAGCTATCCTGACAGCAGGTATAGTTGGATTCTATGATGTATATCTTTCTTTGTGTATGTAAAATATAACAAATTTCACTGTAGTAGATGTTTATTTCTGCTGCAGATTTTTTGTTTTCTCTGTCCTAATGCATAAGACAACGCAGTTCACAAAAACACTAGTGTATGTATCAAAATTATTAAGTGTTTTAAATGGCCTTTGTTTATGACAATTGCACGGTAGTGTTCTTGATGCTTGTGTAAGCAGGGGAATGGTCCCGCTATTGTGGGGAACTTTCCTGGCTTCTGCGCTACCCCGGTGAAGTGGGCTAGCGAAAGGATCTGAGTCCTCACTCCCGCTTCCTTTACCCAGAGGCCTCCCTGCCCTTGAGGACTCCCCTTGCACTCTCCTGTCTGGCAGAGTTCTCGTAGCCCCAACAAGGCTGGGCCCAGGATTCCTGGGGGTGCTCGACCCCCAACCCTGCTGTGGTCACCTAGGACAGGGGCTAGGGTGTCCCCACTCCAGGGTACCCTCTCTGCACTGAGCACCTCCCTGACTCATTGATTATTCCATACAATTTAAAGCAAATACAAGTTGTTTACTTAACAATTAATTTAAAGAAAAGAATAAGAAAAAATGGGAAAAGTTAAAGGAAAACACATCACCCTGCTCTGTGGCAGGGAGCATTACAAACAGTGTCTCTGGACATCAAGGCACTTTGCAGTCTGTTCCTTGTAGGTCCCAGGCCTCCTTCGCAGGCCCTGGCTGTGCTGCAGGTATGCTGCGGGTTAGACACTTGCAATGGTGGTGGCCACACACCTCCAGGCTTTGGATGGTGGGACCCTTCTTCCCAGTGTCAGCCCCCCGTCAGGTTAAGATCCCCCTCCCAGCCTGGTCTGCAAGGACGCTTGGCTGGAGGTGTCTTTCTGCACTGGGCCCTTTGCCCAAGGTCCCCTCTTGGCTGGCCCCAGTTGCTCACCACACTCGGCTCTATGGCTGCAGCTCTGCTCCCAGCACAGGATCTACTCTCCCTGGGCTGCGTCTCTGGCTCTGTGGCTGCAGCTCTGCTCCCAGCACAGGATCTACTCTCCCTGGGCTGCGTCTCTGGTTCTGTGGCTGCAGCTCTGCTCTCAGCACAGGATCTGCTCTCCCTGGGCTGCAGCTCTGGCTCTGTGGCTGCAGCTTTGGGCTCTCTGGATCTGGCACAGCTCTGCTCTTCAGCTCAGCTTGGGCCCCTGTTCTCTCCTTAGCTCGGCCCCACTCTGTCTGACCAGGCAATTCCAGCTCACAGGGAAGAAAGGACCCACCCTGGCCTTCTGTCTCCCTGATTAGCCTGCCCACCCTGTCAATCAGACTGACCTAGAGCATTGGCCTCTCACCATTGTTCCTGGGGCCTGTCAGTCTCAGGGTCCTGATTTCCCATCGACCCCTCCCCTTTTAGTGCTGGGAGCTAGTAAACCAAAACACCCCCACTGAATGTTAGTAAGGGGGCAACAATCCCCTTACACTTGATTAATTTGCTGCAGTTTGCATCTTATAAAGCAAAGGTCAATGAGTGGTTTTCACAATCACGGCATTGCTTTTTTAGCCTCTAAATGTACTGATATTATTACACTATTCTGTTTTTAGCTTTTGATCTGTTGGAAAAAGAAAAGCTTTGCCAGAAGCTGAGACTGGATGACAGGGGATGGAGGATCACTCAAAATTGCCCTGTTCATGCCCTCTGAAGCATTTGGCACTGGCCACTATCAGAAAACAGGATACTGGGCTAGATGGACCATTGTTCTGATCTAGTATGGCCATTCTTATGTATGTTCTTATGAAAGTTATTATTTATTATTTGATTAGCATGAACAATATATTTAACACCCTGTAACACACAAAAGTAAAGATAGTTTCTGCCTCAAATAGTTTACAGTAAAAAAAATGCATTCTGATATGTAGAAGACAAGATGCTTTAGAGTATCCAGAGATATATAGATTTTAAGGCCAGAAGAGACCATTATGATCATCTAATCTATCCTCCTGTGTAGGGCATGGCTGCACTTGCAGATGTAGAGCGCTTTAAGTTAAACCAGCCTTCGTAGAGCAGAGTAGAAAAAGCGCTGTAGTCTATCCACACTGACAGCTGACAGTACACTGGCGTGGCCACATTAACAGCTCTTGCAGTGGCCACAGAGAGCAGTACATTGTGGTAGCTATCCCAGCAGAGTGTGACAGGGAGTGTGTTGTGTGTATGTGTGGGGAGAGAGAGTGGGGTTTTGGGGGGGCTGAGAGCATGTCAGCATGCTGTCTTGCAAGTTCAGACAGCAGCAGACTTCGCCCTTTCCCCCCTCCCCACATACAGCATTCCACAGTAATGGTTGGTTTGTCTCAGAGCAGATAAGCATGCTGGCTGTCAAACGAAGCTTTCAAAGGGCATATCCAAAACAATGACAAGAGTGGCCACTTGACTTAAGGGGATTATGGAACCTTTCCAGAGGCTGATCAGAGCTCAGTAATGCAACACCTCGTTCACACTGATGCTGGGGCACTCCACTGGCGGGGGTGCATCAAACATTATTCTACTGGCTGAGGTAGATTACCAGGAGTGCTCTAGCCACGGAATCAGAGCGCTCTACGTGCCTTAGGCCATGTCTACACTTACAGTTTTGCAGCGCTAGTAGTTACAGCTGTGTTCGTACCGCTGTGTAGGGCCAGCGCTGCAGTGTGGCCACACTGACAGCTACCAGCGCTGCAGTGTGGCCACATTTGCAGCACTTGCAGCGCTGTTGGGAGTGGTGCATTGTGGGCAGCTATCCCAGCATTCAAGTGGCTGCAACGTGCTTTTCGAAAGAGGGGGGTGGGGTGGAATGGGACAGGGAGCGTGGAGGAGACAGACAGAATGGATTTTTGGAGTTGACACTGTTCTCAGCTCCCTGCCTTGCAAGTTCTAAGGACTGGAAGATACACAGTGCCTACCTTCAATCATTTTAAAAGTTCTAACTCCCTTCCCCCACTCCTCTCTCATTCACTAAATGCAAATTATGTACTGCTAAATACCCGTCAGACCAGATAAGCAACTGCTCAACACGGACTTCCCCCTCCCCCTCTGCCGTGTGAGAGTGCTGTTTCTCTCTTCAAGCAAACAGCTGTGAACATTCCAAAGTAATTCCCCTGCCTGCCTCCGCTCGCTCAGCAAACAGGAGCTGTGTTTGTTTTTTAAATAAGCAGTTTGGCTGAACTCCGAGCTCTCCCTTTCTTCCGGTTTGTTGTGGACAGGAATTCTGGGATACCTCCTTATACCCCGGAGGTCAATAAAAGCGCTGGTGGGCGTCCACACTTGCTGACCAGCGCTGGATCACCAACGCTGGAATCCCTACACCCGAGGCTCGACCGGGTGTACAGCCAGCGCTGCAACCAGGGAGTTGCAGCGCTGGCCGTGCTTTGCAAGTGTGGCCACATCCTAAGTTGCAGCGCTGTAACCCCCTCACCAGCGCTGCAACTCTCTAGTGTAGCCATGGCCTTACAGTGTGGACCGGGAGTGAGCTAGTGCGCCCGGGGCTCCTTTAATGCGCTGTAACTCACAAGTGTAGCCAAGCCCTTAGATTTCACATTGTGACTCCTATCTCCAGACCAGTAATTTGTGGCTGAACTAGAATATGTTAGCTAGAAAGACATCCAATCTTGTTTCAAAGACTCCAAGAAATGGAGAATTTACACCTTATTCCTTAGTAATGTGTTTCAGTGGTCCTTACATGCACTGTACCTTATTTCCATTTGAAATTTGCTGACTTTAACTTCTAGCCACTGAACCTTGTTATGCCTTTGTCTGAGAGATTAAAGAGCTCTCTACTTCCAGACATCTTCTCCCTCTGCCAGTGATTATAGACGTAATCACATTTCCCTTACCTTCTCTTTGGTAAGCGAAATAGATTGAGCTCCTTTGGGTATGATTTAAGGCCAGAACAGACTTTACATTCCTAACATTTCTAAGATAAAAAGCAAACCAAAAATAAAACAACAACAACAATAAAAAATCCTGTTTCTTTGACCCACACTTTTCAGGCTTTCTTTATGCATTAGAGAAAAGCAAAGCAAGAAAAGCCATAACCTTAGCATTCCAAAAATTGTTTGCAGCTCATTTTTATAGGGCTTCCCAACCACGGAGCAGTTCCATTGAACAATAATACAGCCCCTTTCCTGCTTAATCTCCAAAAACCAGTAGCCAATGGTATGGATTCCTCCAATCCCACCCCCAGTCTGTGTACATTCAACACAGACCTACTGACTCCCCCAAAATGCCCACCTAGTCTGCTGACCCCATGACCTGATGCCAGAAGGTTGGTCCCCTGAAGTTATATAATCTGATGAGTCACATCAAACCAGAGGTGGTGACCATTTGGAAATGGGGAGAGGTACATTTTGTGGGGGTCATCATTCCATTCTGTAGTGAAAAAGCAATTTTATTGCTGTTTCTATGGCTATAGAGTGCAATGGCCTTGGCTGTAATAGCAAGGGTGGAGCGTTCAATTACAGACAGTAAGATTTTTGCAATTATCAGCTGTGCTTGTTCATGAATGGAGAGCTTATTTCTGTAAGGATCTAAAATAAATGATTGCTTCTCATTTAATTTAAAATGCTTTAAATGTTGCATAATCGGAGAAATAGCAAAGTGGGAGACAAACTCTGCACTTCTTACTCAGGTAAATTCAGTTTTACCTTCTGTTTTACCATAGTAAGGGCTGGATTTTTATTTATTTATTGATGCAGCTGACAAATTTATTTTCTGCACTGTGTAAATGGAAACCTGAATTGCTTGCACCTGCTGCTCATGCACAAATTCCTGGAGATAATAAAACAAAAATAGAATCATAGAGTTTGAGACCAGAGGAGACCACCAAATCATCTAGAATAGAATAAAGGAAAATTCCCATTCATTCTCTTGGGTTTGATTTACACCCCTAACATAAAGAATCAGTATAATATATATTTTTTATTTTACATTTTTTAAAAATTATTTTCCCTTCCATCTAAATAGATAAAAGCAACAGGAACCAAGTGCTCAGGAGGGAACTGGGAGCTGCCTTTGTCACAGCTTTCTTAATCCATTTTCAGTACAGGAAGTTGCTTCTTATTACTTTTCCCTTATTCTTTTAAATGTATCAGTTTTCCATCTGTCCATTAGTTCCTCTGACTTTTTTGTTTACTGATAGTTCCATAAGAAGAAACCTCACATTTGAAATAGTGAGGGTCTAGCCTGCACTCTGTGTGTGTGTGAGAGAACATTAATGGCAGTTTTGTAAAAACATATTGAGAGGAGAATACTCTCAATTGTATTTGAGAAATGAACCAAAACCCTAGATTTGAGTCCCACAACAGCCTAATTTTAGAAACATTAGATATGGTTTAAGGTCAGAATTTTGTAGCTCAGGCCAGTGTCTAATTTTGTCTAACTTTATGGATTCAGAATTCCTGGAATTTCTTCTGTACTGATCCAATTAGTAGAGCAGGCAAAATGTTTTGCATGTAACACAAAACCTAAAAAATAAAATTACTTCTTGCTGGAGCAATTTTGCAAGCTTTTGCCAAAAGTAAACTACTGGTGTTCACTTCAATATTATATTAGTTGTACTGATTAATTACTGTCACATTGTTACAACATTTTGTTCATCTGACCAAATGTTCTATAGAAAACTACTGTTGGTTTATATGGACATTTTGGCAGCTGTGAAAAAGGTAAAACAGAGAGTAAAAGTTTAAATTCTTTTACAGGGCCTGATTCATTTAACCCAGTGTAAATGAAAACTCCAGTTACTCCACATTTACACTGGTATAGCTGAGGCCAGTCATGACCTTAATGAAATAGCTAAAATCTCCATCTTTACAAGAATGAGGGTTAGAGTTTATTTTGATGTGCAGGTAGTTGTACTAAATCAAGCTATCCATGTAAATCCTTGTGACTATACATTCCCTCCATGTACAAATCTGGAATCTACCTGTGATTGTCATGGATGAACAGCCTTAGGGCTTAGTTCTCTACTTACCCTTGTTGTATTCTGTAGTAACTCCACTGACTCTAATGACTCTAAAATACTCCTGATTTACACCAGTGTAAATTAAAGGAGAAACAGGGTCTTAGGGAGCTTCTATCTGACTGACCTCAGTCCAGGTGCCACTAGCAGACACATTTAAGCTATGTCTACAGTACACAGCTTTTAGCAACAGGGCTGTGTCACTACAGCCGTGTCGCTAAAAGGCACACAGTGTAGCAGCTGTTTGTCACTCTTCTGCCGACAAAGAGCTGTTCACACTGGTGCTTGTCATTGGCAAAACTTTTTGTGTTTCTACGGGTGGGGAGGCAGGGGGGTTAACACTTCTGAAACACAAAAGTTTTGTTGTTCAGTTGCCAGTGTAGACATAGCCTTAACTTATAAAAGTCACACAGCAATTCTAAAGTATATTTTATTTTAGCTTCTACCTACGTCTTCATGGATTCTAGCTACACCATGTCCATGTGTGTTGTGGTGAACTATTAGATCAAATAATCCTTGAGGCTTTACACCTCCACCAGGTTTGTATGATCTCTAGTTATATTGTCTACACTATGTCATTATTTGCATGTCAGAGAGTAAAGCCAGAGTCTCCCTTAGGGAAATATATTGTAACCAGTTTCTGAGGTTTGCCTATATAGAGGCCAGGCTTGGTTTCATAAGTTTTTTACTGGTATACTCTAAATCCCCTCAGGAGTTTGCAAAACATTATTTTTTGTTAAAAGTAACATATATATATATATATATATATATATATATATATATATAAAATCCAGATTGTTCCTTGTCATTTTACCACTCACATCTCCAGACCTTACAGAGCAGAAATTGTCTGTAAAATTAAATTTTCATCTATAATTTTCACAAATGAGAAGATGGTTTCCTGTTCAGGCCAGTTCAGAATCTATTATGAAAGGAAATATTGTTCCTGGTTTATACTCTCAGATCTGTTTAAACCTGGCAATTCTACATAGTGACATAACTTCATATAAAGTGATTTCTCAGCATTACAGGAGTTGGCTTAAATCGTGATATAAAGAAAACACATTGAATAGCTTGGTAATAATGAACTAACAGGTTTTCCAGAATGTTGTTTAGAAGAAGTTAAATAAAAATTGAGACTATTTATCATTTTATAATAATGCTTTCCACTTATATTGTACTTTACGTCTTCTTTCCTGTAATTCTTAATTATTTTAGCATATCTATGTATATTTCATGTGTAAGATGAATGTGACAAACTACTGAATGCCCATTAAAATATGTCATGAACTCCCTTAAGTAAGCCTTTAAAAATGGTTACTGAAATACTGTTCAACAACATTTTTTCCTCTCTGTGTAAAAGCTCCAAAGTTTGTTTCTCTCTCTCTCTCACCAGCAAAAGTTGGTCCAATACAAGATATTATCTCACCCACCTTTTCTCTTGGCTATCTCGGGGGAGGTCAGTTTAGGATGGAACCAGAAGCCAGTCATTCCAGACACGCAGTAAGGTCTCTGGGATAGCTACCGCTGATACTTAAGGAAAAGCTTTCCTAACCAAGCAAAATAATTATTCCTTTCTCTGTGTCCCTGTTTCCAAATATAGTGAAGTATTTTTTCTCCCCACAAAGCAGTTTTGCTATATGAGGATCCTTCACTAAAACTGGAATTGCAGTTTTGCAAGTTACAGTGCTTTGAAAGGATGTGACTTTTCCTTCTTCTTCATTCTTAACTTAATTTCATTGTCACCAAATTCATGACAGTGAATTCTGCTGCATAAACTTTTATTATACACAGCATGCAATAAACATACACATGCAAGGAAAGTTTGTCTCCGTTTTCTCTTCCATCTCTTATTTCAATTATTAAATGAAAATCGAAGACAAAAAACTGAGACGAAATATTCTCGGAGCAAAATGAAAACATTTTTGTTATTCAGTAATGTTTGTCTTACCATCCTCCGTAATCACATAGCAAACATCAATGGAATGAGGTTAGTGTACTTAAAAAACTGAAATCAGGCATAACTCTGTCTACCCGGATTGTGAGCATGAAGAAACAAGCGTGGCCATTCAGCACTGCTCTCTCCCAGGAAAACAGACTGTTGTTTTTTTTAAATAAATCATGTTCTTGTTAAGGCAGTTTGATCACCATTAATTAAGGTGAAATCGTTAAAACTGTACAGGCTTCTAGGAAGGAAAAGCATACCGTTCATTCAGATTATTGTCAGAGAGCAAAAAGGATCATTTCATGGTAGCTAGTAGCTGGTGCAGTAACGTTGGCAGATGTCTTGAGCCTGTGTAGTACCGGCGAGAAGACGTTACAGGGAAAAGTCTTTGACTTTTGTCTTCCTGTTTTTCAGGTACCTGATGCTTAAAAACCAGAGGGACCTGTACTGAGGAGATGTCAGGTTCGGTATTTGGGGAGACATTACTGATTGTGGGAGAAGCTATCTAAAATTTAACTATTCTTCTTCTTATCCTGCCTTTTTATTATTATTTCCCCTGGACAAGTTCCCAGTCACATATTTTTGTTCTAATAACATAATCTCAGCCTTATGAGATCTTAATTCTTTTCTCTGTTTAACCCCAGGATATTTATAGAGTTTAAAAAAAACTCCGAATCAGGCGTTCCTTAACCCAGAATGGGGCGTATATTTAAGTTTATTTATTTAAAAAAAAATTGCAATAACAACATACAAATCTGATTCCACTAATACTAACTCAGCCCGAACTGCATTGAACTCACCATCAGCCTCAACAGAGACGATCTGGAGAAGAAAACAGACAGATCCCATGTACCGGACAAAGGTGAGTGTGAATCTCTTAGAGCCTGGAGCCATTGCCATGCTATTAAGTCCTCAGCCGCAGGAGGTTGGCTATAAAGGAGTTTTATTTCCTCTGAGCCTCAGGCGCAGGTTCGCTGGTGGTGATGATTTCAATGAGCACTTTCCCTCGGCAGGATCTTGCGTCTTGGGCTTGCACTAACGGAGGGAGGGATGGAAAAAGAAAGAGAGAAAGAAAGAGGAATCCTTCGCTTGGCTGCTACAGTGAGAGAATAGAGGGAGAGGAAAACGTCCAGCCAGCTGGGTTTGGGGAGCGGTTTTATATGGCCCAATTCTGCAGGGCCGTGCACATGGAGAACCGGTGTTAAAAGTCACATTGCGCTGTTAGTAAATATCTAATGGGTCAGAGTGGAAGAAATGTAAAAGCCCAGAGGGAGAGAAAGGGGGAAGCTGCAAGCATCAAGCAGGCGAAACCCCTGCCTGAAAAGGGGGAGTTAGATAGCGGGTGGTGCTGCGAGTGATGAGTTCACGGAGGGGGCTTTCATCTCTGGAGATCTGGGTTCAAATGTATGGCGATTGTGTGGTCTGCACCACATACTCATCACCACGTTGTTTGGCAGTGTCAGCTCAGGCGAGGTCCAGATCCGGGATAGCAAAGGGTGCTGTTGCTGTTGTCAGGGCTCAGTGCATAGGCTGAGGGGTGTGGATTCCCAGGGCTGGACTAGCAGGAGGGATGCTGCAGGTCAGGCTGAGGTGAACTGACTAAATTGTGTGGGAATCCAGGACGGAAAGGGCAGAGCAGAAAGGCTAGTGCAGGTCAGGAGCCAGGTGCATTGTCTGAGCGGTGTGGAATCCCAGGTCTGGAGAGGAGGTTGGGGCGAGGGCTGCAGATCAAGATAAGTACATCAGCCAGCTATGCAGGGCCCAGACTAATGGGCTAGGGCCGCTCAAGAATGAAGTCCACTGACAGAGCTTTGTGTGGGAAGATTGCAGCTTCTGTCAGCACTCTGTGTCCCTTACTGTCAGCACTCCTCGGTCCCTTCTCTCCCTCACCCTAACACGTGCCCGAATAAGACTAAAAGGAAGCCTCCAGGAATGGATGCAGACCGAAAGGGACTGACAGTTGTGCCAAGAGCCATTTCGTGAAATACTTAAACGGCACATAGTTTCGTGTTGCTGTTGGAACTGAGCAGAGCTCAGAAATGTTGTTTTTCATATTCTTGTTTGGGGATGGTTTTTTTCCGGCTTCTTAAGATCCCCCCCCTGGACATGTGAGGTTGGGCAGGAACGCGCCAGCCTGCTGGAGAAACGCAGAGCCATCGAGAGAGCAGACTGCAAACGGAGGCTGCCGCTGCCTTCCCTCTGCACCGCCCCCCACACCCACCTCACAGTGTAGTAAATGAAAGAGGGCTGATACCTAGCTGCAGAGACTACGTTGCTACTGTGTTGAACCTTCAGAAAGTTATTTTCACAGTCTAGTAGAAATGGCTCGAGCTCAGGAGTCTCTCTGTGTGATCTCCAAGGGAGACTTTGGTGCTGGATGCCCTAGAAATACCTTAAATAGAATGGATTTGATTAATCTAGATATATAATGCTCTCCCTCAGCATTCCTTCTCACTCTGGTGTGTGTGAATTTAATCCTTGCAAAGGGTTTTAGATTGATAGCTTTGAAGTCTTCTGTTTATTGCACAGAAAACACATAGAAGGGGGTTTCTCTATGTTACCCTGCCAATCTGTCTCAAACCTCACATGGAAGGACAACCACCACTAGAGGTTAGAAGTTAGGTCAGTTTCCTGCCCATTCAGTCCTTGGCCTAATGTCATTATCTGATTACATTATTTATTATGTGTGTGCTAAATATAACAGATATTAATGTACAACATGATAGCAAGGGGAAAATAACCTTTTGGAGTTCTTTGGACGTATTCATTTGATTCTTTTACTAATGATGTAGCTACTGAAATAAAACAAACCTGATATTTGCTATTTGTTAACCCTCTAAAGGAGCCTGTATTTTGCTAGTCTTATTCATGCAAATATATCTATCTATCTCTATATATAGATAGATATCTCCTATTGGCCCCAAAATACATGCGTAACTACGGTGTGCAGGATTTGACCATCTGTCTGAAGACAGAACACCAATGTTTAGGTATAAACTTTTTAAATTATTTCATAGAAGTGTGTGTGTGTGTGTGTGTGTGTGTGTGTGTGTGTGTGTGTGTGTGTGTGTGTGTGTGTGTGTGTGTGTGTGTGTATTGTGACAGACCCAAACCAGTAGGAGTCTGGTCCTATTGTTATCCAGGAGGTGGGCGGGCAAAGTCCACCCACTTCTAAAGGACCTCCCCTCAGCCTAAGGGGAGGATCCACAGGTCTGTGACACCAACTAATTCCGTGGGACAACTAATGAAAAAACAGGATCGGGAGTGAGGTCACACGGCTAAATGAAGGGAACCTGATGGGGACACCAAGCAGAGAACCCCGGACAATGCCCACTGCTCCTTGAAGGCATCAAGGGATCCAGCGGACACCGCCCAGAGGAACTCTGCCCGGATGTGTGAACGGACGGAGGAGCAGAAATAGGCCCCACAGTCACAGGAAATCCCATCAGCCAACCTCCTCTCCCTGGTTTTGTAGATGGCTAGTTTGACCAGGGCCAAGAGGAGGTTAACAAGGAGATCCCGCAACTTGGTGGGGCCACGGACGGGGAGTGTGTAGATAAACAGGTGAGGGGAAAAGTGCAACCAAAAACGCAACATAAGATTCAAGAGGAGCCGGAACAGGGGCTGCAATCTGGCGCACTCTAAATAAATGTGCGCCAGGGTCTCTTTCATGCCACAAAAAGGGCAGGTGTTGGGGACAGGGGTAAACCGTGCCAAGTACACACCCGTGCTCATGGCCCCGTGAAGGAGCCACCAACTGACATCCCCGGCGGGCCTCGGGACCAGGGCAGAGTATAAGCTGGCCCACCGGGGCCTCTCACCCTCGAGAGGTGGCAGGAGGTCCTGCCATTTGGTATCGGGGCGGGACGCAAGGGTGAGGTAGTGGAGAGTGTGGAGCATGAGCATGTACAGATGTTTCCTTGGCATGGCCTGGAACAGAACCGGCTGCAGATCGTGCAGCTGGCTCGCAGTGAAAGGGTGAGGGGGCCGATTGGATCCACGGGGTGGGGGCCTGATAAAAAGGTCCATGGGGCCTGGGGTGGAGGGTGGGTGTGGCGTGCCCTCTCACAGGATCCGGTCGAGGTAGGCCCGAGCAGCGGGCAGTAAAGCGGCCTTCACATCCTGAAGTATGCGCCGGGGAGTACGAGGTCTGGAGAGCCCCATGCGCTGAGCGAGCGTCAGGGGATCCAGCCAGTCTCCCCGGTCGTAGTCCAGGAAGTCTCTGACCCTGGTCACTCTTGCCAAGACCAGCCTCTGGCACACCGCGGGGGACTCCGCCACCTGCACACAAAGCTGGGGGTTGTGTAGCAGGGGATCCGCGAGGAGATCCGCCCCCACGGTGGCCGCCACGGACCTGGTCGTTAAAAAGAGCTTCCAGGTCCGGAGAAGGTCTTGGTAGAAGATCGGCAGCCCGGAGAGGTCTCGCGGAATACCTCTCGGATGGAGGTAAAAGAGCTGCCAGTCGTATCAGAGCCCTCGGAAGTGGCGGAGGAAGGCGTGTGCCAATACGCTCCACACTGGACTACCTGCGCCATACAGGAGCCTCTGCAGGGCCTGGCAGTGGAAGACATGGACCTGGGTATGTAGGCACTTCAGGCCCTGCCCCGCCTCCTCCAGGGGAAGGTGGAGGACCCCTGCAGAGACCCAGTGCATCCCTGGCCAAAAGAACTCCAGAATCATCATCCGGAGATTGGCCAGAAAACCCGGGCCAGGACCAGGATGTTGAGCCGGTACCAGAGCATGGACAGGACTAGCTGACTGAGCACCAGCGCCCTTCCTCGAAGGGAGAGGCACTGGAGTAGTCCCGTCCATTTCTGAAGCCGCTCCGTCACCCTGCCCTCTAAACAGTATCAGTACTCCGGTGGAGATGGATGCGTGGCAGAAAGGTAAACGCCGAGATAGAGCAGCGTCCCCGCACTCCATCGGATGGCCTGAAGTACGGGTGGGAGGGAGCTCGCCTGCCACCCATCCCCGACCGCTAAGCCAGAGCTCTTGACCCAGTTGACCCGGGCGGAGGAGGCCGCCAAGTAGATGGCCTGGCAAACCTCCACCCACACCAAGTCACCCGGGTCCTGGACCACGAGGAGCACATCGTCGGCATACGCCGACAGGACCAGCCGCAGCTCCGGCTCCCGAAGCACCAACCCCGTCAGCCTCCGAACGCCTTCTTCTGATCCAGGGACAAGAGGGCGAATGACAGACTATCCCTACACCCTAATTCCAGAAGGTCCTGGACTAGATACAGGTTATCAAAGATCGTGCGGCCCGGGACGGTGTAGGTCTGGTCTGGGTGGATCACGTCCGCCAGCACCGATCCTAGCCACATCAAGATGGCCTTTGCAATGATTTTGTAGTCCGTGCTGAGGAGCGAGATGGGACGCCAATTCCATACGTCGCGGAGGTCCCTCCCTTCGGCAATAAGGTGAGCACGGCTCACCTGCACGAGAGAGGGAGGACCCCGCCCTGCAAAGACTCGGCCCAGACGGTGACCAGGTCTGGGCCGAGGACGTCCCAGAACACGCGGTAGAACTCCACGGTCAGCCCGTCCATGCCTGGAGATTTATTGGTGGGCATGCGACGGAGGGCTTCTGAGAACTCGGCCAGAGTGAGAGGCAGCTCTACCTGGTCCCGGTTGCCCGTGCTGACCATCGGGAGTTCGTCCCAGAGCACTCTGCAAGCGTTAGGATCAGTCGGATCAGGGGAGAAAAGAGTCGTGTAGAAGGCCCTGCCCTCTCGCACATCTCTGCTGGATCCATGAGGGGGGTGCCATCCTCCGCCAGGAGGCAGGTGACGTGCTTCTTGGCCCCACTCCTTTTTTCCAGGGCGTAAAAGAAGCGGGAACCGCAATCCATCTCCCGAAGGAGGCAGGACTGAACAAAGGCACCCTGGGCCTGATGGTCTTCGAGGGCCCGGAGCTCTTCCTGCTTCTCCCAGCATGCTCCGCAGAGGGATGGATCCTCGGGGCTGGCGGCCAGACGCCTCTCCAGCTCCAAGACCTCCTGTTCCAACTGCCCTATCGCCGCATTCCTCCATCGGCTGGCGCCCCAGGTGTAATCACGGCAGAAGAGCCGGGTGCGCACCTTCCCCAGGTCCCACCACCGCCGCGCCGAGGGAAAGGCGCGCCACTGCCCTTGCCAGGCCAGCCAGAGCTCCTGGAAGGATGCCACGAAGCCCGCATCCTCCAGCAAACTATTATTAAAGTGCCAATAGGCCGGCCCCGGCCTCTCTGCGCAGAGAGAGGCCGTCACGGTGGCAAGGTGGTGAGCTGAAAAGGGGGCCGGTTGAATGCTGGAGGAGTGGAAGGTGTGCGAAAGGTGGAAATGCAACAGGTAAATACGGTCCAGCCGGGAGTGGCACAACCGATGGGCCTCCACCCGGACAAAGGTGAACGTCAAGATGTCGTCCGGGTGGTGGTCATGCCAGACATCCACCAGGGAGTGGCAATCAACGATCTCCCAGAGGATGTCCGTGGCGGCGGGGCACTGTTTGGTCCCCGAGTGGTCTCGTTCCTCTAGGGTGTTGTTAAAGTCCCCGCCTAGGACCAGGCACTCACGAGGATCCAGGGAGCCGAGGAAGGCGGACGCCTGCTGATAAAAACGCAACCTCTCCGGGCCTGATGTCGGGGCGTAAACATTGACAAGATTAACCACAAGCCCCTCCATATGGACCCGGAGGTGCAGCAGGCGGCCCGGCACAGCCTCAGCGACCCCCAGCACCTCAGGCCGTAGGTCGGGGGAGAACAGGGTCGCCACTCCAGCCGTGCGGACCGAGAGGTGGCTAAAGTAGACCCTGTCCCCTCACTCCAGCCGCCAGCTAGCTTCAGCAGCTGGATCCGTATGGGTCTCCTGCAGGAAAACCACAGAGTACCCCTCCCCCCGAAGGGAGGAGAGCACCTGGCTCCTGCGGAGACCCATCCTACAGCCCTGGGTGTTTAATGTGGCAAAGATGATTGATGCTATGAGAAGGACTAGGGGGGATCCTCGCCAGCAGTCATGCCCGCGGCCTCCGTCGGGCCGCGCAGCAATCCGTGACCTACCCCGTAGGTGAGTAAAGAGTCGCGGAAGAAGTGGACCCGTTGGTAGGCCGCAGTGGCCTGCTTCTCGGTCCTCTTACCCTCCCCCATGAGGGCTCTTGCGGCCCGGAGGACCTGATGGAAATCCCCCCACCACTAGAGCGCAAGCTGGACTTTGTTATGGGAGCCACGGACGTCCTCAAGGAACTCCCGCAGCTCCTCCTTCAGCACATGGGGGGGCAGGGTCACTGATCTATGACTGTCCCCCAGTGGGGCCCCTGTCACAGCCCCGTGGCCCACCAAGGTGGGCAGGCAGGGGGCAGACCCCCGATGTGGCGTCCGATGGGCTGACACCACATGACCTGCCCCACTCCCCGGTTCAACAGAGGGCGGTGTAAGGAAAACAGCAGCCCCTGATGGGTCGGGATGGGGAAAAACAATGAAAGCTGCTCCCTGAGGGGTATCCGCAGGGGCAGCACTGGCAGCACGGGAGGTGGAGGGGACAAGGACAAGGCTGGCATCAGGAATAGAGCAGGGGACAGGAGTAGGGCGGGGATCAGGAAGGGAACCGAGGAGCGGGGTAGAAGTAGGATCCTGAGCCTCAATAGTCGGGCCGCTAGAAGGCGACCCCTCCTGGTTAGGCTCAGAGATCTGGGGAGTGGGAAGGAGACCCCCAACGATGCCGGGCTCAGCCACTATGGTTTGGGCAGTAGCCTCGGCATCTGGAGATGAATAGTCATCAACGGGGTCCCTGCCCGGGAAGGAGATTGGGTGCTCCACACCCAAGAGGGACACCCTCTGGGAACTGGGTCCCGGCAGCGGGGCACCAGCCATCGCCTCAATGGGCTCAGCGGCCATCAGCAGGGTGCCGCCTTCAGCCGGGCGCCGCCTTCAGCCGGGCTGATGGAAGATTCCAGGGGACCCTCAGAGGCGGGAGCAGAAGCAGCGGTCAGGAGAAGGGAACACGGGGACAGGGGGACTGGGGTGAAGTCACCCAGATTGGGGCCCGCTTGCAGAGGTTCATCCCCTCTCTGCGTGACCAGGGTCAGACCCAGGGCCTCAATCTCCTCGTAGATGGAAGAGAGATCACAGTCTGCCACCCCGAGGCCCTCCCCGCCAGCACCCGAGGTGACACCCACCTCGGTGCTCACTGGGGCCTCAGATGGAAAGGGGACGAGAGGGGCTCCCTCGGGGGCTACCACAGGAAGGGACCCCGGAGGAGGGGTGGTGTCACTTTCCGGTGCTGGCACAGCATCCCCAGCTGGTACCACACAACGGAAGTCGTCAGGGGCCAAGGCAGAAGGCTCGTTATCGGTGCTCCCCTTCCTGCTCTTCCGGGGGGGGTCTCCGAATCCGAAGGATGTAACAGGGCTCAAGCCTTCCGCTTGCCCCGCTTCCCCTGCACTAAGGACCAGCCCTCCATGGGGGCTGGCTAACAGAGGTCGGGTCGGGGGGCAAGGGCGATGGCTCAGGAACTCAGGAAGGCAATGGTGGGGTAACAGGAATGAGGGAGGTGTCTCCCTGGGGCGAGCCCTCTCCCACGCCCGGCGGTATCTCCGCCACACCCTCCTCCACAGCGGTGGACCAAGAAGGAGGAGGGGCAGCTTTGGGTGCCAGGCGGCCAAGGTCATCGGCGATGACAGGGTCAGCGCCTTGCTGGGGCTTGGGGGTCTCGGACGCTCCTCCGTGCCGGGCCAACGGGCAGTCCTTCCGGACGTGCCACATTGCCCCACAGAGGTAGCACTGGGCCTCCCCCGTCGAGTAATGCACCCGGTAGTGGGCTCCCTGATAGGAGATCAGAAAGGACCCCTCGAGTGCCTCTCCACCATGCGCCATCAGCGGCAGTTGAAGCTGCACTTGCCGGCGGAACGAGAGGACGTGACGGAGGGCAGGGTCCTTGCATCCCAATGGGAGAAGGCTGATGATGGAGATAGGGCACCCCAGGGCAGAAAGGGCAGGCAGCAGGGTGGCATTGGGCAGGAACGGAGGGACGGAGGTCAGGACCAAGCGGACCCCCAGGTCTTCCAACGGCTCCAGGGGGACGAACATGCCCCCCGCCACCAGGCCCATCTCTACCGCCTCCTGGGCGGCGGCCTCCGATGCCAGGAAGAAAACTACCCTCCCATACAATTTGGAGGCTGCCATGATGGCTGTGGGCCCCACCACCCTCACCAACACCCGCACGTAGGTCTCCACATGGGGCGAAGTGGGCACCAGGAGGCAATGGACACGGTGCTTCCTGGTCAAGGTGGGGAAGGGGCCCCGGCCGCTATAGACGGTAGCGGAAGCGGCAGTCGGAGGAGCAGCGGCAGGCGGGGGGGCTGCCGTCACCTGAGCGTACGCCTTGGGGGTTGGGGGAGGGACACCCACAGAGCTGGTGGAGGGAGCAGCGGGGAGGATGCTGGGGCCGGTAGCGAGGCTGTGGCAGCGGGGGCAGTCTCTGCCATGGAGGGCCTGGCCTTTTTAGCGGGGCCCTTACCCTTCTTCCCACCCCGACCTTTCCCATCGGCTGGGGGGGCTCCCCCCGAATCGGAAGGGGCGAGGGACGTGGCAGCAGCGGAGGTCTCCCCGGTACTTGCCGCCACCGGTGCCTCAGCGGGGGCAGTGGCAGGTGGGCCGGCAGCGGCGGTCGAGGTAGAGGCCTGGGGAATGGACACGAGGTTAGGTGGAGGAGGGGCGGTGGGAGCATCACGAGGGGTCTCCCCCGCCGCGTCCCCCGCCATAATGAGAGCGGGGAGGGGGACAGTGAGGGGAGGGCAGGGGAGGGAGAGGAGGCGACCACCCCTCCCTGTTGGCTGCAGGTGGGGGAGGAGGGTGCCAAAAAGGGAAGGCTAAAGGGGCGTGGGGAGCAACCAAGGACCTAGGAGCGGGAGGGTGTCAGGTCACCGATTCAGAGGGGATTCCGGCTCCTCCAGTTGCACTAGGGGATATGGTGGGCCAACGGCATAGGGGAGTGCAGTGAACAAGAGCAAACTCAAATGGGGGAAGGGCACAAGCGCATGGGAGGGGGCATGGGCACACAAGGGAAGGGACCAATCATGGCTGGGGGATCACAGGGTGTGGGGGGGAGGGCAAGCTGGAAATGGGATGGAGGGACCACAGGGCTAGCTGCAGGGCTGCGACAGGACTATCAGGGCCGCAGAGGGAAACAGGTGGGGCGGACAAATGTGGCAAAGGAAAGGGGGTCAGTCCAGGGGGCGGGGGGAGGTGGTGTGCCCACAGGCACTTGTGCAAAAGTCAATGCTTGGCTGCTGCTGCAGGCCCAAATGATGGAAACGGGCGTGGTGAGCCAGGTGAGCAGTTCAGTCCCAGAGGCAGGAGTCCGAAGCAGAAGGAAAACAGCCAGCCGGGGTGGTGGAGGGGCAACAATGGTGGTGGGGGCAAAGGGGAACACGGATGGACCGGGGGCAGGCTCCATGCCACACCCCGGTGTCCCAACAGACACAGTCCAAAGCCCCACCACAAGAGCACAGTTCGAAAAAGACTCAGTCCAGTAAAGCCCCCTCTACAGCGGTCCTCACGTGGTCTTCCAGCAGCGGGTGGTCCTCTTCTCCTCCTCGGGGCTCCAACAGCTCCCCAGCAACAGCCACAGCAGTCCCAGCAGCTCCAGGTGGTGGTGGTCTGGTGTCCAGGCAGGAGGGACCCCGCCCAGATGGTGTTCTCAGCAACAAGAGCTGGGGTCCCTCACTCCCCTTCTTCCCTGGGAAGCAGGCCAGCAGCCTCCCTCCCACCCCTCCGGGGCTGTAGGTGGAGCAACAGCAGCAGTTGAGGGTGAGGGCGGGGGGGTGAGGAGATCAGCAGCCAGCCAACGAGAGGGTAGCAGAGAAGGGGGGAGGCAGGGATGGAAGTGGTGATGTCTGGCCCAGCCAAGGGAGCAGCAGGCAGGAACAGCAGCAGCAGCAGCAGCGAGGGCCCAGTGCTCAGCAGGAAGAGCAGCAGCAGCCCTCTCCCTCCTTCCCTCTACAGCAGAGGAATAGAAGGGAGATCTACTGGCCACTGAAGAGTCAGGTTTCTGTTCCCTGACTGACCAGAGCAGGGGCTGCACTAGAGTAATCAGGAACCTGCTAGAACCAGTTCAGGCAGACAAGCTGATTAGAATACCTGCAGCCAATCAAGGCAGGCTAATCAGGGCACCTGAGTTTCAAAAGGAGCTCACTCCAGTCAGGGAGGGGAGTCAGAGGAGAGGAAGTGTGTGTGCGCGTGTGCTTCTAGAGGACTAAGGAGTATAAGTGTTATTGGACACCAGGAGGAAGATTCTGTGGTGAGGATAAAAGGTGTTTGGAGGAGGCCATGGGGAAGTAGCCCAGGGAGTTGCAAATGTCATGCAGCTGTTACAGGAGGTACTATAGACAGCTGCAATCCACAGGGCCCTGGGCTGGAACCTGGAGTAGAGGGTGGGTGTGGGTTCCCCCCCAAACCTTCCAACTCCTGATCAGACACAGGAGGAGTTGACCCAGACTGTGGGGAAGATCACTGAGGTGAGCAAATCTGCCAATAAGTGCAGGCCCCACCAAGGTAGAGGAGGAACTTTGTCACAGTAAATATATATGTCTTCTAAAGGACTAGTTTCTCAGCCTGGAACTTTTTTAAAATGCATTAGAAAGTATTAAATTTTATATCTGCATGAGATTGTAATTAAATGGTATCCTTTACATTTTTTATTTTAAAATCTTTAGGTCCTTAACAAACATTCTGTTAAATGATTAAAATCTTTTTGTGCCAAAGGAGAGCAAGCATGTCAGTCTGGGGGTGGGTAAAAACAAGATCAGTGAAAAATTCCTTCCTGACCCCTGCCTCCAAAAGAGGAGCTTCCTACTCCTTTAAAATGCTAAATTGAGGATCGTCCATCAGACCTGCACAACTGAGGTGTTACTTATTTAGTGTCTTGTTAAGCTTTTGAGTATTCCAGAACAGGATACTGACAGTAGTAGTTCACATATATAGCTACATGCAAATATACAGTGCTTAAGTGATATATAAGGTATTATTACTAGTAGTAATAATGATGATATATTAAGGGTGTCCCATTGGTAAAGGGCCCTGACTTGTCTCTGGGCAATGCAAAGAGTCATATCACATTTGGAGGAAACAAGAAGGTAGGCTTCGCTATGTCCTAACACATGCATATTATTTTATTGACAAGGCATTTTATCTTCAGCACACATCTGTTAGGGCAGTGGTTCTCAACCAGTGTTACATGTACACTGGGGAGTATGCAGAGGTCTTCCAGGAGGTACACCAACTCATCTAGATATTTCCCTAGTTTTACAACAGGCTACATAAAAAGCACTAGCAAAGTCAGTACAAACTAAAATTCTATACATAAAATGACTTGTTTATACTGCTCTATATACTATACACTGAAAAGTAAGTACAATATTTATATTCCAGTTGCTTTTCTCATTTTTATCATATAATTATAAAATGAATAAGCATTTTTTCAGCCATACTGTGCTGTGTCACTTTTTTGTATTTTTATGTCTGATTTTGTAAAAAAGTAGTTTTTAAGTGAGGTGAAACTTGGTGTACATAAGACATAGCCTCCTGAAAGGGGTACAGTAGTCTGGGAAGGTTAAGAGCCACTGTGTTAGGGCATGTCAGAATTTGTACCTTCTAGCCCTTCTCTCCCCCTTATTAGGCAGCCTTTATATATCAAAACCCTATGATTTTCTCTCTTGCCAGTATAGAATCATAGAAATGGAGGGCTGGAAGGGACCTCAAGAAGTCATCAATTCCAGCCCCCTGTGCAGAGGCAGGACCAAATATATTTAGATCATCCTTGACAGGTGTTTATCTCACAACCTGTTCTTAAAAACCTCCCATGACAAGACTACACAGCCTCCCTTGGAAGTCTATATATAGCATTAGTAGCAAAGACATCTCCTTTGTCCATTGTTAGGAGAAGGTGATCTATCATGTTAAGGTCTTTCTCCATAGTGTAGGATGATCTGAATCCAGAATGAAAGGTGTCAGAAAATCTAATTGTTTCCAGATGGGACTGAAGCTGTTCAATCACCATCTTCTGAATAACCTTTCCCAAAAAGAGATGATAAGGGAGTAGCCAGTAGTTCACCAAAGTTAACAAAAATAAACTTTTTAAAGAAAGGGCCACACATCTGCTTTGACTCTCCATTGCCTTGCACTTTGTGTAGTCCTTTACACCTGTGCAAAGTGGGAATAAAATTCTGCTAGACCAGAATAGTTGTGTTTTACACCCACTTCACACTCACCTTTGCATATGTGTAAATGAATGCACAAGGTGCAAGTCAGTGGAGAATCAGTATGCATATATGTACATGTGGGTCCCTGATCTGAAAAGCAGCAGTAATGATCTCCAACAGCAGCAGTAACAGCAGGCCTGCACAACTTGTAAAGCGGCGAGGGCCATATTCTTCCAAAGCAGAGGCAGCTCTATGTTTTTTTGCCGCCCCAAGCATGGCAGTCAGGCGGCCTTCGGCGGCTTTTCTGTGGGATGTCCGCCCGGTCACATGGATTCATTGGCGGTTCTGCAGGAGGTCCGCTGGTTGTGCACCTTCGGCATATCCGCCGCCGAATTACCACCGAAACTGTGGGACCAGCGGACCTCCCGCAGAAATGCTGCTGAAGGCTCCCTGATTGCCACCCTCACAGCGACTGGCAGGCTGCCCCCGTGGCTTGCCGCCCCAGGCACGCTCTTGCTGCACTGGTGCCTGGAGCCGCCCCTGCTCCAAAGAAAACAGCTGAAGGCTGAAAACCCACACCCCCCCCTAGCTCCACAGTCCCCCTGAAACACACACCCTCGCCCCAGTGCCACCTGGCCCTGTGGAAACGACCCCCCACCCCCTGCGGCACTGGCCCCATAGAAACAAACCCTCCTTCCCCAGCATCACCCTACCAAAACAATGGTATTGAACCTTGGCAATATGTTATAGAGGGCCCCCAAGGTAGTATAATTAAGATAAAAGAAAAATGTCTTCTTGCTAGAAGTAGAATAAGATCTTCCCCTCACTTTGGGCTTGGCTACACTAGAGAGTTGCAGCGCTGGTGGTGGGTTTACAGTGCTGCAACTTAGTAACTGTCCACACCTGCAAGGGACATCCAGTGCTGCAACTCCCTGGCTGCAGCGCTGGCTGTACATCTGGTCTGCTTGGGGTGTAACGATTCCAGCGCTGGTGATGCAGCGCTGCTCATCAAGTGTGGCCACCAAAAGCGCGGTTATTGGCCTCCAGGGTATTAGGAGGTATCCCAGAATGCCTGCTCACAACAAACTGGAAGAATGGCTGAACTCCAAGCTCCCCCGAGCTGCTTATCTAAAAAACAAACACAGCTCCTGTTTGCTGGAGCGAGCGGAGGCAGGCAGGGGAATTGCTTTGGAAGGTTCACAGCTGTTTGCTTGAAGAGAGAAGTAACACGGCAGAGGGGAAGGGGGGAGTCCATGTTGAGCAGCTGCTTATGTGGTCTGAAGGCTATTAAGGAGTGCATAATTTGCATTTAGTGAATAAGAGTGGGTTGGGGGAAGGGCTCGAAACTTTTAAATTGATTGCAGGTTGGTGATGTGTATGTTCCAGTCCTTAGAACTTGCAAGGCAGGGAGCTGACAGATCCAAAAATCCACTCTCTCTCTCTCTCTCTCCCCCACGTTCCCCCTCACCCTCTTTTGAAAAGCACGTTGCAGCCACTTGAACGCTGGGATAGCTGCCCACAATGCACTACTCCCAACAGCACTGCAAATGTGGCCACACTGCGGCGCTGGCAGCTGTCAGTGTGGCCACACTGCAGCGCTTTCCCTACGCAGCTGTATGAAGATATCTGTAACTCCCAGCGCTGTACAACTGTAAGTGTAGCCATACCCTTTGTAGTCAGTTGCTCTGTTGAATGAATGAGGTGTGAATATGGAAGGCAGGCACCTCCAGACAGCTGCAACCCTTGGGGTTTGGCTACACTTGCAGCTGTACAGCGCTGGGAGTTACAGCTGTCTTCGTACAGCTATGTAGGGAAAGCGCTGCAGTGTGGCCACACTGACAGCTACCTGCTCTGCAGTGTGGCCACATTTTCATCATTTGCAGTGGTGTTGGGAGTGGTGCATTATGGGCAGCTATCCCACAGAGCTCCTCGTCCCATTCTGGCGCTGTGGGTTGTGGGGAGGGGGCGGGTCATTCTGGTTCCTGTCCCAACGCCCCGTGATGCAAAAAAATTGCTTCACATCCCAGCAATCCCTGTGTTTCCGTCCACATTTGGCGCCATCTTTCAACGGTTTCTGTGCAGCACGATTCTGTGTTCCATTTCGGTCTGTGGGAAATGGAGCCCGAACTGCTAAGGTGTATGCTGATGAATCTCACCAGCATATCACATTTGGCAGTTGAGCTACTGCTTAAGATCCAAAGTGACAGTGAGGAGTCCGACGATGATAGCAAGTCGCGTAATGCATATGACACGAAATTGCTTGTGGCATTCACAGACATGCTCAGCACTGTGAAACGCCACTTTTGGGCTCGGGAAACAAGCACTGACTGGTGGGATCATATCGTCATGCAAGTCTGGGATAACGAGCAGTGGCTGCAGAACTTTCAGATGAGAAAAGCCACTTTCATGGGACTGTGTGAGGAGCTCGCCCCACCCTGCGGCACAAGGACACGAGATTGAGAGCTGCCCTGCCGGTGGAGAAGCAGGTGGCTATTGCAGTCTGGAAGCTGGCAACTCCAGACAGCTACCAATCAGTCGGGAACCAGTTTGGAGTGGGAAAGTTGACCATTGGAATCATGTTGATTCAAGTTTGCAAGGCCATTAATCACATCCTGCTAAGAAGAACCGTGACTCTGGGGAACGTGCAGGATATTGTGGATGGCTTTGCACAAATGGGTTTCCCTAACTGTGGAGGGGCGATAGATGGGACGCATATTCCTATTATGGCACCACCCCACTTAGCATCTGATTACGTTAATCGGAAAGGGTATTTCTCTATGGTTCTTCAGGCACTTGTGGATCACCGTGGGTGTTTCATTGACATTAACGCAGGCTGGCCCGGAAAGGTGCATGATGCACGCATCTTTCGGAACACTGGCCTCTTCAGGAAGCCACAGGCCAGGACTTTTTTCCCAAACCGGAAGATCACAGTAGGGAATGTCAAAATGCCCATTGTGATCCTTGGAGACCCCGCTTACCCATTAATGTTGTGACTCATGAAACCGTACACAGGGAGCCTTGACAGCAGCAAGGAACGGTTCAACTACAGGCTGAGCTGGTGCCGAATGACTGTGGAGTGTGCTTTTGGCCGTTTAAAGGGGCCCTGGCAATCTCTGTATCAGAAGCTGGACTTGGGGGAAAGCAGCATCCCCGCGGTTATATCCGCGTGCTGTACCCTCCATAATATTTGTGAAGGGAAGGGTGAAAGATTCAGTCAGGCATGGACCTCCCGAGGTTCAAAGCCTGGAGACTGAATTTGCACAGCCAGAGAGCAGGGCTACTAGAGAGGCCAAGCACAGGGCTGAAAGGATTAGGGATGCCCTGAGGGAGGAATTTGAGGCTGAAAACCAACAGTAATGTTTGGTGCCTTGCATGGGAGTGAAGTGCAGTGGTTACAATGTTAGTAGGAATCTGTGTTTGCTAAGCTGATTTGCAGTGCCTGTTTCTTTCCTGGGCTAAGGTATCTTTAACTTTCTGCAATAATAAAGACTGTTTTCAAAGCCAAAAATTCATTTATTGAAGACAAACAACTTTTTTGGAATCTGAAATGGCAAGGGGGTGGGGTGGGGAACTGTACAATCACAGGTTTGCATATGTCCTGTCTGGAGTGCTGTGCAATGACTGCTGCACTTCAAAATGGCTGAACTGCATAGTGATGGGGGTTGAGTGCAGAGGGTAAGGGTCGTAGTTCTCAAGGCTGGTTGATGAACGTACAGGTGTTGGAGGCAGCTGGTGGTGGTAAGAACCCGCATGCTGGGGAAGGGGTTGTGGAGCTAACATAGGGGCACAAGGGAAAGAGGTTTGGGATAAGGGCGGCGGGGGCGGGGCGCTGGCGGTAGTGCTCCGCCTGCATGGCTACAAGCGCCTGGAAAGAGTCTGCTTGGCGCTCCAGGATGCTTATCAGTTGCTCCGCGCATTGCTTCCTTTGCACTGCGTTTTCCTTGTGGATCCTGCTTTCCCTCTCCCTCCACTTCTGCGCTTTTTGATTCTCTGTGACAGATTGCTTCATCACTTCTTGCAGCATGTCTTCTTTGCTTTTTCACGGCCTCTTCCAGAGGTTTTGTAGTCTCTCAGCCAGTGATAACATGGACAGCTGAGATCTCAAGGTTGCATCTGTAAAGGAAAAATGCAACACTTAACAGAGGCAGCATTGTTTATACCAGACCCCCCGCATTGAAGCAGGGCACTTTAACAGTCTTCACAATAGCATAATTTTCCCATCCCAAAGAGAGCGCACATAACCCACGGGAGCCCCGAAATGGTGAGTAAGGGGGACTGATTGGTTCAGGGCTGTACTGGGGTTTCTGTGCGTTGGGGAAAGCAAACAGCTACAGGGGGCACCTACACTGAACACCTGGGAAGCATGAGAGGGTCTTCTACCGCCATGCAGATTCCGCCCTGGCCCCTATACAGCTTGCCTGTGTGCAGCAATGGTCCCCTCACCCCTCGCGGAACAGTGGCACGGTAGCCTGACTGGAGGGAGGGAGTGAGGGGGGACTGAGGACTCCAGTTGTCCCACAGTCCCCTCAGTCTCCGAAAAATATTTGCATTCTTGGCTGAGCTCCCAGTGCCTGAAGGGTCAAAAATATTGTCCCGGGTGGTTCAGGGAATATGTCGTCAATTTACCCCCCTCCCCTACCATGAAAGAAAAGGGGAAAAATCATTTCTCAACTTTTTTCAATGTCACCGTATGTCTACTGTATGCTGCTGGTAGACGCCGTGCTGTGGCGCTGAACAGCAGCATCCCCTCCCTTCCTTTACTGATGGCAGATGGTACAAAAGGCTTGGAAACCATCCTCATCATCCTGTGAGTGCTCCTGGCTGGCCTCGGTGAGGTCAGCCGGGGGCGCCTGGGCAAAAATGGGAATGATTCCTAGTCATTCCCTTCTTTAAGCTTCTCCTGGAGAGGCAGACAGTGCAAAAGGCTTGGTAACCACCCTCATCATAGCAGCTGGAGGCTGAGCTCCTCACCCCACACCCTTTCTTGTCTAATGAAGATTCTGTACTGCCTGGACTATCATAGCAGCAGAAGGCTGCGCTCCTCTCCCCCTCCCCCTTTAATGAGTAATGGAGATTCTGCCCTGCCTGGAATATCATAGTAGCTGGAGGCTGCCTCCTCCTCATTTTATCTCACTAAAAAGTCAGGGTTTTTTATTCCTGCATTCTTTATTACTTCATCACAAAAATGGGGAGACACTGCCACGGTAGCCCAGGAAAGGTGTGGGAGGAGGGAAGCAACGGGTGGGGTTGTTGCAGGGGCATCCCCTAGAATGGCATGCAGCTCATCATTTCTGCGGGACATCTGGACTCTGACCCAGAGCGGCTGTGCTCTCTGGTTCTCTAGTAGACTTGCCCCATATTCTAGGCAGGACTAACTCTATTTTTAGACAAAACATAAAGAAGGGAATGACCCAGGGAGTCATTCCCATTTTTGTCCATGCGACCCCGGCCGACCTCAGCAAGGCCAGCCAGGAAAACCCATGATAGCAGCAGATGGTACAAAAGGACTGGTAACCATCATAGTCAATTTCAAAATCAGAAGACAGTACAAAAAGACTGGTAACCGTCTCTGCTACCTTGCAAAGGCAAATGAATGCTGCTGTGTAGCACTGCAGTACAGCGTCTGTCAGCAGTATCCAGTACACATACGGTGACAGTGACAAAAGGCTAAACGGGGTCCATGGTTGCCATGCTATGGCATCTGCCAGGGCACTAAATGATTCTCTGCCGTTGCTTTCATGGAGGAAGGATTGAGTGACTACATTTACCCAGAATCACCCACGACACTGTTTTAGCCCCATCATGCATTGGGATCTCAACCCATAATTCCAATGGGCGGGGGAGACTGCAGGAACTATGAGATAGCTATGGAATAGCTACTCACAGTGCAACACTCCAGAAATCGATGCTAGCCTCGGTAAATGGACGCACACTGCCGAATTAATGTGCGTAGCGTGGCACTCGACTTTATACAATCTGTTTTAAAAAAAACGGTTTCTGTAAAATCAGTATAATCTCATAGTGTAGACATACCCTGGGACAAGGATCACAGTGGCTCTCCCAATAAACCTGCACAAGCCCATTGCCCACGCTCTGGATGAGACTTTTGAAGAGATTACCGAGGCCAATTACCGCAATGTGATAGACCACATCAGTGCGCTATTCCGCATCTAGGCATGCATGTATGCAGCCCTAACCCTCCCTCCTCTCCTGAAAAATTTCCATCCTGAAAATAAAAGCCACTTACCGGGAACCCGCTCCTCTGTTTGTCCTCCACCAAGTACAGGCTGCTGCGACTGGCTACCTTCCTCCTGGCTTGAGAAGAGCTCCTGGCTGCATGCCTCCAGGGACTCAGGGGTGTCTCCCCCTACCCCAATACCATCACTCTCACTCTCCTTCTCCTCCTCTTCCCCCCGCTCTGTAGTGTCCATTGTGGTCCTTGGTGTGGAGGTGGGGTCACCCCCAAGTATCATGTCCAGTTCTTTGTAGAAATGGCAGGTTGTGGGGGCAGCCCCGGAGTGGTAGTTTCCCTCGCGGGCTTTGCAGTAGGCACTCCATAGCTCCTTCACTTTAATCCTACACTGCAGCGCGTCCCGGTCATGGCCCCTTTCCATCATGGCCCTTGATATCTGCCCATAGGTATCGTAATTCCTATGGCTGGAGCGCAGCTGGGACTGCACAGCTTCCTCCCCCCAAACACTGATGAGGTCCAGCAACTCGCCATTGCTCCAAGCTGGGGCTCATTTGCCGCGTGGAGGCATGGTCACCTGGAAAGATTCACTGATTGCACTCCACACCTGGCTGAGCAAACAGGAAGGGGATTTTTTAAATTCCCAGGTATTTAAAGGGTGGATCACCTGAGGCCAGGGCAGTAGAGTTCAAACTGATGAGCAGAGTGGCTGAACAGGCATTCTGGGATACCTCTGGAGGCCAATAACAGCATTTTTGGTGGCCACACTGGTGGAGCAGCACTGCAGCAGCAGTGCTATACTCTTTATTCCTCTCGTTGAGGTGGAGTACAACCAGCGCTGTAGCCAGGGAGATACAGCCGTGTATGTGCCTTGCAAGTGTGGACGGTGAGTGAGTTGCAGCACTGTAAAGCCACCACCAGCACTGCAACTCTCCAGTGTAGCCAAGCCCTTGGAGAGGGGATGGGAGCCAGACCAAGGACAATCAAACTTGTTAAGTGGGTTGACTAGAGAAGAGCAGACATACCGACAGCCTCGGGGGTTAGAAGCAAGCACCTTCCTTTGGGAACACCCTCTTTGCAGCATTGGGACAACTCCCAGACCAGAGAAAAGCAGCAAAACGGACCAATTTTTATGAGAGAGAAGATCAATAGAACAGGTCAGCCACCGACTCTCCGCTCACCTCATCAGTCCACCCTAACTGTAAAGCCCCCCTGCCCCTGCCCACCCAGCTCATCATCCCCCCCACTCCCCAGGCTCACCTACTCACCCCCTGCCATCCGCTCACCTCCACAGCCCCCCTCCTCCGCCACCACCACACCTGCCCCCTGCCACTGCCCGTCCGCTCGCCTTCTCAGCCACCAGCTCATCTGCCCCCCCACTGCCCACCCCCTCGCCTCCTCAGCCCCCCACCCCCTGGCTTGCCTACTCACTCCTCGCTGCCCACTCGCCTCCTCAGCCCCCACCCCTGGCTTGCCTACTCACCCCCTGCTGCCCGCTCGCCTCCTTAGCCCCCTCTCCCCTGCCGCCGGCTCACTGCCCAGCCCACCCGCCACTGCCCGCCCGCTCACCTCCTCAGCCGCCAGCTCACCTGCCCCCCTGCCACTGTCCGCCTGCTTGCCTCCTCAGCCCCCCCGCAGCTTGCCTACTCATCTCCTGACACCTGCTTGGCTCCTCAGCCTCCCCTCCCCTGCCACCAGCTCACCTGCTCCCCAGCCACTGCCCACCCACTCACCTCCTCAGCCCCCACCTGCCGCTGCTGCTGCTGCCAGCTCACCTGCCTATCTGCTGCCAGCTTGCCTGCTCCCCCCACTGCCAGCTCACCTGCCTGCCCACTGCTGGCCTCTTACCTTCTGCTGCTATCCCCGTCCCCTGCCACTGGCCTCACTCCTCAGCTTGCCACTGGCCTCTTCAACACCCCGCTTACCCTCCAGCTGGCCAGCCGGCTGTTGGCTTGCCCCATCCCGCTGCTTGCCTACTGTCCCCCTGCGGGCCGCACAGTGAGTCCACGCAGGCCACATGCGGCCCGTGGGCCATATGTTACGCAAGCCTGAGTTACAGAATACTGCCCTGTCATTATATTTAACCAGCCAGGAAAGACATGAATCCATGACACAAGTGGTCAGTCTTGCCCACCAAGTAGCATCATCAGATTCTGAGAGATATCAACCTCTATGTGGAAGACAACATATATCTGAAGCAGTTTGCTGGAAGCTGTTATAGGGTTATAAAGCTTCTGGTAGTTTTATAATGATTTAAAAATCAGTCAGTGTAATGATATGGGGAAAGATATTGCATCTAAGTAATTTAAACCAGTTAGGTTTAAATCCCCAGACTGGATAATGAAGAAATGTATGAACAACACAAAAACTAGCATAGCATGGGTAGATGGCAAATGCCTAGAAGACCTAGAATTTGCTCATGATATTATGCTATTGAATGACATCCCAAAAAAGCTACAGATACCTTGGCAAAAACAGCAGACCAAGTAGGGCTCAAAATCAGTTATGCCAAAACAAACATCCTTGAAACCCAGACGTCAAGCAGTAACATCATGTTAGAAGGCAAAAACATCAAGAAGGTTGAAACAGTTCATTTACTTGGTCAGCACTGTCTTAGTAAATGGAGATCTCAATAAAGAAGTGACATCAAGAATAGGAAAGGCATCCACAGCATCCACTAAACTCAACAACATATGGAAATGAAAGATACGCAGTACCAAAAAAACCCACAGAATTTTCAACTGGAATGTAATCTCAGTGCTAACATATGGTAGCAAGAGCTGAAGATCTATTAAAATGTTATCTAGAAAACTAGTTGCCTTTGAAAACAAGTGCCTGTGAAAGATTCTAGTACTTGGATGGAGAGACTTGGTCACCAACGAGGAGATTTGAGAAATAGTAGTCTTTAGTAGTTAGAACAGAGGAATAGAAGCCCGGAAGAGCTGGATTCTATTCTTGACTGTGACACTGACTCTCAGTGTAACTTCATGTAACCTGTCTGGGCATCTTAATAGATAACTTAGTAATATTACATTGTTATTGTGGCAAATTTTTACCTTCTGAAGCCTCTGGTATCAGCTGATGCCAGAAACAGGATACGAGATAATATAAAAGTGTCTGGCCTTGGATGGCAAATCTTATGTAAAGGGAATTGAACTATCCAGCAGACAATGCAGTATTTACATACAAGCATTGCACTGGTGGACATATGGCTCCTAAGAGATGCAGAGCCTGTGTGCCTGAGGTACTCAGAAAACACTGTAGTACTGTACAACTATTATATGCATTGATAGTACTGTATACTGTCAGCTGAAGTTCTTTTTTGCAGCTATATACAAGCTTCTAACCCCAAAACCAGATGAGAGGGGTGAGGGGAGGGAAAGAGAGAATGATTTCTTTGTTTATAACATTTGAATTATTAAGCAACAGCAATGGAGACAAACATTTTTCAGTGTGTGGCACTCAGCAGCAGTCTGTTAGCCACATGGAGATTTTTATTTTATTTATACAGAGTGTTTGCACCTCGTTAAATGAAAAGCAGGAACATGCAGAGCTACCTAAAAGTAATTCAGGGAGCTGCCAAAAATAAAATAAAAAGGCATGTACCCCAGTTTGTGGGTGGTGCGGTGAACACTATGATATGGTTCTATGAGAATGGGTGTGATTCTTACAGTTACATCATGTTGTGCAGGTCAAAGGATGTCATGTGACCGGCCAGGACCCACATATAAATCATTGCAATGCGATGTAAACTGTAAAAATCACACTTAATTCCTGGAGGACTGAGCAGACTCAGGGAGAGAAAGCAGAGAATACCAGGCCAGTAAGCAATAATATTAATAATAAGCAGTAATTACTACGTAAAATATAAAGATCACATGTTTTACTGAGTTCAGTTTAATATGCTGAAGAAAGTCAATGTACAAGACACTATCAGGGTTATTTTGTTTGTTATTAGATTTTTACTTTGTTTTTCTCTCAATTGTTTATAATATCCTCTTAGAAGGTTTAAAGAGATAAAAATGATGCAGCGTTTTAAAATATGTTATTGAACCCAATTGTATCCCCTAGTTCTGTGCACCCTCTTCACATGAATTTCCTCCTCCTGTGTGGAAGTTGGGAGGGTCAGCTACCTCTATTTCATTGTTTCCCCCTTCCTTAGGCCCCACAAAGGGCTTCACTGGGTTCTGGGATTGAGCAGAGGGCAAGTCAAGGGGATGCATTGAATCCTCCCACTGCCCCTGTGTAACAGTCAGGGCAAAAAGATAATACAGTTTTGGGCAGGTCCCAACTAGAGCTGGATGGGAATTTTCTAACAAAATGTTGTTTTGTTGGAAGATGCTGATTCATCAAAACCAAAACTTTTTGTGGCAATATATCAGTTTCTATGGAAGGGTTTCTCAGCTCCAGAATGGAATTTCTTGTCACAAGGACCGAGTGTGAGAGAGAGATCAGAATAGCCAATAACCCAGTTCTTAGGACACTCACTGAGAAACACTTTGAAAGGTCTAGGTTTCATCTTGATGCAAAATGGCAAAAAATAAATAAATGGGAAAACCAATTTTTACCCAGATCTGGTCCAAGCCTTGCTGGGATTCTCTTTAAAGGGTATGTGCGGTGTGAGATACTTGGGCATAGTTTCTGACTGTAGTAGTCCTGTCTACATAGCACCACTGGTGCTGCACAGACATGCGGAAGCGACTAGGAACCCAGGGCCATCATGACATCACACCTTCCTCCCATAGAACAATTGGGGAGAAATGTTTGGGAGGAAACTCTCAAAGTACTTCCAGTTTAGCTTCCTGCAGCTACAGGCTTTCTTTCAAGAGGGAGCTATGAGGTCCTCTGTTACAAATCTGGAAGCAGCATGCTCTAGTGGTTAGAAAATAGGAGTTTTGGTGCATAAAGCATGTGCAGGCCTTCTGCAGTGGGATGGATTTTTGCCCTCAGTTTCTCAATCTGCAAATTAAATATACTACTAATCACCTTAGAACCTCATGGATTCTGTTGCCAGGAAGTTCATCTTATGCAGCAGAATTGTGCTCCAGAATCTCAGCTTTCATTTTTTTAAATAATATTTTTAGTCCTTTTGGCTGCATACAGAACCTTGAAAATGCAAACAGAGTATAACCAGTGCAGTGATGCGCACCCAAGTCTGTACATAGCTTGGAACAACAGCCCCACAGCTGTGAGTTGCCCCAATCAGAGCTCTGTGGACTCTGCAATGTTCTGGCTGTGGAATCTGTCATTTTTCTACGAATTTGCAATATCTGCCGCACCAAACACCTGACATTTTGGTGCTCCTTCCCTGCTGGGCCTTCCTGCTGCAGCCTCTTGCTCTCTCAGTTTTTCCATGAAGGGGAGTTAACTCAATCATAGTGCACACTCCCTGACCCTCTGTTTGACATCCTCTGCTCCTCAGCTCCTGCCAGCGTGGCTCTACCCCTTCATGAAGGGGTTTCTAAGATCACTAATGCCCTGTGGCAGACCCCTCTTCCTTGGCTCCTATTTCTAAAAGGGCCAAACACAAGTATTTAGTGCCAAACAAAGGCCATGAGTACTTATACTTCCACCCAGGCCCCAATTCCCTTGTGGTTGAGGTGGTTAACCACAAGGAGAGGCAGGGACAAACCAGGGTCACCCTCAAAAATAAAGACTCAAGGAGGATGGATCTTTTCAGACGAAAGGTTTATTCATCTTCCAGCCTTCAGCTGAGAGTGGTCAAGCACCAATCCCTCCTCGGCCGATATGACTTCAATATGTGGCAAGCCATGGCTAAGTTCAAAGGGGCACTCCCTGAGGCTTCCAAGAAGGAGTTCCACTCGATCCTGGATGAAGGCATGACCGTGCCCACGGTGGCCCTCCAGGTGGCGTCAGATGCTGCAAACGGTGCTGCCCGCACCACAGCTTCCGCCATCTCCATGAGGTGAGCCCCTTGGCTGCTCCTCTCTGAGTTGTCTACTGAGGCTCAGCAGTCAATGCAGGACCTGCCATTCGATGGCCTGACCCTATCTGCAGAAAAAACAGACAGCAAATTGCATGATCTCAAGGGCTTCTACACCACCCTAAAAACCCTGTGTCTCAGGGAGTCCATGTGGAGTTCTTCTTCTTGTGGTCCTCAGCCTGGACCAATCTACACGGGAGGTCCACTTCCTAGACACCACGGTGCAAATAAGTCATGGTCACATTAACACCACCCTATACCGAAAACCTACCGACCGCTATGCTTACCTTGATGCCTCCAGTTTCCATCCCGGGCACATCAGACGATCCATTGTCTACAGCCAAGCACTGAGGTACAACTGCATCTGCTCTGACCCCTCAGACAGAGACCAACACCTACAAAATCTCCACCAAGCATTCTCAAAGCTACAATACCCGCACGAGGAAATAAGGAAACAGATCAACAGAGCCAGACATGTACCCAGAAGCCTCCTACTGCAAGACAAACCCAAGAAAGAAACCAACAGGACTCCACTGGCCATCACATACAGTCCCCAGCTAAAACCCCTCCAACGCATCATCAGGGAACTACAACCCATCCTAGACAATGATCCTACACTTTCACAGGCCTTGGGTGGCAAGCCAGTCCTCGCCCACAGACAACCTGCCAACCTGAAACATATTCTCACCAGTAACTGCACACCGCACCATAGTAACTCTAGCTCAGGAACCAATCTATGCAACAAACCTCGATGCCAACTCTGCCCCACATATCTACACCAGCGACACCATCACAGGACCTAACTAGACCAGCCACACCATCACCGGTTCATTCACCTGCACGTCCACCAATGTAATATATGCCATCATATGCCAGCAATGCCCCTCTGCTATGTCCATCGGCCAAACAGGACAGTCTCTATGGAAAAGGATAAATGGACACAAATCAGATATTAGGAATGGCAATATACAAAAACCTGTAGGAGAATACTTCAACCTCCCTGGCCACACTATAGCAGACCTTAAGGTGGCCATCCTGCAGCAAAAAAACTTCAGGACCAGGCTTCAAAGAGAAACTGCTGAGCTTCAGTTCATCTGCAAATTTGACACCACCAGCTCAGGATTAAACAAAGACTGTGAATGGCTTGCCAACTACAAAACCAGTTTCTCCTCCCTTGGTTTTCACACCTCAACTGCTAGAACAGGGCCTCATCCTCCCTGATTGAACTAACCTTGTTATCTCTAGCTTGCTTGCATATATATACCTGCCCCTGGAAATTTCCACTACATGCATCTGACGAAGTGGGTATTCACCCACGAAAGCTCATGCTCCAAAATGTCTGTTAGTCTATAAGGTGCCACAGGATTCTTTGCTGCTTTTACAGATCCAGACTAACACTGCTACCCCTCTGATACAGGATCAAAGGAGTCAGCCTCGGCAGGACCAGCCCCATAAATGAGCCAAGGGCTACATGCGCCCATAGGCACCAACTTTTCCCAGCACCGGTGGGTGCTCGGCCCGCCCACTCGCTCCCAGTCCTGCCCCGACTCCACCCCTGCCCTGCCTCCTGCCAGCTCTGTCCAGCCCCCATTCCAACCCCTTCCCCAAAGTCCCCATCCCAACTCTGCCTCCTCCTTGCCCCCATTGGACCCCTTCCCCAAATCCTGGCCCTGCCTCTTCCCCGAGCACGCCGCATTCCCCCTTCTCCCCCCACCCTTCCAGCGCTTGCTGATGCGCAACAGCTGTTTTGTGGCGGCAAGCGCTGAGACTGAGCTAGGGGGAGAAGCAGGGAAGGCGTGCTCAAGGAAGGAGGTGGAAGCAGAGGGAGCTGGGGCGGGGAGCTGCCGGTGGGTGCAGAGCACACACTAATTTTTCCCCATAGGTGCTCCAGCCCCAGAGCACCCATGGAGTCAGCACATATGCAAGTGCCACCTGCCTCCACCCTGTATCTAGTCAGGCTAAACCCATAATAAGCAGGGGGCCAAATGGTCTCATTGTGCCACACAGTACACAGTGGGATGTGATGAGGAGGCTTGATATTTGTAAATTGTTTTGAAATCTTCTGAAGAAAGGTATTAATAAGAACACTATTTTGTGCTTTTATAATAAGGCCTTAAATTATGAAAACTGAAAGATTTTAAAAAATCTAATTTATTTTTACCCGTTGATTTATTTTTTGCATTTCACTCAGCCTGGGCAATGAAACTAGAGTAACAAATGTTTTTTCAGGGGTAGTGGTTTACTTTAAGGAATCCTTCACTTCTCATTAGCAAAGTTAACTTTGCCCTCTAGTGCTGCACAGAGCACTAGGAACTGGGCCTGTATTATAGCAGAATGGCAGCTGGCTATAGTTAAGATTAAGGGCATGGCTACACTTGAGAGTTACAGTGCAATAGAGCAGCCCCGGGCCCCCTAGCTCACTCCCCATCCACACTGGCAAGGCATGTAGAGCGCTCTGACTCCATGGCTACAGCGCTGCTGGTAATCCACCTCGGTGAGTGGAATAACATTTGCCCCTGCTGGAGCGCCACGGTGAATGAGGTGTTGCATTACTACACAGTGATCAGCCTCTGGAAATGTCCCATAATCCCCTAACGTCAAGTGGCCACTCTTTTCATTGTTGTGAATTCGGTTGCAGGAATGCGAAAGTGCCCTTTCAAATCTCCATTTAGGAGAAGCCGGCTGCTTATATGCGCAGAGAAAAAGCAAACATTTATTGCAGGGGTCAGCAACCTTTCAAAAGTGGTGTGCCGAGTCTTCATTTATTCACTCTAATTTAAGGTTTTACGTGCCAGTAATACATTTTAAGAAAGTCTCTATAAGTCTATAATATATAACTAAACTATTGTTGTATGTAAAGTAATAAAGGTTTTTAAAATGTTTAAGAAGCTTCATTTAAAATTAAATTAAAATGCAGAGCTCCCGGACCGGTGGCCAGGTCCCGGGCAGCATGAGTGCCACTGAAAATCAGCCTGTGTGCCGCCTTTGGCATGCGTGCCATAGATTGCCTACCCCTGATTTATTGTTTGTTTTGAGTGAGTGAGAGAGAGGGAGGAGGGGTCTAAACTTACAAGACAGCATGTTGACACACTCTCAGCACCCCAAAAACCCACTCTCTCTCCCATTACATACACGCAACACACTCCCTGTCGCACTCCACTCCCCCCACCCCGCCCCCATTTGAAAAGCACATTGCAGTCACTTGCATGCTGGGATAGCTGCCCATAATGCACTGCTCCCAATGCCGCTGAAAGTGCCACAAATGTGGCCACGCCAGTGTACTTGAAGCTGTCAGTGTGTACAGACTGCAGTGCTTTCCCTACTGCGCTCTACGAAGGCGGGTTTAGCTCACAGTGCTCTACATCTGTAAGTGTAGCCATGCCCTAAGACTCACTTACTCTTTAAAAGATGACTGTTCTAAGTAGGATGACCAGATGCCCCTATTTTATAGGGACAGTCCCGATATTAGGGGCTTTGTCTTATATAGGCGCCTCTTAATCCCCCCACCCTGTCTGATTTTTCACACATGCTATCTGGTCACCCTAGTTCTAAGTGTTCTACAAACCACATGCTTTATTTGTCTTGAAATTTACTGTGTCTTATGGGATGTGGGGTAGGATTCCCTGTTCAAATTTGTGGTCATTTGAATAAGTGGTTCTTGAGATACAGCTCCCTCCCTCTCCCCCCCCAAATTAGCGCTTTACAAAATCACCTGGTTTATCTAACATGATTTTGTGCACACCTGGGACTCAAACTATGGATATGATTCTCTCCAAACTAATCTCTGCTTCTTGGGATTTATCTCAGTTAGGTCATGTCTACACGCGAGAGTTTACAGTGGCACAGCTGTACTGATGAATGAAATTGTTTTTAATTACTCACTTTATTAATATAACTTCATAAGTAAAGTTTAAAGTTTTATGCAAATAAACAAACAGAACTTCATAAGTAAAGTTTTATGAATGACACATTCATTCATAAAACCGGTTACCCCAAAAATGGAAGAACAACCGTTACGAGGGGTAGGTAACTGTTTTTTATACTGACAAAACTGCTAATGTAGACATAGCCTTAATACCACCACCACCCACTGCCCCTTTGGGGAAGCAATACTGAAAAAGTTATTAACCTTAGAATTTGGAATTCTAGGTTGGGTCCTGATAAACCAGGGGTTGGCAACCTTTCAGAAGTGATGTGCCGCGTCTTCATTTATTCATTCTAATTTAAGGTTTCATGTGCCAATAATACATTTCAATGTTTTTAGAAAGTCTCTTTCTATAAGTCTATAATATATAACTAAACTATTGTTGTATGTAAGTAAATAAGGTTTTTAAAATGTTTAAGACACTTCATTTAAAATTAAATTAAAATACAGAAACCCCAGGACCGGTGGCCAGGACTCAGGCAGTGTGAGTGCCACTGAAAATCAGCTTGCGTGCTGCCTTCGCCACACGTGCCATAGGTTGCCTACCCCTGTGATAAACTATTGAGCCAAAGAGATTGAAGTATGCATGTTCATCAAGACTAGGAATCTGTTAAAGGACAGGCTTTCTAGACAGGCTGTTGTCATAGTAACTGGGTGGTTCAAAATAGCATACTGTGGTCATTGAATCTGATCTACACTCACGGGCTGTGATTTTGAACCCTATCCCTGGAAGTATTCAAAGAATGTGTCGAGTGGATGTTCCTTGCTTTCTGCAGGAGATCCTTTGTAAGTTTTCCCACAAGACCAACACTTCTAATTTCAGAGTGAGATTTTTAAAGTGTTCTAAAATAGACATGCAGATTCTGCTTTAGAAGTACTGTAAATAAATCAGTATTAATTAAATAGAGAGAGGACTCCAGGAAGGAATTAAAATAACATAATCATGTTCCGGCTTTAATGAGAGAGCTAAGTATGCTCAAAGGAAAGCAAGTCATTTGGTCAAGGCAGGGGTTCCTGATACCCAGCCCCAATGTGTGAGCTGCTCATAACATTTTCAGATTTTTACAACTTTTTTGGTGCAGAGCTTGAGAATATAGGGGGTTGGAGTGGAGGGATGGGTGAAGGTGGCAGAGCAGTGATGGGGATGTAAGGGTTGGGAGGTGAGGGGAATTAGGGGGCTGCAGTGAAGAGAGGGTGATAAATGAGGATGGGGAGTAGGAAATGAGATGAAGGGGCACGGAGAGGGGTGGAAATTAAGGGGAATGGGAGGGAAAAGGCAGCTAGGAGGGGGAGACATGGGTAGTAAGAGGAGTGGGGGGATTGGGGCAGGGCCGGCTGTCAGTTATACATTCTTTCCTCCCATTTGAAACTTCTGCCCCCTCTATCTCCCTCCCCCGCTCCTCATCCTGCCTGGGCTGGGCCCAAGGGAAGATGTCTCCTTTCATGGCCCCCCTCTCTCAGGGCAGGGTCCAGAGGGAGGATGTATCTCACACAAAGCTGTGAGAAAGCGGAATGTGTGAACCAGCATATGGGGAGCCTCTGCCACTTTCAGAGTCTCTGAGCCCCTCTGCCTGCCATCCATGTGAGCTGGCATCTGGGTTACCCTGGCCTTCTGGGGGTCCTTGTTGCCCCATGTGTGAGACAGTATTTGGGGAGCACAGCCCTTCTGTGGGTGGTGTCTGAGCCTGTCTCCCTCCCCCCTTGAGTGTGCCATGATCAGGGAGGCACTGCTCCTCTGGAAAGTCTGAGCCTTTCTCTCTGCTCCCTCTTGCAAGGGGGGATCAGGGAGGACACTACTCCTCTATGTGTGGGATCTGAGCCTCTCTCCCTGTTCCCTCCATGAGTTAGCTGGGATATGGAAGGCCCTGCACCTTTGGGGGAATCCGAGACCCTCTCCCTGCATGCCATGTGAGCCAGGTCTGGGGATCCCTTCCCCTCTGGGATGGGTTGAGCCCCTATCACTTCCCTTCCCATGTGAGCCAGGATCTGTCCCTCTATGGGCTGCGGGACTGAGCCCTTCTCCCTGCCCCCCATGTGCGAGTGGAGATAATAAATGCCCAGCGGAGGGGAAATGAGAACAGGCTCTGAGATAAATGGAGCGATTCACACCTCTCGGAGCTATTGTTTCAAGCTGTATTCACGGGGTGTTCTTACTCAGCTGGGAACATCTCCTTGAGATGACAGGGCCATTTCACACCTCTCTGAGCCTCCTGTGCTGCAGGTGGATGTGTAGAGCCCCTTCTCCAGATCAGAGGCAGGGACTCTGTATCTCTGCTTTTCTGCCACTCCCTGCCTCTATCTAGTACAGCCCCACCAGCTTCTTCCCCATAGCCCCTCCAAGCTTCAAAGGGCATGGGAGTTACCAGGAGGAGGGTGATCCTGGTGTGTGTAGGATGGGGCTCAGAGCAGTGGGGTTGTATGTGTTGGGGCTTGGAGCAGCGGGGATGTAGGAGCATCAGAGCAATGGACGTGATGGAGCAATGTCAGAGCAGTGCTGGGGGTGCCTTAGCAGTTGGAGGGAATATGGGGGTGAAAGCAATGGGAGGAGAGCTGTTGGAGCAGTCAGGGAAGAGTGGGATGGAAAGCAGGGCATCAGAGGTGTGCAGAGAGGGATGTTGGGGAACCTTCATCTCCGTGCTCCCACACATATCTGTTCGTGCCTTAAAAAAATGTCCCCACTGACTCCATGCTAGTCTCTGCATCCTCTCCCCAGCTCTCCCAAACCTGCTGGTCCCATGCTGATGCCTGCCTCTCCATCAGAGGAGGAGGAGGGATAACCAGGCTGGGCTGGACAGACATAGAGACGCAGGAATAGTGAAGAGGTAGGGGGCAGGGCCGGCTTTAGGAAGTGCGGGGCCCAATTCGAACACTTTCGGCGGGGCCCTGGCAGGGATGACTTAAAAAGAAAAAAATGTAAAAAAAAGCCTTCCATTTCTTCCATGTATTATTTATTTTCCATAACTATATAAATAATAAAATTGTATATTATGTACATTGCATCATATATGCTGTTGATTGCTTATTAATGACCTCCGTTTCACATGTGTGGGTCCCCGCCACTCCCTGGGAGTGTGCACATGTGTGGGTCCCCGCTGCTTCCTGCCCCCCTCATTGAAGCAGGTGTGCAGGTTACTGGCCTGGGAACTGCAGGGCAGCAGTGGACATGGGGCTGGTTCGAGGCAGAGCAGGGGCTGACTGGAGGTAGGGTCTGGCTGCAGGCAGGGCAAGGGGTGCGGGGCTGGCTGGAGACAGGGGAGTGTGGGGCGGGCTGGCTTCAGGCAGGGCCACAGGGGGGTGCAGCAGGGGTTGGCAGGGCTGGAGACAGGAGTATGGGACTGGCTGGCTTCAGGCAGGGGGGTTCAGCAGGGGTTGGCTGGAGACAGGGCAGGGTGGGCAGTGCAGGGCTGGTACGGGCAGGGGTGTTTGGCAGGGGTTGGCTGGAGACAGGGTAAGGGGTTTGGTAGGGGCTGGCTGTGGGCAGGGGGTGCAGAGCTGGCTGCAGGCAGCCGGGGGCGGGGCTGGTGCGGGCAGGGCAGGGGGTGCAGTAGAGGCAGCTGGAGCCCCAGCCCTTTAAAAAGCCCCCAAGCCTCCCACTATCCCAGGGCTCTGGGGGCTATTTAAAGGGCCCGGGGCTCCCCTGCTTCTACCCTGTCCCGGACCTTTTAAATAGCCGTGGGAGCCCTGGGGAATGCATGGGGGCGGCAGGGCTCCGGCGGCTATTTAAAGGACCAGGGTGGCAGAGGCAGCTGGAGCCCTGGCCCTTTAAATAGCCCCCAGAGTCCCCTGCTACCCCAGGGCTCTGGGGGCTATTTAAAGGGCCCGGAGCTTCAGCCGGAAGCACGGGGCTTGTGGCGCTCCGGCCGGAGCTCCAGCCAGGAGAGTGGGGCCACAGGGCTTGTGGCGGTCGGGCCGGAGCCATGGGACTTACTGCGCTCCGGCCAGAGCTCCAGCTGGGGCCGCGGGGCTTGTCGCGCTCCGGCTGACGCTCCAGCCGGGGCCGCAGGCTTGTCGCACTCTGCCCAGAGCTCCAGCCAGGAGAGCAGGGCCACGGGGCTTGTGGTGCTCTGGTCAGAGCTCCAGCTGAGAGAGCGGGGCTGTAGGGCAGCCGCGTTCCCGCCGGCGCTTTGGTCAGGGGAGTGGGGCTGTGGAAGACCCCGGAGCAGACCGCAGCCAGGGTAAGTAAAAAAATTTAAAAGGTGCCTAAAGCGCAGGGCCCTCTTAGGCGCGGGGCCCAATTCCCAGGAATTGGGCGAATCTGCCTAAAGCCGGCCCTGGTGGGGGGTATGGATCAGCCTTCATGTCGCACTCCCTGTCAGTACCTGCCCCGAGCCAGGGAAGCTAATGGTCCAACCAGCAGACCAAATTCAGTGATGAATCCTGGTCATAGACTCACAGACTCTAGGACTGGAAGGGACCTCGAGAGGTCATCGAGTCCAGTCCCCTGCCCTCATGGCAGGACCAAATACTGTCTAGACCATCCCTAATAGACATTTATCTAACCTACGCTTAAATATCTCCAGAGATGGAGATTCCACAACTTCCCTAGGCAATCTATTCCAGTGTTTAACCACCCTGACAGTTAGGAACTTTTTCCTAATGTCCAATCTAAATCTCCCTTGCTGCAGTTTAAGCCCATTGCTTCTTGTTCTATCATTGGAGGCTAAGGTGAACAAGTTTTCTCCCTCCTCCTGATGACACCCTTTTAGATACCTGAAAACTGCTATCATGTCCCCTCTCAGTCTTCTCTTTTCCAAACTAAACAAACCCAATTCCTTCAGCCTTCCTTCATAGGTCATGTTCTCAAGACCTTTAATCATTCTTGTTGCTCTTCTCTGGACCCTCTCCAATTTCTCCACATCTTTCTTGAAATGCGGTGCCCAGAACTGGACACAATACTCCAGCTGAGGCCTAACCAGCGCAGAGTAAAGCGGAAGAATGACTTCTCGTGTCTTGTTTACAACACACCTGTTAATGTCATGTGCCACCTGAGGCTCGTTGTGTATATGCTAAGAAGAAGTGAAGGGACTAACTGTGAATTCTGTGCATTCTGTGCCTGGGGTAATCATTGCCAAGGAGGCAGAGACAGTGGAGGGAAGAAGAGGGCTGTGGTACATGGAGGTACTTAGAAATTATTTGTTTAAAAAAACAAGGAAATTAAATGGCCTAAATCTTTGTTAACACAGAGTTAAGGTTGCCTGGTGGTGCATCGTGATCTTCCAGAACATGGAGAGTGGCTAAACTTAAACTTCTGAAAACCAGGAAATACAGTTAAGGTACCCACCACCCTTGCCACATAACCTTATCTCTGCTCTCTTTGGACTATACACCAACACAACAATTCTGCTCTCACAAACACTACAGAACACTTTGGGAACAGAGCACATGTATGTGTCCTGTATGACAGTCTAACTCCTTCCCTTTGCTAAGGCAAAAGGTGAGTTTAGGTCAGGTGTAGCAAGCAGGGGCAATCTATACCTGCCATACAATCAACACTGAGCCTACTCCACACCAAACCATCCTCCACTTGCTAAATGTTACCACCCCTACTCCCTTTCCCTGAGGATTCTTTCAGCGACATTGCCTTGGTACATTGGTTGGTGATAGAATTAGTTAGGATCCTTTCCAAATTAAAATGTTTATTTAAAAATAAAGAAAAAAAGTTCCTTACTCATATGACAAAAGAAGAAGAAGAAAAAAAAACAACCTAAAGAGCTTTAATGTCTTTGGGTGCTAAAAAATATTTGGTCAATTTGCTCCAGAGGTAGAAGTGTGCAGGAAACTTTTACTACCATTGGATTTCCAGGACAGTGCAATGATGACACATTGCTGCCGAGGAGATGGTTAAAATATTATAAAGTATTTTTTTCCATAAGTAAAATACTGAATTTGCAAATTAAATTGGACTTTGCACAACCTTTTAGAACATCAGCATTTTATAATTGTTGTACTAAAGAGTTGGGAAGGTTGAATCACAAAGTCATGTGTGCACCTGTGCATGTGAGAGAGAGTTTTCCCTAGCTTTTTTATTTCCACAACTGAGAACCTGGCCAATATGTGATTTCCAGACATGAATCTAATAGTGCAGATGTCATCACAAGCTGACATCTCTAAAATTAGATTTGTGGCTGAGATCATTTATTTGGAAAACTAATATATTTTTCCATATACTGTATGTACATGTTATGTTTCACATATTTGAGAATATGTAAAATACACTTAAAATATGACAATAAGTGATTTTTCTGAATGTTAAAAATATAACGTGACAAAGTATTTTAGCTATGTATGCAATCCATTTTAGTAAATATATAATAAATAATTCATACTTTATTATAAATAGAAATTACATTATCTCTGTAGCTAAGGTACTGCTTAACCAGATATTTTACTGGAACATGTGTTTCTAAATTACTGATGAATACTTGCCGAAAGGGATACAGCCACTACTGGTGTGCTTAAAATAAGACCTACTAACTCTCTTTTGGTTTGTGGTCACATGAAAATACATCATACCATCCCTTATCTGTCTGGCCATTCTATTCCAGCCTGACTGGATATCCAGGTTAAAAAAAGAACTACATAAATTCATGGAGGATAGGTCCAGCAATGGCTATTAGTCAGGATAGGCAGGGATGCTGTCCCTAACCTCTGTTTGCCAGAAGCTGGGAGTGGGCAACAGGGAATGGATCATTTGATGATTACCTGTTCTGTTCATTACTTCTGGGGCACCTGGCATTGGCCACTGTTGGAAGACAGAATACTGGGCTGGATGTACCCAGTATGGCCGTTCTTATGTTCCCATCTATGACCTGGCCAGAGGACAGGACCTAAGGGGGACTGGGAGAGAGGAGGCGGGGTGAGCTGCCTATGGGTAAGGCACTGCTGTTTGGTGGGGCAACAGTAAAAGCTTGTGCCCCACCCCCAACTCTACCCATGGGCTTGGGGTTTCTATCTGCGAAGGAGTGCATGGACTCAGGGCTTCAGCCCGGGATGTGGGGGCGCAGGGGCTCCCCTGCCATTCCTGTCTTCCATGGGGAAGGGGCATCCAGGCTCCTGGCTTCAGCACTGCAGGGGAGCACCAGGGCTCCCGGCTTCAGCCCTGCACCGGTGCTGGCTTCAGATGGCAGGGAGGGCGCCAGGGTTCCCAGCTTCAGCCTTGTGGGGGGCACTGTGACTCAGGGGACCGAGTTTCAGCCCTGGGGTCCTGTAGCCCCCTGAAAGGGCTTGCAGACTCCCAGGGGGCCACAGACTCTCATTTGAGAATCACCAGTCTACACTGCAGAATTTTGTCAATGCAAGTTATGTTGACATACAGCCACTGCTGTAATTAAATCACTGTTGCATGTCCACCCTGTGCTCCTTGTGTCAGTGAAGCCAGTGCCTGTGCAACCTATTAGGAGACCTAGGTGGTCGCCTAGGGCACTAGGATTTGTGGGGTGGCATTTTCTTCGGCAGCAACCACAGCGGCCGGATCTTCGGCCGCCCCGGTTGCTGCTGGCATTTAGGTGGAGGGAGCTGGGGCAGGAGGGTGCGGGAAGGGCTGCCTGCAGCAAGTGGCCGGGGTGGCATGCAGGGGAACTCCCTTCCCCAGCTCACCCCTGCTCAGCCTCCTCCCCGAGCACACCGTTGCTGCTTCACTTCCCCCACCTCCCAGGCTTGTGGCGCCAATTAGCTTAGGATCTCAACGCATTTTGTCAATAGATAATCAATCAATCCTCACAATACCCCAGTGAAGCAGGCAATTTATATCTGTTTTGTAGCTGGGTAAAATGAGGGGAAAGAGATGCAAAGAGAAGTATGGAATGTAAATGATGATCTGGGAGACTATTGGTAACACCTGAACAAGTGAAGGAGGGATGGAAACAATACTTTGAGGGTCTCTTAAATGAGGCAAATCCCTTTAGGGTGGAGTTGCCAACTTGTGATCCTAATGCGGTGCTTGAACTTAACATAAGAGGATGTGAGAAATGCAATCCAGGAAATGAAAAATGGTAAGGCCTGATGAAATTCCAGTGGACAAGGTGAAAGTCTTACATGGGAGAGGTACAGTAGAACCTCAGAGTTACAAACACCAGAGTTACGAACTGACCAGTCAACCACACACCTCATTTGGAATTGGAAGTATGCAATCAGGCAGCAGCAGAGACAAATAAAACAAGCAAATACAGTACAGTACTGTGTTAAACATAAACTATTAAATATATAAATGGAAAGTTTAAAAAAAGATTTGACAAGGCAAGGAAACAGTTTCTGTGCTTGTTTCGTTTAAATTAAGGTGGTTAAAAGCAGAGTTTTTCTTCTGCATAGTAAAGTTTCAAAGCTGTACTAAGTCAATGTTTAGCTATAAACTTTTGAAAGAACAATCATAACATTTTGTTCAGAGTTACAAACATTTCAGAGTTATAAACAAGTTCCCTTCCCAAGGTCTTTGTAACTCTGAGGTTATACTGTATAAAATAATGGCCTGGTCTACACTATAAGTTTGTCGAATTTAGCAGCGTTAAATCAAATAAATCCTGCACCCGTCCACACAATGAAGCCCTTTACTTCAATGTAAAAGGCTCTTAAAATCAATTTCTGTACTCCTCCCCGACGAGGGGAGTAGCGCTGACATCAGCATTGCCATTTCGCATTAGGGTTAGTGTGGCCGCAATTCGATGGTATTGGCCTCCGGGAGCTATCCCACAGTGCACCATTGTGACTGCTCTGGACAGCAATCTGAACTCGGATGCACTGGCCAGGTAGACAGGAAAAGCCCCACGAACTTTTGAATTTTATTTCCTGTTTGCCCAGCGTGGAGCACTGATCAGCACAAGTGACCATGCAGTCCCAGAATCAAAAAAGAGCTCCAGCATGGACTGTACGGGAAATACTGAATCTGATCTCTGTATGGGGAGATGAATCTGTTCTATCAGAACTCTGTTCCAAAAGATGAAATGCAAAAAAATTTGAAAAAATCTCCAAGATCATGATGGACAGAGGCCACAACAGGGACTCAATACAGTGCTGTGTGAAACTTAGGAAGCTGAGACAAGCGTACCAGAAAGCCAAAGAATGAAATGGATGCTCACGGAGGGAGGGGCGATTGAGGACTGTAGCTATCCCACAGTTCCCGCACTTTCTGAAAACCATTTGAATTCTGGGCTGAGCTCCCAATGCCTGAAGGGTCAAAAACATTATTGCGGGTGGTTCAGGGTATATGTCGTCAGCTCCTCCTCTGCCCCCCCCCCCCATGAAAGCAAAGGGAAAAAAATTGTTTCTCGCCTTTTTTCAATGTCACCGTATGTCTACTGGATGCTGCTGGCAGACGCAGTGCTGCAGCGCTACACAGCAGCATCCACTTCCCTTCCCTTGCCTTATGGACAGCAGACGGTACAGTATGACTGATCGTCATCATCATCCCGTGGGTGCTCCTGGTCGGCCTTAGTGAGGTCGACTGGGGGTGCTTGGGCAAAAATGGGAATGACTCCAGGTCATTCTCTTCTTTAAGTTTGGTCTAATGGAGATTCAGTCCTGCCTGGAATATCATGGCAGCTGGAGGCTTCTGCCTCAGGCTGCTCTCCCAGTCAGCAGCACCGTGCGGTCATGCCTACCCTGCTACCAGGGCTCACAATCAGATACTTAGGCCTCTACATTTTGCTGCAAATAAAAAAATTAAGCTGCCGTTTAGAACTGTCCCCCAACATACATATCCTGGGACATTTTGTATTTTACCAGTGTCAACCAAAGGCCCACACACAAAAGGAGATTCAGTCCTGCCTGTGCTTCTATCCTAGTGCTTATCACAGATTCCCATTTTCAGCTATAGGCTGAGCAAGTGCAGAATGGTGGTTCACTCTGCTTTGCTGTAAGCCAACCGCTCTCCCCTCCCCCTTTAATCTCTGCTTGCAGAGGCAATAAAGTCGGTGTTGTTTCTTATTCATGCATTCTTTATTACTTCATCACACAAATGGAGGGATAACTGCCACGGTAGCCCAGAAGGGGTGGGGGAGGAGAGAAGCAATGGGTGGGGTTGTTGCAATGGGCACTCCCTAGAATGGCATGCAGCTCATCATTTCTGCGGGAAGTCTGGGGCTCTGACCCGGAGCGGCCGTTTGTCTCTCTGGTTCTTTAGTAGGCTTGCCTGATATTCTAGGCAGGACTGACTCTCTATTAGACAAAACTTAAAGAAGAAAATGACCTGGGGAGTCATTCTGATTTTTGTCCAGGCGCCCCCGACCGACCTCACCGAGGCCAGCCAGGAGCACCCATGACAGCAGCAGACAGTACAGTAGGGCTGGTAACCGTCTTTGCTAACTTGCAAAAGGCAAGGGGATGCTGCTGTATAGTACTGCGTCTGTCAGCAGCATCCAGTACACATACGGTGACAGTGAAAAAAGGCTGAACGGGCTCCATGGTTGCCATGCTATGGCATCTGCCCTGGCAATCCAGGGAAAAGGGCGTGAAATGATTGTCTGCCGTTGCTTTCACGGAGGGAGGATTGACTGATAACATTTACCCATAACCACTGGCGACAAATTTTTCGCCCCATCAGGCATTGGGATCTCAACCCAGAATTCCAATGGGTGGGGGAGACTGCGGGAACTATGGGATAGCTATGGGATAGTACCCAAAGTGCAATGCTCTGGAAGTCGATGCTAGCCTCGATACATGGACACACACTGCCAAATTAATGTGCTTAGTGTGGTTGCGTGCCCTCGACTTTATACAATCTGTTTCCAAAAATCGGTTTATGTAAAATCGGAATAATCCCGTAGTGTAGACATTCCCAATGAGTAGAGTGGTTAAAGCCATATATAATGAGACAAGAAAATTCCCAAAGACTGGTGCAAATCTATCCTGGTCCCAGTACATAAGGAGGGAAGCATCTATCAATGCAAAGAGATTGAGGGATAAAGATATTGTTGCATGGGACGAAGGTACTGGAACATATCATGGACAACAGAATTAGAAAAATGGTGGAATCTCTCCTTGAATAAGAACAATCAGTTTTAGGAAGGGATGAGGAACCATAGATGCCATGTTTGTAATAGTAAGGGATAGAGAAGTGGCTAGACTACCAACAGGATAGTTTCTAGGGTTTTATAGATGTAGAAAAAGTATACAATACGGTGGACAGAAGACAGCAAACTTCAATATGAACTACAGTCTAGATTAGGGAGTGTTGGAAGTGTATGGAATAACATCTCAGAGGTTGTTGAAGACAAGCGTATGCCACTGAGCCTAAAAGCCCAACTGTATAGAACAATGGTGTACCTCACAAAGCTGTATGGTGCAGAAGCCTAAGCAATAAAGAGATGGCAGGTTCAATACCTACAGATGTTTAAGATGAGATGTCTTCATGCCATAAGAGGACTTACATGAGGACACAGGTTTCTAACTGAAAGTATTAGGATGGAAATCCAAGTCTGAGATGTGGCTGACAAATCCAGGAAGCATTACGTTGTTGGTTTGGACACATGCAGAGGAGGAATGAAGGTGACCTGGTGAAGATAGTATGGCAGAAAAGGATAGAATAGAGACACTGAGGAAATGATGGATGGATTGCATCAAACTAGATAGTAGGTAAGTGGATTTTAGTGCTTCCTCAGACATGTAATGATGGTGGATGCTTCCATGATGATATGACCCCAGTTGATAAGATAAGGGGAAGAAAATTAAATTTCAACATTTTCAAGAAGTAAAACTGATGGAAACTACCACAGAACATTTCAGCTAAACTAAAGTTAGATGTATTAAACTGTATTAATAGTTAGAATGTAGTAATAATAATCAAAAAGTTCACGTGACAACAGTATTTTATTACCTGATTTAATATTCTGCCCAGTTCAAAGTAGATTTTTATAAAGCTTACAATTTATATTATACTGAGTTATATCCACATTTGGTTTATGTAAAAATTATAAAACATAAGGTTTTTTTGACATTTTGTAGAAGGTGTCATATCTTATATGTTTTATAATTTTTACATAAGCCAAACACATGTGGACATAACTCGGTACAATATAAATTGTAAGCTTTATAAAAATCTGCTTTGAACTGAGCGGAAGATTAAATCAGGTAATAAAATACTATTGCTACCTGTGAACTTTTTTTTATTTCAAAGCACATGATCTTATTTCAGAAGTTGCTCATTCTTCAGATTTTGACTTAATGTCTTAAATATATCTTTAAGCCAAATATATTAAACTATTGGCGTATGCAGTATGTGGTTAAATAGACACCACAAGTCTGCATTGTATGGAAAGTTGGTCTATATTGTGTACAGCAGATAGATATATGTGGCAGTGGATAAATATATGCGCTGTGTCCTTGGCTGTCACATAAATAATTTTTTTTTCAAACTTTCACCAGACTAGTTTTCTCAAAATGGTATTTTCTGATGGTGAATATGGTAGAAATTTCTACACCCATTATTTAAATGAGAAATTAAACAAAAACACTTGAGCTGTGATCTCCTGTCAAAACCACACAGCTAATAAAAATGTGCTTTGAAACACAATAATGAAGGTATCAAATCTCTGTAAAATACACAGAAGGCAAATTCTGATTTCAGTTATGCTACTGTAAATCTCAAGTGACTCCTGACTTCTCTACTTAATGGGACTACTCAGGTATGTAAGGAAAACCAGTTGTGTGAGTGTTTGCAAGACTAGGACCATAGTTTGTCAAGATCTAGCACCCAGGAAATACTTGCCAAACTATAGTGCTCCATTATATTTGAGTGAATGATTACTGTAGATGTTAAAGTATGGTAACTGATTAAATTCTTTAAAATTTTATTATAAATGCATTCCTTAAAAAACTTAATTAATGCAGAGTTAAGCTTAACTGGCAGTAGCTCAACTCTTCCAGAATGTGAAATGCACCAATACTTAAACCTCTGAAACAGTTTGACCGTAACTCTTTATTTCCTAACTCAAACTCTGAAAACTAGGAGATACAGAGTTAAAGGTAATGTCTCCCTCACTATCCCCAACAAAACCTTAACTCTGCCCCTTGGAATTGGCAGTAGGCCCAGGGCCCAAACCAAATTTGATATATCCCTAATAAAATCTGCCATTTTGTTCTGCTGTGTAATATATGATACTAAACCATCATTCCTCTTCAGATACCCTGTCAGGAGTAAGGCCCCGCAGCTGCACCTGCTCAGTCTCCTGATGGTCTAACAAGTCAACTAAGCTCCCTGATGAACTGCTCTGCTTGATTGGGTAAGGAAACTAGCAAGCTGGTTCTTAGCCTAGCAGCGGTGATAGCTGGCTTGCTGCTCAATGCACATACCTGTGGATGCTTGTCTCACTCTAAGCCCTGCACTCAGCCTTGTTTCAGTCCTTTCCCAGTCTCACTCCTGCCTCTGAATCAGGACTGCTCTTGCCTTCTCTGAGTCTGGTTGTGATCTTCAGCTCCAATTCCTAGCTCATACTTGGTCTTGACCCTTGAGTCTAGAATTTGGGCTGTGACTAGGTGTCATAAACAGATAGCTAAGGGTTAATGTTCTTTTACCTGTAAAGGGGTAACACCAGTAACCTGAAACACCTGACCAGAGGACCAATCAGGAAACAAGACTTTTTCAAATCTGGGTGGAGGGAAGTTTTGGGTGTGAGTTCTTTGTTTTGGGTCTGACTCTCTCGGCTCTGAGAGTGATTTTTCTATCTCCTGCCTTTCTAATCTTCTGTTTCCAAGTTGTAAGTACAAAGATAGTAAGACAATAGGTTTATATTGTTTTCTTTTGTATTTACATGTGTGTAGTTGCTGGAGTGTTTTGAATTGTATTCTTTTTGGATAAGGCTGTTTATTCACTTTCTTTTCTTAAGCAATTGACCCTGTATATTTTCATCTTATACAGAGACTATTTTTAATGTATTTTTCTTTCTTTTTATAAAGCTTTCTTTTTAAGACCTGTTGGAGTTTTTCTTTAATGGGGACTCCAGGGAATTGAGTCTGCAGCTCACCAGGGAATTGGTGGGAGGAAGAAGTCAGGGGAAAAATCTCTTTGTGTTAGATTTACTAAGCCTGACTTTGCATACCCTCTGGGTAAGGGGGAAGAAAGATTAGCTCTCTCGGTACTTGTGTTTCCAGGACTGGAAGCAGGGAATCTCCTAGGGTCGTCCAGGGATGGGAGCCTGGGAGGAAGTAACCAGGAAACAAGGGGAGGGGGTTATTTCCCTTTGTTGTAGGACTCAAGGCATCTGAGTCTGGGGGTCCCCCAGGGAAGGTTTTGGGGAGACCACAGTGAGCTAGGCACTGTATAAATCCCTGGCTGGTGGCAGTGTTGTCAGGTCCAAGCTGGTAACTAAGCTTGGAGGTTTTCATGCTAACACCCATATTTTGGAAGCTAAGGTCCAGATCTGGGAAAAAAATGTTATGACACTAGGGTTCTGAGCTTTGCCTCTAACAACTAGGTCAGACTGCCTATGTCCTGCTATCCTGACACACTCCTATTGACCCTCGCTGTTACTGTATGGATTCAGCATTAGTCGCTACAAGCTACCATATCTGGCACTGCCATTTTAGGAGTAACTGTAGCTAAAAGAAGCAGGGATTTTTTTCCCCCATGGCTGTGGTGTGCAGGAGGTCCAGAGAGATGGTCACAATGACCTCTCCTGGATTTTAAATCTAGGAATGTATACAAACGTTTTTTAAATATCTATCTGTAGAGTTTTAGGGGCACTTGAACAGCTGTCACTGTTACCTCCAGAGGCTGATGTTTCACTCGGTATGTCAAGAAGATAGGCGACTAAAAGTGCTTCACCCCTTTCGAGCACTCATTTGTACATTCTCATTGTCTGCCTGAACACCACACTGCACTGGCATTTACACAATGCCTTGCACCCCCTCTATGCTCTGTGCACTATTGCCCTGGGGAGTAGTAGCAGTCTATTGGCACACACAAAGGCTCAGCCAGGAGTAATGGAAGATGATTTCCCAGAGGAAATTCCTTGGACAAGGCTGAATAACTAACTGTTAACATCTGGCAAGTCTGTGGTGATTTGTCTGGAGGAGGCAAAGAGATTGAGTATATGTGGTGCATAGATACCTCATGTTCACTAAGTCTGACCTAAACGTGAACTTTATCTTAGTGAAGAGTTTTCTTTATATTATCAGGATGCACTTTTTATGCTCCTCCTTCTGATGTTTAGGAAGAGTACAGTTCTGTTTTTCTCATAGGGACTCATTAGGGCAGTGCTCAAAAGGTGCGGTTAACATCCTCCCTATGGTGTTGAAGACATTACCTTAACTGTGTTTTTTCTGTTTTTCAGAAGGTTACATGGAAGAGTATGGGATACTGCCAGTCAAACTTAGCTCTGTATTAACTTTCTTGGATACTGAATTTCCCTTGTTTTTGCGGAAGTGGGATGTGATTGAGGACCATCTGTCTGCGTGAGGGATGAAGAACCATCCAGGAAACAGCTCACTGTTACTCAACTACCAGCTCTGTCCTCTTGTCAGCCCCCTTTGGTCCTTTTAAAATTCCAGCCCAAATGTCAAAGGTCAAATTTGAAAAAAGAAAAGGGTGGTGGTACTCTTTAAAGCTCTGCCCATGTGAAATGAAAGAATGAGATGCTGCTTATGGTAAATGGTGCAGATACTCAAAATATGATTGTGTGTGCTACTTGGCTCCCCCTCATTGGGGCATCCATAGGATAATGTGGTCTGGTTGGCGCCTTCTTGTTTACGGGGAAAAAAATCTTGTTTAAGGGGGAAAAAAAGTGGCAAAATCTGCCAAACACCACCCATTTGTGGCACCAAAATGAGTAGTCACTTAAGCCATGGGTGTGGTAGTTTTGGGTATGCTCCAGTAGGTTCCCTGTTGCTGGGATCAGACTCCATGAGGGCAAGCAGTCAAGGCAGCTGCTTTGCAAAAGGCCATGTGCCCTGTGCAAGTTGAGAGAAGCTGAACCCAGGAGTAGAAAGCAGGCTGTTGTCCCTAACTCTGAAGCATTTTGTAGTAGGTTAGTGATTATTGTTAACCCTCAAACAGGGAAGCATGGGCAATGTTAATTATAAAAAGGGGAAATTGGGAGGGAAACAGGGCTGGCTCTAGGCACCAGCGTTCCCAGCATGTGCTTGGGGTGGCACTCCTTTTTTTTTTTTTTTTTTGGCTTTGGTCACGGCAAAAAACCTGGAACCAGCCCTGGAGGGACAATTCATTTCTTTTAATTGTATACTTTGAATGTTGTTTGATTTTAGCCAAACTGTTTCAGTTAAATTGTTTCAACTAGTGTGTTTCACCAACTTCTCTTTAAGTATGATACTGGGGAAAGAGTCATTTATATTTTGCTACTCTCGATTTTGTATTTTCTTGTAATGGGTATTTAAAAAAATCTATATGCATAACTGAGTGATTGATAATCAGTTAGCTGAGTGGCTAATGGTGATTTCAGCAGTGGAAGTGGAAGTGTCTGCACAGATTCCAGCTGAAGATTCATACAAGCAAATGGAGGGAAGATGTTGCTTTTGACTCAGCAGATTGTATAGATTTGGTGATCAAAGACTAACTGAGACTCAAGTGAGCTCAACAACAGCTTTTGAAAGAAAGAGAATGTCAAGGTTGGAAGGGACTTCAGGAGGTCATCTAGTCCAACCGCCTGCTCAAAGCAGGACCAATCCCCAGACAGATTTTTGCCCCAGATCCCTAAATGGCCCCCTCAAAGATTGAACTTATGACCCTGGGTTTAGTAAGCCAACTAAAAATCATGGCTACTCTGACCAGGCCACTGGAACCTTTTGATGAGAATATAGTGCAATGCCATGTGTATACTGAGTGTTTTGAGCTTTTTGTTATTGCAAATGACATTATAGAAGAGAAGAAGGTGCCAATATTCTTAAGTGTTGTAGGGGCTAAAACCTACTCCCTGCTATGCAGCTTACTACACCCTGTTAAGCCTGAGACTAAATCTTACAGTGACATTGTGGAAATCCTGGGGTCCCATTTTTCCCCAAAACCACTGGTAATTGCTGAAAGATATCAGTTCCACAAAAGAGACCAAAAAGAAGATGAAATGGTTGTACAATTTGTAGCAATTTTAAAAAAGCTAGCAGAACACTGTGAATTTAAAGAGATGTTAAATGATGCCCTGCGTGACAGGTTAGTGTGTGGCCTGTACAGTGAAGCTATACAGAAGCTCCTACTGACAGAGGCTCAGCTTACATTGCAGAAGGCTGTTGATATTGCTGTCTCCATGGAACTGGCTACAAGGGAGGTGCAATACATTGGTGCATCCCCTAGGGTGCAAAAAGTATCACAAGAACCTACCCACAAAACTGTGCAGAGTCAGGAATGTTACTGCTGTGGTAAGCCAGGTCACCAGGCATCAGAATGCTGGTGTGAGAACCTGGTGTTCAACACTGTGGCAAAAAGGGAAACATTGAGTGTGCCTGTAAACAAAAGAAAAAGAGGCCTGTGGTCTGGCCAACAAAAAGAGGAACCCTGCATACCCTAGAGCACACCCAGGATGATCAAGGTGACACCTCATCGCAAGAGGAAGTGCCACTGCATGTTTTGTCTTTGGCAGTGGGCTCACATGAATACTGGGTAACCCCGTTGTTGGATGGCAAACCTATATGCGTGCAACTGGACACCAGTGCAGCCGTCTCGCTGGTCTCCGAGACTGTGTATAAAGAAAAGCTACAGCATCTTCCGCTTAAGGCAACAAAAACTGTTCTGAAGACGTATACGGGAGAAGCTGTGCCCATGTTGGGCACTATCGATGTTAAGGTGGAGCTCAATGGACAGGCTGCTAAATTGCCACTGATTGTGGTGAGAGGAAACCACCCAGCCTTAATGGGTAGGTCTTGGCTTGGGAAGATTCAGCTGAACTGGGCAGAAGTGCACCGGATGACTAAAGAAGAAACCAGTCTAATCCCTATACTAAGGAAACATGCTGCTGTTTTTGGAGAGGATCTGGGAAGTATGAAGGGAATCACTGTGACATTGAACATTAAACCTGACAACCCACCAAAATATCTGAAAGCCCAAACTGTGCCATATGCCATCAGGCCAAAAGTTGAAGCAGACCTGGAGCACCTGGTCACCAATGGAATCCTAATACCAGTTACCTATAGCCCATGGACCACTCCTATCGTTCCAATAGTGAAGAAAGATGGCTCTCTCTGGATTTGCGGTGATTTTAAAGTCACTGTCAACCCAGTGTTGTGTGCAGAGCAATACCCGCTTCCCCGCATCGATGACCTCTTCGCAGGCCTGGCTGGGGGACAAAAGTTCAGTAAGATTAATCTGAGTCAAGCATATTTACAGATGCACGTCGATGAAAAGTCCCAAGAGCTGTTGACTATTGTGACTCATAAGGGGCTTTATCGATACTGTCGCCCATCCTTCGGAATAATGTCTGCTCCTTCTCTGTTCCAGAGGGCTATGGAACAGATCTTGTGCGGCTTGACAGGAGTTCAGTGCTATCTGGATGATATCCTGGTCACTGGAAGGAATGAAGAGGATCACTTAAAGAATTTAGAGGCTACCCTACAAAGACTGGAAGAGTATGGCCTACGAGTTCGCAAAGACAAGTGTGAATTCTTCAAGTCCTCTGTTGAATATTTGGGACACATCATTGATTCTGCAGGTCTTCATAAGGCCCCTGCAAAAGTTAAAGCTATTGGGAGACTCCCCCCACCTCGAAATGTAAGCCAGCTGCGCTCGTTTCTAGGACTACTGAACTATTATGGAAAGTTCATCTCACAGTTAGGCACACTTCATGAGCTCCTTGGGCAGAACAAGGCCTGGAAGTGGACTGAAGCCTGTGATGTTGCATTTAACAAAGCTAAGGATGCATTGCTAAATTCTGAAGTTCTAACGTACTTTGATCCATCCTTACCCCTACAATTGGCCTGCGATGCCTCCCTTTATGGAGTGGGAGCAGTCATGTCACACAATATGCCTTCGTGAGAAGAGAGACCTATTGCTTTTGCTTCACGCACTCTAAGCAAAGCAGAAACTAACTACGCCCAAATCGAACGTGAGGCATTAGGAATTGTTTTTGGAATTCAGACGTTTCATCAGTACCTGTTTGGGCAGAAGTTTACTCTTCTCACAGACCATCGACCTCTGATGTCAATTTTTGGACCCTACACAGGCATTCCCCCATTAGCTGCTAGTCGTATGCAACGTTGGGCATTGTTACTTTCAGCACACACATATGAAATCAAATATCGGAAATCCGCTCTGCACGGCAATGCAGATGGCCTCTCAAGGTTGCCTTTGCCAGTCAAACATCAAGATAGTGCCCAAAAGGAAATCTTCTACTTTGAACAGGTAGAGAATACACCCATCACTGCTACTCAGATAAAGAAGGGAACTTGCGTTGACCTAGTATTGTCCCAAGTTATGGACCTGGTGATGCATGGAAAATCTCGACAAACCTCTCTGATCTCACCTGACCTTGTTACCTACATGTCCAGGAGGACAGAGTTATTGGTCCAATCTGGTTGTTTGTTGTGGGGGAGACGTGTCATTATTCCACCACCACTGAGATCACAGATGTTAGAACAGCTACATTCCGGTCACTGTGGAATAGTGCGCATGAAGGAAATTGAACGAAGCTATTTTTGGTGGCCTGGGTTAGACAGCGCTATTGAAGAGAAGGCAAAAGCTTGTATGTCTTGTCAGGGTGTGAGGAATGCACCCCAGTGGGCACCCCTACACCCATGGGACTGGCCTGAAACCCATGGCAAAGTATTCACATTGACTTCGCTGGCCTCCTTGGAGGAAGCATGTTCTTGGTGGCAGTAGATGCCCATTCTAAATGGCCAGAAGTCTCTATAATGCAGTCCACTACTGCAGAGAGTACTATCCAAAAACTATGGGGACTCTTTAGTCGTTTCAGTCTGCCAGAACAACTTGTGAGCAACAACGGACCGCAGTTCGTCTCTCAGGAGTTTCAAAATTTTATGAAGGCAAATGGGATACACCACATCACGTCAGCACCATATCATCCATCCACCAATGGATTAGCTGAAAGATTTGTGCAGACAATGAAACACGCTTTGAAATCAGCATGGGGACAACACTCCATTCAAAAGTGTCTGGATATCTTCTTACTTTCCTACAGAAACACACCTCATGCTACGACCCAGGCATCCCTGGCCTTTCTAATGATGGGATGACAGCTGTGCACATGCTTTGATCTGCTGAAATGTTCTGAACCCTGAAAAATTGTGCAACATCAGCAGCAATATCAAGTCATCAGATGGGCACCCAGAGCAAAAGACCGAACCTTTAGCCTGGGACAGCCAGTTTTGGCTTGGAATTATACTTCTGGAGCAAAATAGGTCCCTGCCACGATCACCACTCAAACAGGACCTTTTTCCTACACAGTCCGGACTGCAGAGAATCTTACCTGGCAGCGACATGTAGATCAGCTGTTGCCAGGTCATGCCAGTCCTCAGGACACATCTGCAGTTGGGTGGTCTGACTTCACCTCTTCTGGTGAGACACTGAATCATGAATCACCTGTTCCTGACTGTTCTCTTCCATTACTGCCGGCGGCTGAGATACCCCTTTGCCCAGCATAAGCTGATACCACCTCCTCACCTGTTCGTGCTGTGGACCCTTAGCCCATGGTACTTTCGTGTGCAACAACACCAGAAGTTCGCCGTAATCCACTTAGAGACAGAAGGCCTCCTCATCGGCTGGATCTTTAGCTAGGGCAAACCCATGGTTATGGGGCAAAATAATCCCCAGGGTTTAGCCGGGAATGGAGGCAGTCTACCCTCCTTCTCTAAGCTAGTGTGTGTTTTATTTAGGGGAGGTGTTCTTATTGGGGGGGGGGGGAGGAATATGTTGTGTATTTGGTTGTCGCAGTTTTTGTTCCTATGGCAACTGAGTTAGATTATTAGGAGATAGCCCAGCCAGCTTCAGCTGGTTAGGCGAGCTCTGTGTCTGTAAATAAATGGTAGTTTTGTTAGCTGTCTGCTGTCTGGCCTCAAGTGATTTCTTCCTAAACCAGCTGCCCCCAAGGATATAACACCCTGCCCTAGCCCTAACCCCCTCCCACGCTCCAAACCCCTTGGCCCCAGCCCGGACCCCCCTCCTGCACCCCAACCTCCTTGCTGAAGCCCTGAGCTCTCCTCCACACCCAAACTCCCTCCCAGAGTCTGCTCCTCACACCCTCTCCTGCCCCCCCCAACCCATTGCCCCAGCACCGTGAAAGTGAGTGAGAGTGGGGGAGAGCAAGTAACAGAGGGAGGGGGGAATGGAGTGAATGGGGGAGGGGCCTCATAGAAGGGGCAGGGCCTTGGGGCAGAAGGCGGGGCAAGGGTGTTTGGGTTTGTGCAATTAGAAAGTTGGCAACCCTAGCTGGGTTTTTTAGGCTCTAGAGAAGGGCAATGAAGTGAACTCTAGCCCACCCAAAGGTTACACAGGCTCTTTCCATATGGACTCTGGACTAGTGCAGCAACAAACAATTTGTATTGTTAATCAGTGTAAAGGGAATGAACAAAAATCTGTCCCTAAGTGGGAATAGTGAGTTCATATATTTCTTTTGTGGTCTTTTGTTTCTTAAAAAATGTAAAGGTCAAGATGGACCAACACCTGCTGCTATCTATTGTCTCTGGCGGACTTATCTCCCAGGGTATATCTCACTACGAAATTAGGTCGATTTAGTAGAAGTCGAATTTTTATAAATCGATTTGATTCAGTCAATTGTGTGTGTCCCCACTAAGTGCATTAAGTCAGCGGTGTGCGTCAACAGTAATGAGGCTAGCATCGACTTTTGTAGCGTTGCACTGTGGTAGCTATCCCACAGTTCCCACAGTCTCTTCTGCCATTGGAACATTGTTGCGGGTGGTTCTGGGTACCTGTCATCAGGCCCCCCTCCCTCCGTCCCTCCCTTGCTCCCTCCATTAAAGCAACAACTCTCTATGAGAGTAAGGGGGAGACGTTTATGGCGGGATGGGAGGTTGAGGCAAATCACTTGGCTGCTGGTTACATGCAGCCAGACACCAGGGCGGTTAGAAGAGTGCAGCAGAGAAGCTTTGAAAACCAGTTTCATGACTGGTCAGGCTACAGTGTGAAAGTTCTGTTTGTTTCTCCTCGATTAAAACTCACCCCCTTGGTTCACTTTACTTCCCTGTAAGCCAACTGCCCTCCCCTCCCCCCTTTGATCTCCACTTGTAGAGGCAATAAAGTCATTGTTGTTTCAAATACATGCATTCTTTATTAATTCATCACACAAATGGGGGGATAACAGCCAAGGTAGCCCGAGAGGGGTGGGGGAGGAGGGAAGCACAGGGAGGGGGTAGTTGTTGGGGCACCCCCTAGAATGGCATGCAGCTCATCATAGAAGCAGCATGTTTGGGGCACTGACCCGAAGCGGCTGTTTGCCTCTCTGGTTCTTTGGTAGTCTTGCCTAAGCTCCTTAAGTTTCACGCAGCACTGCTGTTATAACCTCTGTCCTTCATGCCCTTGGAGATTTTTTTCAACTATTCTGGCATTTCGTCTTTTGGAACAGAGTTTGGATAGCAAGGATTCATCTCCCCATACAGTGATCAGATCTAGTACCTCCTGTTCGGTCCATGCTGGAGCTCTTTTGTGATTCTGGGACTCCATGGTCACCTGTGCTGATCAGCTTGCCACACTGGCCAAACAGGAAATTAAATTCAAAACTTCGTGGGGCTTTTCCTGTCTACCTGGCCAGTGCTTCGGAGTTGAGGGTGCTATCCAGAGCAGTCATGATGGAGCACTCTGGGATAGCTCCCGGAGGCCAATACCGTTGAACTGCGTCCACACTATCCCAAATTTGACCCAGCAAGGTCAATTTTAGCGCTAATCCCCTCATCGGGGAGGCGTACCAAAATCAATTTTAAGAGCCCTTTAAGTCAACAAAAATGGCTTTGTTGTGTGGATCGGTGCAGGGTTAAATTGATCGAATGCTGCTAAATTTGACCTAAACTCGTTGTGTAGACCAGGGCCCCGATTTCAGACTTTAGGCCCTGGCAATATGCCAGCAAGAACCCCAAATCGATGTAAGGTGCAAAGGTCCTATGGGAAAGTTATCATGGGCTTTAATGCTAGTTTTATGCACAGGGTACCCTCAGTATCCTGTCATTACTTAGCCCTTGAGACGTTGTGAGTTGCTGAGGCCCAGGAGGTAATATCTTTGGCTCAAAAGCTTCTCTCTCTTTATCTCTCACCAACAGAAGTTGGTCCAATAAACTATATTACCTCCTCCTGATCCCCACCTTTCCTATCTTGGGGGAGACCCCTGCACTGCTTATTGAAGGGCTCTTTCAAGTCCCGAGAGCGAAAAAACTTGTAGGGCAGGCACCTGGGAAGCCTGGCGAGGAACAAGGGAGTTCCCAACGGGCCCTCTGCTGTTAAACTTCTTTTTTTTTTTTATAGACTCATAGACTCTAGGACTGGAAGGGACCTCGAGAGGTCATCGAGTCCAGTCCCCTGCCCTCATGGCAGGACCAAATACTGTCTAGACCATCCCTAATAGACATTTATCTAACCTACTCTTAAAATATCTCCAGAGATGGAGATTCCACAACTTCCCTAGGCAATCTATTCCAGTGTTTAACTACCCTGACAGTTAGGAACTTTTTCCTAATGTCCAACCTAAATCTCCCTTGCTGCAGTTTAAGCCCATTGCTTCTTGTTCTATCATTGGAGGCTAAGGTGAACAAGTTTTCTCCCGCCTCCTGATGACACCCTTTTAGATACCTGAAAACTGCTATCATGTCCTCTCTCAGTCTTCTCTTTTCCAAACTAAACAAACCCAATTCCTTCAGCCTTCCTTCATAGGTCATGTTCTCAAGACCTTTAATCATTCGTGTTGCTCTTCTCTGGACCCTCTCCAATTTCTCCACATCTTTCTTGAAATGTGGCGCCCAGAACTGGACACAATACTCCAGTTGAGGCCTAACCAGCGCAGAGTAAAGCGGAAGAATGACTTCTCGTGTCTTGTTTACAACACACCTGTTAATGCATCCCAGAATCATGTTTGCTTTTTTTGCAACAGTATCACACTGTTGACTCATATTAAGCTTGTGGTCCACTATGACCCCTAGATCTCTTTCTGCCATACTCCTTCCTAGACAGTCTCTTCCCATTCTGTATGTGTGAAACTGATTGTTCCTTCCTAGGTGGAGCACTTTGCATTTATCTTTATTGAACTTCATCCTGTTTACCTCAGACCATTTCTCCAATTTGTCCAGATCATTTTGAATTTTGACCCTGTCCTCCAAAGCAGTTGCAATCCCTCCCAGTTTGGTATCGTCCGCAAACTTAATAAGCGTACTTTCTATGCCAACATCTAAATCGTTGATGAAGATATTGAACAGAACTGGTCCCAAAACAGACCCCTGCGGAACCCCACTTGTTATACCTTTCCAGCAGGACTGGGAGCCATTAATAACTACTCTCTGAGTACGGTTATCCAGCCAGTTATGCACCCACCTTATAGTAGCCCCATCTAAATTGTACTTTCCTAGTTTATCTATAAGAATATCATGCGAGACCGTATCAAATGCCTTACTAAAGTCTAGGTATATCACATCCACCGCTTCTCCCTTATCCACAAGGCTCGTTATCCTATCAAAGAACGCTATCAGATTAGTTTGACACGATTTGTTCTTTACAAATCCATGCTGGCTATTCCCTATCACCTTACCACCTTCCAAGTGTTTGCAGGTGATTTCTTTGATTACCTGCTCCATTATCTTCCCTGGCACAGAAGTTAAACTAACTGGTCTGTAGTTTCCTGGGTTATTTTTATTTCCCTTTTTATAGATGGGCACTATATTTGCCCCCTTCCAGTCTTCTGGAATCTCCCCCGTCTCCCATGATTTCCCAAAGATAATAGCTAGAGGCTCAGATACCTCTTCTATTAACTCCTTGAGTATTCTAGGATGCATTTCATCAGGCCCTGGTGACTTGCAGGCATCTAACTTTTCTAAGTGATTTTTTACTTGCTCTTTTTTTATTTTCTCTTCTAAACCTACCCTCTTCCCGTAAGCATTCACTATACTAGACATTCCTTCAGACTTCTCAGTGAAGACCGAAACAAAGAAGTCATTAAGCATCTCTGCCATTTCCAAGTCTCCCGTTACTGTTTCCCCCTCCTCATTGAGCAGTGGGCCTACCCTGTCCTTGGTTTTCCTCTTGCTTCTAATGTATTGATAAAAAGTCTTCTTGTTTCCCTTTATTCCCATAGCTAGTTTGAGTTCATTTTGTGCCTTTGCTTTTCTAATCTTGCCTCTGCATTCCTGCGTTATTTGCCTATATTCATCCTTTGTAATCTGACCTAGTTTCCATTTTTTATATGACGCCTTTTTATTTTGTAGGTCACGCAAGATCTCGTGGTTAAGCCAAGGTGGTCTTTTGCCACATTTTCTATCTTTCCTAACCATCGGAATAACTTGCTTTTGGGCCCTTAATAGTGTCCCTTTGAAAAACTGCCAACTTTCCTCAGTTGTTTTTCCCCTCAGTCTTAATTCCCATGGGACCTTACCTATCAGCTCTCTGAGTTTACCAAAATCCGTCTTCCTGAAATCCATTGTCTCTATTCTGCTGTACTCCCTTCTACCCTTCCTTAGAACTGCAAATTCTATGATTTCATGATCACTTTCACCCAAGCTTCCTTCTACTTTCAAATTCTCAACAAGTTCCTCCCTATTTGTTAAAATCAAGTCTAGAACAGCTTCCCCCCAGTAGCTTTTTCAACTTTCTGAAATAAAAAGTTGTCTGCAATGCAGTCCAGGAACTTATTAGATAGTCTGTGCCCCGCGGTGTTATTTTCCCAACATATATCTGGATAGTTGAAGTCCCCCATCACCACCAAATCTTGGGCTTTGGATGATTTTGTTAGTTGTTTGAAAAAAAGCCTCATCCACCTCTTCCACCTGATTAGGTGGCCTGTAGTAGACTCCCAGCACGACATCACCCGTGTTTTTTACCCCTTTTAGCCTAACCCAGAGACTCTCCACACTTCCGTCTCCTATGTCCATCTCCACCTCAGTCCAAGTGTGTACATTTTTAATATATAAGGCAACACCTCCTCCCTTTTTCCCCTGTCTATCCTTCCTGAGCAAACTATACCCGTCCACACCAATATTCCAGTAGTGTGTATTATCCCACCAAGTTTCAGTAATGCCAATAATGTCATAGTTGTATTTATTTATTAGCACTTCCAGTTCTTCCTGCTTATTACCCATACTTCTTGCATTTGTATATAGGCATCTAAGATACTGGTTTGATCTTGCCTCCCAGCTTTGCCCTGACCCTCCTTCCTCTCTGCCATTATAGCCCGTGCTCCCTCCTGTTTCCAACCCATCTCCCAGGTCTTGTTCCCCACTTACCTGTGGGCTTTGCTCACCTGTCCCCGTCGAACCTAGTTTAAAGCCCTCCTTACTAGGTTAGCCAGTCTGTGTGCAAATAAGGCCTTTCCCCTCTTCGAAAGGTGAACGCCATCTGTTCCTAGCAGTCCTTCCTCGAATAGCATCCCGTGGTCGAGGAAGCCAAAGCCCTCCTGGCGACACCATCTTCGCAGCCAGGCATTCACCTCCACGATGCATCTGTCTCTGCTCAAACCCCTACCTTCAACAGGAAGAATCGAAGAGAATATCACCTGCGCTCCAAACTCCTTACCCCGTACTCCCAGAGCCCTGTAGTCACTCTTGATCTGCTCAGTGTCACACCTCGCAGTATCATTTGTGCCCATATGGATGAGTAGCATGGGGTAGTAGTCAGAAGGCCGGATAATCCTCGACAATGCCTCTGTAACATCTCGGATACGGGCCCCTGGCAGGCAGCATACCTCCCGGGATGAACGGTCAGGGCGACAGATGGGTGTCTCCGTCCCCCTCAGCAGAGAGTCTCCAACCACCACTACCCTACGTTTCTTATCAGTGGTGGCAGCAGACCTCCCAGCCTTAGGGGTATGAGGCTTCACCTCCTTAACTGTTGGGGGTGATTCCTTCTCTCCTGTATCAAGAAGAGCATAACGGTTATCTTTTACCACAGGAGGAGGGTTCGCAGCAGCAGTGGAGCACTGTCTGCTGCTAGAAGTAACCAGCTGGCTGTGTCCACCCTAAGCCTCCTCCTCCACTGGTGCGTCAGATACACCCTGAGGCATCTCCTCCTCCACTGGTGCGTCGGTAGTCCTGTGAACTGGGACAGCTACGTCAGCTGTCTCCACATGGATACTGTCCAGGAATTGCTCATGGATATGGATGTTCCTCAGCCTAGCCACCTCCTCCTGTAGCTCTCCCACCTGCTGCCTGAGAGATTCCACCAGTAGGCACCTTTCACATTGGATGCCACCCCCAGCCTGGATATCAGTAAGTGGAAATTGCAAATTACAGTCTTTGCAAGCCCACACCAGAATCTGGGTAAAAGCATCCATGCTTTGGTGCTCTGTCTGGCTACAGGCGCAGGTGGTGGAGACAGAAGCAGTGCTAGCACAGGTGTTGCGGGTCCTCCTCACCATTGTAAGCCTCCCTCTCTCAAACTCCCGTCTGCAGCTCCCTGTCTGCTCTGCTGTAAACAGAAAGGTTTTGGATGTGGCTCAGTTTATAGGTTCAGGGGACCAATGGGTCACAGATGAGACTGACAGGGGACCCCCATTCCCTTCCTACTCCCCTTGCAAAACTCCCTGTTAGCAGCTCCTGGTTGCTAAGCTCCCTGGGCGCTTGTGCACAGCTTTATAAAGTCCTGGCCTGAGTGAATGCCCCGCCCACTGGTTAAGGCTCAGCCAATTACCAGAGGCTTCTAGCTTTCTTTGGTAGAGGATTACATGGGCACAAGGCACCAGGCTAACCGGGAGAGCGAGACACCGCGCGTGCGCTGGCCCGGGAACGCTCTCGCCTCTGGGGCACGTGCCGTCCCGCTGCCGCTCATTGTGGGTAGTAGCAGAGAGGCGCAGCCACTTCGGGCCTCTAGGGGGCGCTGCTGCCACCAGAGTATTCTCCCTCCTCCCCGCCAGCAACCCCGCATTCAAGCCGCGTCTCCTCTCCCGCCTCGCCCAACTGCCTCGAGCTCCGCCTCCCCGCGAATACGTGACCTCTGATGTGTGCACGCGACACCCCGCTCTCGCCCCGTCTTCTCCCCTCTCCGCCCCTTCGGGTCACGTGAAGCGGATGAGCCGAATCAGCAGGGGTGTCCCCGGTCACGTGCCCCGCTAGTCTACCCCACTCGGTTTCGCTGCGCGCGCAGACCCTGCACCTGGCGGTGGCTGCTCTGGGCTCCTTGTCACCAGGACAACCGGCCCCGCCGCAGCTCATTTGCCATGGTGAGTGTCGTGTCGGCGTCCACCCGCGCGACTCGAGCGCCCTGGCTGGGGGGGGGAGGCTGAGGGGAGGGGTGTAGTGGGGGGGAGTACGGGGGAAGGCTGAGTGGATTGGGGGAGGGGTGCGGTGTGGGGGAGAGGGGTGTTGGGTGTGGGGGGGGAGGCTGAGGGGATTGGGGGAGGGGTGCGGTGTGGGGGAGAGGGGTGTTGGGTGTGGGGGGGGAGGCTGAGGGGATGGGGAGGAGGGAGGCGGCAGGGTGAGTGAGAAGGGGATGAGGTGAGTGAGTAGGAGGGAAGGGAATGGGGGTCCTGGAAGGGGCGTGTGCGCTGTGGTATGTATCTCTGTGTTTGAGGAGGGAGGTATGTATATGACATGTGTTTCCACTGACTCCTGGAGGGGATCCTGAGCCTAAGTTGTTTCACAGTGGTTGCTTCCTGTTGAAGGGGACCAGAGCTCTGCCATGCTTTGATATACTTGGGGATACTCTTGTCTTCTGAGGCAGCAGGTTGTATAACCAGAGATCTGTACAGGTTTAATCAAATGTGGTATATGCACAGAGGTAGTCTATAATCTTGTAGTGTTCTCATACCTGTGAAAAATATAAATGATAGGAGGAGCTCTAGGAAGAAGAGAGGTGTGGATGTATCTTGTGTGTTGTTGCCTTTGATTCTGTAGAGGGCTTTTAGTTGGTGATAACCTGTGAAAGGTTTCTTTCCTTTTCCTCTACATGCAACCATTTCCATCCTTTCTTCCTTCTCTCTAACCTTGCTACTAGTCTGTACATTTTAAATGTGTATTCATTTAAAAGAAACAAAACATAAACACCTATTGGGAAATAAAAAGGGAGATTTCCTTTGGCTGCACTACACTGTTCTACTGTGTAATCAGTTTTGTTTCTGGGAGGAAGACAGTTAATTGTGGAGGCCATCTTTATGCTAGGTTTGATCTGGAAATCTCCATTACACCACCACCAGATGGACTTCAGATGGTTGCTGACACTTTTACCACCATTTCATGTAGTACTGCTGAGAGCAATATCCGGTGTGCACCTCTTCCATTTCCCCCTCCATAAAAAGTGTCCTACACTGGTGTTTCCATTATCACTTCCAACAGAGGAGCTGCATTGATGGAGTGCTTCCAAATAAGTCTAAAATAGGCACAACTCATCTTCTAAATGTAGGGAAAACTAAGATTTTGAAAATAAAACACATTAATTTATACAATGTCAATATTGTGTAAGTAGATGCCTTCTAGCTACTGAGATTCAGATATCAGGGGGTAGCCGTGTTAGTCTGTATCCATCAAAACAACGAGGAGTCCAGTGGCACCTTGAAGACTAACAGATTTATTTGGGCATAAGCTTTCATGGGTAAAAGACCCACTTCCTCAGATGCATGGAGTGAAAATTACGGATGCAGGCATTATTATACTATATAATATAGTACAATAATGCCTGCATCTGTAATTATATATAGTTATATCTATGTATCTGTCTATCTAGATCTATGTATCTGTCTATATATGTAGTATAATAATGCCTGCATCTGTAATTTTCATTCCATGCATCTGAAGAAATGGGTCTTTAACCCACGAAAGCTTATGCCCAAATAAATCAGTTAGTCTTTAAGGTGCCACTGCACTCCTTGTTGTTTTTGAAATTCAATTATAGACTTTCTTTGAAGACTGTCATAAGCAATTTTCCCTCTTTGCTGGTGGTAAAGGTTCTAATTAAAAGTTTTTTTGCAGTCTCATTCCAACAAACTTGCAATTTGGAAAGTAAACAGGCAATGTTGTTCACAGGTGAAATCAAGTTAATGATGCTAGATAAGCCCTCTTGTTGTTCTAATTTGAGTCCTAGTTGTTGGGCAGCCCCATACTTTTAATTTGAAGGCTAATGAAAAAGACCTGTTAATGCATGGAATATATTGTTTTTGATTTTCGAATATTCACTGTGGGAACACTTTTACATGGACCATTTTCTTTATAAAGATTATAACAAGGCTTTTGTTTCCCCACTTTCTTTCAGTTCTGCATAATTTCAATAGTTTGATGTTAAATCGAATGAGCAAGAAATTATGTTGACCAGTTAACACCAGGTGTTGTTGTAATGGTGAACCAATGATGTTCCCTGCAAAATAGTAAAAGGGAAGTAAATTAGGGCTACAGAGGTGCCTTTAAAGTTAGTCTGAGATAAGGTAGGGCTGCTAAATGTGGAAACCTGTTTTTGTTTTTTTAAATGAGTGCCAGAGTCGGATTTCCACTGATATATAGCTGCTCTTTTATCTTAGTCTAGGAAAGCAACACTAATTTCAGAATTATAGCAATGTTGTTTTGAATGGTAATCTTAGATCACTTAAATGGTGAATATTAGCTGTGTTTCAGGTGCTTTGTAAGCTAAAAGTCCATAACTTGGTATAACTTGTTAACTAGATGCACAGTAATTCTGTCCTTGTTCATGAGAGTTTTTGGATACAGAAAAGGAAGATGACAGAGTTGAGCGAGATGGATTTCATAATTTGTGAGTTTTTTCATAAAGATTCTGCTTAGAGCTCTTTCAGCCAGTTAGTTAGCCACTCAGTTCATGTACATTCCTTACAATACATATTTCTGATAGATTCCTAATTTCATTCTCTAGCGAAATGCCACATCTGTTTTTCTAATAACCTTTTTATTTCCTATTTAAAATTAATTTCCCTGTTCTGAGAGTACATACACATTTTGTAAAACTGATTTTTCCAGTTGTCAAATGAAATAGTGATGTAACCCAGCTTTCCTGTTTTAAACTCATGCAAAGTTGGAGTTCAGTGATATTTTTAAAAATTCTCTTTTTTTTAAAGAGTGAAATATTTTATTTATAGCTTATAAAGAACAAAGCCTGCTCTCTGATCCGTCGCTCAGTATTGTAAAATGCTATGAATGTGAAAGGATGTGCATATAGCATGTTTTCATGCAGCAGAAGTTGACATGATATTAGACTATTTTTGATCCTTGGGATTTGGTTATTATAGTCCCTGTGAACAGCATTCTAGTGTAGATTGCTTCTGAAACTGGATGCCATAGAAGTATTCATTTTGTACTTATAAAGTTTCTTGAATGGTCAATGGGAATATCTTCAAATATTTGAAATCCAGATTCAGGTGTACGCAAGTTTTTAATTTTAGTCTACTCAATTAATCATTATTGGTGAGAATAGAAAATCAAACAAATGGAATCTGATAACAGATGCAGGAGAGGTCCTAGAGTCATAGAACCCTTGTTTGACTATTACATGATCAAAATTGTTAATTGTAGTTTGTGTGACTTTTCAGTTTAATTGGCTGAATCCAAAAAGATTAAAAAAATTACTGTTGCTAAAATCAAATCAAATACTGTAAAATGGGAAATGTTGATGTTTTCTTATAATTTAAGAGAATAATATCCCATTTTAAAAGCTGAAATAGAATTGACAATTCAAAATTAAAACAGATTTGTAATTTATGATTCATTTTTGGTAGATTCCTTGTTTGTTTTATTTGGGGAAGGATAGCCCATTAAGATGTATCTTTGATTTAAAGAACTGCAAAACAGTTGAGTGTTTTTGTACATTTGGACTAAATTTTTTGCCATTAGATATGTGCCTTAAAGATATGATTTATGTTTTGTTTTGGGGGGAATATATTAGAAGAATATATGCATAGTAAGTGTGTGAGTTTATATATGCGCTCTCTCTTCTCTGCCAGAATTTTAAATCAATAACAAAATTAGTTCAGTGGCTTCCACAGTTCAGTGGCTGTGGTATCTAACCGTAAATCTGGAATAAAATGTATCATTTTATACATGGAGTTTGACTTTAACCTACAATCACCTTATTGGGACACGTGAAGGTGCTCCTATGTGGGAGACAGCTCACTTGAATAACATGCTGTTATAATTGAAATACTGAATGCTGCTCTGAGAGCTAACTTACTTCATGGGTATGGTTTCTCAGGAGCTGATTGACAATGTTAGATCAGCATAATCCCTTCAAAAGAAAACACAGGTTTTCAGTATGTTTATTGGAGCTCTACTTACAGGGCATTTCCTGATTCTAGACAATATTGCTCCTAGCATACTTTATGTACTTCTAGCCATTACTGGAGAGGGGCTAAAGTCAGATTCCTCCATCCTTTCTTTGGAACACAAGGAAGGGTAAAAGCACAATCAAGACACAGATAAGGACCAACATTTACAAAGGACAGTTTTTGTATTCCCTTCTGCCTTAAACAGTAGAGTAATCCAACAGTTGCCAAGAGCCACACTTTGAATTTATATTACTTTTTGAATTTTTTGAACAATTTTTAAGGTTCAGGGTGCAACTTGTTTAATATTGTCACCCTGACTCTTCCTGTGGTTGTTGCCTCCCATCACATTGTCTACAGTACACTTGCCTTTAGGAAAAAAATGTATGGGAGTACACAAGGCTTTAAATATCACTTTCTGAATTACCGTGAAAAGGTGCTTCTTGATTTGGAAAAGTATTACCTGCCCCAGCATTTTTTTTCCTATCCTGTTTCAGCCTTAAACAACAAGTTGTTGTATTTTTTCTCTTGGATTTGATTAGTGATAAACTGGTTAACCAGTTCTGTCCTGAAAATCTAAATCACTAAGCAGCCATCAGCTGCTCTGCATAATTGCTAAACTCATTCAGTATTCCAGGCTTTTGTCCCTAAGGTCTGCTTTACACCTGAAAAGTAGCTTAACTCAGCAACATCAGTCAGTACTGTGAAAAGTTTGTGCACTGTGATATGTAGTTAAATGGACCTAACCCCACTATAGATGCAGCTGGATTGACTAAGGTCTTGGCTACACTGGAGAGTTGCAGCACTGGTGGTGGCTTTACAGCGCTGCAACTTACTCACCGTCCACACTTGCAAGGCACATACAGCACTGTATCTCCCTGGCTACAGCGCTGGTTGTACTCCACCTCTGCCTGGGGAATAACGATTGCAGCGCTGGTGATGCAGTGCTGCTCCGCCAGTGTGGCCACCAAAAGCGCTGTTATTGGCCTTCAGAGGTATCCCAGAACGCCTGTTCAGCCACTCTGCTCATCTGTTCAAACTCTACTGCCCTGGCCTCAGGTGACCCGCCCTTTAAATGCCCCGGGAATTTTAAAAATCCCTTCCTGTTTGCTCAGCCAGGTGTGGAGTGCAATCAGTGAATCTTTCCAGGTGACCATGCCCCCACGCGCGAAACGAGCCCCAGCATGGAGCAATGGCGAGTTGCTGGACCTTATCAGTGTTTAGGGGGAGGAAGCTGTGCAGTCACAGCTGCGCTTCAGCTGTAGGAATTACGATACCGATGGGCAGATATCAAGGGCCCTGCTGGAAAGGGGCCATGACCGGGACTCAGTGCAGTGCAGGATTAAAGTGTAGGAGCTGCGGAGTGCCTATTGCAAAGCCCATGAGGGAAACCACTGCTCTGGTGCTGCCCCCACGACCTGCCGTTTTTACAAAGAGCTGGACATGATACTTGGGGGTGACCCCACTGCCAATCCGAGGACCATGGTGGACACTTCAGAGTAGGGGGGAGAGGTGGAGGAGAGGGAGGAGGAAACCGAGAGTGAGGGTATTGGGGTGGGGGGGAGACACCCCAAAGTCCCAGGAGGCATGCAGCCAGGAGCTCTTCTCAAGCCAGGAGGAAGGTAGCCAGTCGCAGCAGACGGTACTTAGTGAAGGACAAGCAGAGGAGCGGGTTCCTGGTAAGCGGCTTTTATTTTCAGGATGGAAATGTTTTGGGAGAGGAGGGAGGGTTAGGGCTGCATGCATGCATGCCTAGATGTGGAATAGCCCATTGATGTGGTCTATCACGTCGCGGTAATCGGCCTCGGTAATCTCTTCAAAAGTTTCAGCCAGAGCGTGGGCAATGCGCTTGCGCAAGTTTATAGGGAGGGCCACTGTGGTCCTTGTCCCAGTCAGGCTAATGTGTCCGCGCCACTGTGCCGCGAGGGGTGGATGGACCATTGCTGCACACAGGCAAGCTGCATAGGGGTCACAGCGGAATCCGCATTGCTGTAGAAGACCCTCCCGCTCTTCCCAGGTGACCCGCAGCAGCGAGATATCTTCCAGGATTAGCTCCTGTGGAAAATGTTGGGAGAGTGTTCACTGTAGGTGCCCCCTGCAGCAGTTTGCTTTCCCCAATGCACAGAAACCCCTGCAGAGCCCTGAAGCAATCAGTCCCCCTTACTCACCATTTTGGGGCTCCTGTGGGTTATGTGTGCTCTCTTTGGTATGGGAAAATTATGCTAAAGTGAAGACTGTAAACTCCTTCATTATCTGGGAATAACTGTCTGAGATATAAACAATGCAGCCTCTGTTAACTGTTGCCTTTTTTTCCTTTCCACAAGCGACCTTGAGTTCTCAGCTGCCCGTCTTAACAGCAGCTCAAAGACTCCAAAACCTGCGGAAGAAGCCGTGAAAAAGCAAAGACGACCTGCTGCAAACAGTTATGGATTACGCTGCCAGAGAGAATAAGGACTGCAGGACTGGAGGGAAAGGGAAAGCAGGATCCGCCAGAGAAACGCAGCAGCCAGGAAGAAAAGCACAAAGCAGCTGATAAGCATCCTGGCGCGCCAAGCGGATTCTATCCAGGCGCTTGTAGCCATGCAGGCAGAGCACTACCGCACCGCCGCCCCCCGTCCCAAAGCTCTTTCGCTTGTGCCCCAATGTCAGCTCCAAACCCCCTTCCCCAGCATCCAGGTTCTTACCTCCACCAGCTGCCTCCAATACCTGTACGTTCACCAACCAGCCCTGAGAACGAAGACCCTTACCCTCTGCACTCAACCCCCATCACCATGCAGTATTTTCATCCTGAAGTGCAGCAGTCATTGCACAGCACTCCAGACAGGATATATTCAAACATGTGACTGTACAGTCCCACACCACACCCCCCTGCCCTTTTAGGTTCCCAAAATTGGCCTGCTAAACCCAGGGTTGTGAGTTCAATCCCTGAGGGGGCTATTTGGGGATTGGCCCTGCTTTGAGCAGGGGGTTGGACTAGATGATCTCCTGAGGTCCCTTCCAACACTAATAATCTATGATCTCTATGTTGTGTGTCTGTCAAGAAAGTTATTTTCTTTTCAATAAATGAATTCTTGGCTTTGAAAACAGTCTTTATTATTGCAGAAAGTCAAAGATACATTAGCCCAGGAAAGAAACAGGCACTGCAAATCAGCTTAGGAAAAACAGTTTCCTACTAACATTGTAACCACTGCACTTCACTCCCGTGCAAGGCACCAAACATTACTGTTGGTTTTCAGCCTCACATTCCTCCCTCAAGGCATCCCTGATCCTTGAAGCCCTGTGCTGGGCCTCTCTAGGAGCCCTGCTCTCTGGCTGTGCAAATTCAGCCTCCAGGCGTTGAACCTCAGAGGTCCATGCCTGACTGAATCTTTCACCCTTCCCTTCACAAATATTATGGAGGGTACAGCACGTGGATATAACCGCAGGGATGCTGCTTTCCCCTAAGTCTAGCTTCCCATACAGAGATTGCCAGCGCCCTTTTAAACGGCCAAAAGCACACTCCACAGTCATTCGGCACCAGCTCAGCCTGTAGTTGAACCGTTCCTTGCTGCTGTCAAGGCTCCCTGTGTACGGTTTCATGAATCACAACATTAATGGGTAAGCGGGGTCTCCAAGGATCACAATGGGCATTTTGACATCCCCTACTGTGATCTTCCGGTTTGGGGAAAAAAGTCCTGGCCTGCAGCTTCCTGAAGATGCCAGTGTTCCGAAAGATGCGTGGATCATGCACCTTTCCGGGCCAGCCTACGTTAATGTCAATGAAACACCCACGATGATCCACAAGTGCCTGAAGAACCATAGAGAAATACCCTTTCCGATTAACGTAATCAGATGCTAAGTGGGGTGGTGCCATAATAGGAATATGCGTCCCATCTATCGCCCCTCCACAGTTAGGGAAACCCATTTGTGCAAAGCCATCCACAATGTCCTGCACATTCCCCAGAATCATGGTTCTTCTTAGCAGGATGCGATTAATGACCCTGCAAACTTGCATCAAAACGACTCCAATGGTTGACTTTCCCACTCCAAACTGGTTCCCGACCGATCGTTAGCTGTCTGGAGTTGCCAGCTTCCAGATTGCAATAGCCACCTGCTTCTCCACCAGCAGGGCAGCTCTCAATCTCGTATCCTTTCGCTGCAGGGTGGGGGCGAGCTCCTCACACAGTCGCATGAAAGTGGCTTTTCTCATCCGAAAGTTCTGCAGCCACTGCTCGTCATCCCAGACTTCCATGACGATGTGATCCCACCAGTCAGTGCTTGTTTCCTGAGCCCAAAAGCAGCATTCCACAGTGCTGAGCATTTCCGTGAAAGCCACAGGCAATGTCGTGTCGTATGCGTCAGGGGACTCGCAATCATCGTCGGACTCCTCCTCACTTTGGAGCTTAAGGAATAGCTCAACTGCCAAACATGATGTGCTGGCAAGACTCGTCAGCATACTCCTCAGCAGTTCGGGCTCCATTTCCCACAGAAATCGCACTGCACAGAAATCATTGGGAGAGTCACAATGGCGCCAAACGTGGATGGAAAAACAGGGACTACTGGGATGTGAAGCGATGCATCATGGGGCATTGGGACAGGAAGCAGAATGACCCGCACCCTTCTGTCCCCTTCCCACAACCCACGGCGCCAAAATGGGACGAGGTGCTCTGTGGGATAGCTGCCCATAATGCACCACTCCCAACAGTGCTGCAGATGTGGCCACACTGCAGCGCTGGTAGCTGTCAGTGTGGCCACACTCCAGCGCTTTCCCTACACAGCTGTACGAAGACAGCTGTAATTCCCAGCGCTGCAAACCTCCAAGTGTAGCCAAGGCCTAAGAGTCTTCTGCCAACATAGCTACTGCTTCTTTGGGAGGTGGATTACCTGCATCAATAGAAAACATTTTCTCTTGATGTAGAAAACATCTATGCTACAGCAGCACAGCTTCAGCACCATAGTGCTGCTGTTGTAGTGTAGAGATGGCCTTAGGCATTGTCTACACTACAGAGATTTTTGACAAAAAGCAGTTTTTGTCACCAAAACAGTGGAGGTGTACAAACTGCAATGCCACTTTTGACGACAAAACTCTCCTGTTTTGCCAACAAAATAAAACCACCTCGATGAGAGACAGCTTTTTGCAACAAAATTTTGTCCACAAAGTGCCAATGTAGACGCCGCGCATTGTTTTGTCACTGTAAATAGTCTCCAGGAGGTGTCCCACAATGCCCATTATGACCACTCTAGTTAGCAGTTCAAACTCTGCTGCCCTGCAGCCAGGTAAACAAGCATCCATGCCTCCTCTCCCTTAAAGGGTGGAAATTTTTGAAATTCCATTTCCTGTTTTCTTGGCATGGAGAGCTCATGTCACATCTTCCCAGCTGGCCATGGCAGCTCCATGTGGCAAACGCTCTCCCACTTAGACCACTGCGGAGTGTTGGATTTGCTGAGTATATGGGAAAAGAAGGCTGTCCAGTCCCAGCTCTGCTCCAACTGTAAGAACTTCAATACTTATGGGCAGATTTCTCGTGGCTTGTGTGAGAAGGGCTATGACTGAGACACGGTGCAGTGCAGAGCAAAGATAAAGATGCTGAAGCAGGTATACCAGAATGCAAGGGAGGCAAATGGTCATTCCATTGCTGCACCCAAGAGCTGCTGCTTCTACAGAGAGCTGGATACCATCCTCTGCAGTGACCCCACCTCTATCACCAAGAGCCCTGTGGACTGGTGGGACTGGAGGCAGCGGAAAGTGGACCTAACCCCAAGGATGAAGTTGTTGACAAGGAAGTGGAGTTGGAGGACGTTGTGGAGCCCGCTGCAGGGTGGTCCAGTACCACGTGAGTCAGGAACTCCCTTCCAATCCAGAGGGGTGTAGCCAGTCCCAGCATTCAGTTTCCAGAAAGCATGGTGCAGGAGCAGAGTAAGTAATCTTTTTGAGTTGATGCTGTTTGGTTACATGGCGTACAGCTGTCCTTTGCTCTGAATATTATAGAAGTGGGTGAAGGAAGGGGTAGAAATGTACAAGACTAGCTGTATTTCAGTGTGCTCCACATTTACCTGCTCAGCTAAGCAGTGTGGTGGAACAGTGTGTTAATGCACACAGAGATTTCAGAGGAACCCTTCAGAGAGATCTCTAGGAAACTTTCCTGGAAGTACTTGGTAATCCTTTGCTGAAGGTTCCTTGGGAAAGCTGCTTTGCTTCTTCCCTCGTTTGTAGGAAACTTTCCTGTGCCACTCGGCAGTCGCTTATGCAGGGACCAGAGCAGCATAGGGACCGGATCTGAACCCAGACGTGTGCAGCAGATGCATCCTTGCTCACCCTCAGGAGTGAGATATCGGCTTCAGTGACCCCTGCCTGTGGAAAATGGTGGCAGAATTTAAAATATTGTCCTCAGTTGCTTTAACTGATCCCCTGAAAGCATCACTAACACCCTTGCCCCATTTTGAATGCCCACCCAGACTGAACTTGCCATGTTTAGGGTGTTCGTTGAGATGTGTGTTTGCCAAGGGACAGAGAGAAAGTGATTGCTATGTTAAAAGAGGTGTATTTCATTGTAATGATTCAGTGCTGTGAGCGAACAAACAATCATGCTTCTGTGAATTTTCTTGAGCTTCTGCAGATGTGGCCTTCAGGGAACCCCCTGGTGGAGCGCCTCTGCCAGATAAGGAAGCAGCCAAGATGGAGCACGGAGGACATATTCAGAGGGATGCTCCAATCCTCCAATCAGAAAAAACAGAGCGCCATGAGAGAAATGGATAGAAAGTATAGTGAGGAGTGCATTCTAAAGGTCCATGAGCAGATGATGAAAGTGATAGAGGAGCAAACAGAGATGTTGAAGTTCCTAATCACACTCCTGGCAGAACAGATGCATGCTCGCCCCCCCTTCAGCCTCTAGAGAACTGTTTTCTATGCCCTCCCCAAACTCCTCCCATACATTCCTTGCAACTTCCCCAAACATCTCAATATCCTATTCACTCCAGCCCTTGAGACACCTTCCAAAATGATAGCTGGATTTATGCACAGCTGTGAGAGCCCTCCACTGCTCAGCGCTCCTACCTCCATTCCCACCAACCCTTTTGTGTGAGTTAATTGGTGTTTAATAAAAACAAACTCTCTGAAAGATAGCCAATCTTTATTTGTGTCCTACATGTAGTGATTGCTGCTGCTAGTAACGTATGCATGCATTCTAATAATTTGCTTACAACAAATCCCAGTCAGGAATCATCACAAGTGCTAGGCCAAATAAGATAACTGAGTTTAATGATGCATGGCAGATTGCTGTATAGAAAAACAGAGTACTAGTGCTCCTTATCAAAATGTTGCCTCAAAGCCTCCCTGATTCGAATTGCTCCTCCTTGTGCCCCTTTAATAGCCCTTGTGTTAGGCTGCTTGAAATCAGCAGCCAGGTAACATGACTTGGAGCTCCACTCAGGGCAAACTTTTCACCCTTAGCCTCACAAAGATTATGGAGCCTGCAGCTATGACCATTGGAATGTTTTCCTCACTTAGATCTAACCTGCGTAAAGGCAGCACCAGCATGTTTTTAATCTGCCAAAGGCACATTCCACAGTCATTCTGCACCTACTCAGCCTGTTGTTGAAGCACTCCATGCCACTGTCCAGGTTTCCCTGTAAGGCTTCATGAGCCATGGGAGTAAGGGGTATGCTGCGTATCCCAAGATCACTATGGGCATTTCAGCATCTCCCCACTGTAAACTTTGGTCTGGAAAGAAAGTCCCTGCTTGCAGCTTTCTGTAGAGGCCAGTGTTCCTGAAGATGTGTGCATCATGCACCTTCACAGACCACCCCACATTGATATCAGTGAAACACCCGTATTATCCACAAGCATCTGCAATACCATGGAGAAGTACTCCTTTCTATTGATGTACTCTGTCACAAAACGGTCCAGGGCCAAAATTGAACTATGCATTCCATCTATCGCCTTGCTGCAGTTACGGAATCCCATTTCCACAAAACCATCCACTGTTTCAAGCACTTTTCAGAGAGTCATGCGATTAGCGGAATGTGATTAATTGCCCTGCACTCTCGTGTTAACACAGCCCCCGCAGTTCACTTCCTGACTCCAAACTGATTCGTGACTGACTGGTAGCAGTCCAGGGTTGCCAGCTTCCACACAGTGATGTCCATGTGCTTCTCCATTGGTGTCCTTGTGCCTCAGGGCTGGGGTGAGCTCCACACACAGTTCCAGGAAGGTGGCTTTCTGCATCCAAAAGTTCTGAAGCCACAGACTGTCATTCCAGACCTGCATAGCAATGCAATCCCACTACTCAGTGCTCGTTTCCCAAGCCCAAAAGCGACGTCCGCTGTGTGCAGCTACTCCATGAATGCCAAAAGTAATCTGGTGTTGCTTCTTTCCATGATGCAAAGCAGGTCAGGCAACTCTGATTCCTGGTCAGATTGGTAACTTATGATTAACTGCATTACCATCCATGATGTGTTAATAACAGTGACCACAACAGTAGAGAGCAGTGCAGGATCCATCCTTTCACACAGACGGTGGGCACACAGTAAACAGGGGCCATTGAAAAATGCTGCAAAAAAAGTCAGAAGACTGTGGAATGCAGGGACAGAAAATAATGCATTATGGGACATTGACTCAGCATCCATGATGTGCTGCGAGCCACTCTGCCTTCCCACAAGTCCTAGCTGCAGAAGGTGGCAAGTAGCACACTGGGATAGGTACCCACAGTGTACTGCTCTCACTGTCGATGCTAGAGCACCAAGTGTGGATGCACTCTGTCAACAGAGCTTAGCGTGAACATGCAGTAGACATAAAATTATTGCACTTTTTGATCGACATAGTTTTTGTCAAAAGGACTCTAGTGTAGACAGCCTTAGAGGCTGATACTGAGGTCAGCTTCACTAAGGAAACAATCTCCTTGCATTTTATGACTTCAGTTTGCTGTGCTATGGGAAGGCTACTCAAATGTAAAGGGATGTAATATTTTAGTGTGCTTGCAATTCTGAAGCTTTTCTCTATTTGTATTATGTATTTAGGGCAAGAATAACTAGGATCTTTTTTTTCTACCATTCAAAGCCTTGGAATTTAGACAAAGGTCAACTATGGAGAAAGTTACATAAAAGTTATGCATCTTCTCCAGTTCTCAATTTCTTCCTTTTGTTGGAGCATTTTTGAAAGCTTGAGTCTGATCCTGCTCCCACTGAAGTCAGTCAGAATTTCTATTTAGTGATTTCTCTGTGATTATGAAAAGGTTAAGCCGGCGGTGTCGGGGCTCATCCCTCTCAGGCGCGGCGGAGAGCCAGGGCGCCTCCTTACACACAGCAGTCCAGGTAGGCCTAACTCCTCAGCCGGCGTTGAGGGAATAAAGGGTCTGCAAACAAAGTATATCAGCCCAGGCCCTTGGGCAGGGCGGGGCAGTAGCAGTTCAGGCTCAGGCCTTCAGCAGGCTGAGCAAACACAGTATCCCAGAAGTCTGTACAGCAGGACTCCTCAGGCCAGGGAGAGGGGGAGTCTGCCACCCTTGGGGGGGTGGCAGGGGGAACACAGGCCCTCCCAGCCCTGTGACGGACGGTGAAGGCATAGGGCTGCATAGCCAAATACCACCGTTGAAGTCGCATGTTGTGGTCCTTCATACGGCACAACCATTGGAGGGCGGAGTGGTCAGTGACCAAGGTGAACGGGGCCCCAAGGAGGTAGTAACGCAGGGCATTGCGGGCCCACTTTGCCGCGAGGGCTTCCTTTTCGACCACTGCGTAGTTCTGCTCTCTGGGGAACAGCTTCCGGCTGATGTAGAGGACCGGATGCTCCTCCCCATCCACCTCCTGTGAGAGGACAGTCCCGAGCCCCGCTTCTGACGCGTCGGTCTGCAGGACGAATGGTCGATGGAAGTCAGGGCTAAACAAGACCGGCTTGCTACAGAGGCTTGCCTTAAGCGACTGGAAAGCCTCGTCACACTCGGAGGTCCAGCATACTTGTGGCGGGCTGTCCTTGCTGAGGAGCCCAGTCAAGGGGGTGGCCATCACTGCAAACTAGGGGATGAACCGTTGATAATATCCCGCCAGCCCCAAGAACTGGTGGACTTGGCGCTTCGTGGTCGGCGGAGGACAGGCTGCGATGGCCTGAATCTTGTTCATGAGAGGTTTCACTTGCCCATTTCCGATGGTATACCCCAAGTAGGTGGTCTCCCGCCAGCCGATGCGGCACTTCTTAGGGTTGGCCGTTAATCCGGCCACCCGCAAGGACCTTAGGCCAGCGGCGACCTTTTCTAGGTGAGTCTCCCACTGCTGACTGTAGACGACTACGTCATCTAGATAGGCTGTGGCGTAGTCGTGATGTGGTTGGAGGAGGCGGTCCAACAAGCACTGGAATGTGGCGGGTGCCCCATGAAGGCCGAAGGGCATCCACGTGAAGTGATACAGGCTGGTCGGAGTGGCGAACGCGGTCTTCTCCCTGGAGGCCGGTTCCAGGGGGATCTGCCAATACCCCTTGCTTAAGTCTAGGGTAGTGAGATAGCGGGCCTCCCCCAACTGGGCCAGCAGCTCATCTATCCGGGGCATGGGGTAGGCGTCAAACTTGGAGATGGCGTTAATGCGCCTAAAGTCAATACAAAATCGCTGGGAGCCACCGGGCTTTGGCACCAGGACGACTGGACTACGCCACTCACTTTGCGAAGGTTCGATTACTCCCAGGTCTAGCATCGCCCGCACCTCGTCGTCAATGGTCCGCCTTCGGTGATACGGCAGGGGTCTGGTCGCGGCCCGGATAACCACCCCCGGCTCCGTCTGAATCCGATGATAGACCATGGAAGTGTGTCCCGACTGGGCCGTAAAAGTACGGGGGAACGCTTGAAGGAGGCAGCGGGTCTGTTTGAGCTGTTCTTCCGTCAGCGTTTCCCCAAGCTGGGGTCCCTCGGGGTCTTCATTGGGGCGTACCTGGGGCCCTAGCTTGGGTTCCAGTGGATAGGGATTGATCAACAACCCTTCTCGTTCCCGCCAGGGCTTGAGGAGGTTGACGTGGTACCGCTGGAGCTCTTTCCGCCGGTCAGGCTGACGAATTTCATATGTAACGGGTCCCACCTTTTGAACCACCTCATAAGGGCCCTGCCATAGAGCCAGGATCTTGGACTCACTGGAGGGGAGGAGGAGTAAGACCCGGTTTCCAGGTTGGAAGTCACGGGTGCGTGCATCCCGGTTGTACGTCTGGGCCTGCGTTTCTTGGGCGGCTTTCAAGTTTGCCTGCGCCAGGGTCCCAGCCTGTTTGAGACGCTCCTGGAGCTGGATCACATATTGTAGGAGGCCCTGGGCGGGTGATGGGGTTTGCTCCCAGGTTTCCCTCATCAGGTCCAAGAGGCCCTGGGGTCGGCGGCCATACAATACTTCGAAAGGCGAGAACTTGGTTGAGGACTGGGGGACCTTTCGCGTCGCCAAGAGCAAGGCCGGGAGTAGCTGGTCCCACCAGCGGAGGTCCTCCAGGGGAAATTTTTGTAACATGTCTTTCAGCGTTCGATTGAACCTCTCTACCAACCCGTCAGTTTGGGGATGATATACCGATGTCCGCAGCTGCTTGATCCCTAGGAGCCTGCACACCTGATCCAACAGCTGCGAGGTGAAGTTGGTCCCTTGATCCGTGAGGATCTCCCAGGGCAAGCCGATGCGAGCGAAGACCTTGACCAGTTCGCCTGCGATAGTGCGGGTGGTGATGTTACGGAGCGGGATCGGTTCGGGGAACTGGGTGGGATAGTCCAGCATCACTAGGATGTACTGGAACCCCGCAACACTCTTAGGGAGGGGCCCCACCAGATCCATGGCCACACGCTCGAAAGGGGTCTCGATTAGTGGCATCGGGACCAGCGGTGCCTTGGGCGTCCTTGCCGGAGCGGTCAACTGGCAATCTGGGCATGAGGTACAATAGTCCTTCACCTCGCAGTGTATCCCTGGCCAATAGAAGCATCCCAATATTTGGGCCAGGGTCTTTTCGGTACCCAGATGTCCGGCAGCCAGGACATCATGGGCCGGTTTCATGACCACCCGTCAATGACATCGGGGCACGAGGAGTTGAGTTCGGGGCTCCCTGGTGTGTGGGTCCCTCTCGACCTGATACAAGCGGTCCTGCTGCAACTCAAAGTGCGGCCACTGGGCTGCTCAACCCGGATCGAGGATAGTCCCATCCACGGCAGCGAGCTGGTCATATGCCCTGCTGAGGGTGGGGTCAGCTCTTTGGTCCCGGCAGAAGTCCGCGGGGGCCGAGGGACCCCTTGCCTCCCCTGGGGAAGCATTGTCCCCATCCTTTATCTCGATGGGGTTCTCGGGGTGGGTGCTGCTCATCCTTCTCCGTTTCGGGGGCCCCCCGCTCATCTTCCTTCCCTTCTGGGGTCTCTCCTTCCAAGGCCGGTACGGGACCCATGCCGCCTCCGGTATGTTGGCGCAGGACGGCCGGAAACTCGGGCCAGTCCCGGCCCAGGATCACTGGGTACGCCAGCCTGGGTGCGAGGCCTACTACCAGCCGTCGGGTCACCCCGTCTATTGTCAGTTTGGCCCAGGCGCTGGGGTAAGGCCATATGTTGCCGTGGATGCACTGCAGGTGAATTTCCCCCAGGCATGCATCTGCCTGGGGACCTAAGTGGGCGCGGATTAACGTCTGTCCGCAGCCGGAGTCGTGGAGGGCCACGGTTGGGTACCCCTCAACCACCACGGGCGCCGTAATCTTGGCGGGCTGTCGGCGACGGGCCCGAGCCTCCCCGGAGCAGACTTGGCCAAAGGTGCACTCCGTATGGGGGCAGTCTCTCTGGAGATGTCCTGACTTGCCGCAAGAGAAACAAGGCCCTAGGTCGGTTCGTCCCGATCGGGGCCGAATCCTGGGGGAGTCCCGAGCAGGGTTCCAGGGCATCTTCCGGGGAGTGGGAGTTGAGGCTTGGGGCGGCCTCGCAGGTAGGGCTGCAGCCCGAGTGGGCGTCGCCTTCTTCTCGGGGTTGGGGCGTTCCGGCCCCGATGGGTTTGTTCGGCCAGTCGGGCCCACCGGTGCTTCCGCCGCTAGGAAGTCCTCCATCAGGGTGACAGCAGCGGCCAGTGTGGCCGGGCGATGACGGAGGACCCAGGCTCTTCCTCATGATGGAAGGATGTGAGTGAACTGTTCGAGGATCACCTGCTCTGCCAGCTCTTCCGACGTTCGGGCTGCAACCACCGCCGGCAGGTCTCCCGGAGCTCCTGGGCCACCATACGAGGCCGGGCCCCAGCGGGGTACGTCAGGCCCCTGAACCGCTGTCGGAAAGTCTCTGGGCTTACGTCGAGGGCATCCACGATAGCGGATTTCACCTGACTATAGTCCTGGGCAGCCTCAGCAGACAGGCCTCGATAGACTGCCTGAGCCGTTCCTGTCAGGTATGGGGCCAGGATGGAGGCCCATTGGTCAGGGTTCCACCCCGTGACGGTCGCCACCCGCTCGAAGGTGACCAGGAAGGCCTCGGGGTCATCGCTGGAGCCCATCTTGGTCAGTCGGATCGGTGGGCGGGGGCTCGGGCCCCCATCGGTGCCTCCCGACTGGGCCCCCTCTCGGGCGGCCCGCTCTGCGGCAAGGTGCTGGAGGCTTTTTAGCTGGAACTCCTGCTGCTGCTGAACCAGGTCCTGGATCAGCTGGCACTGTTGAGTCCCCAGTTGCTCAATGAGCTGCTGCTGCTGCTGGAGCTGGGTGGCCTGCTGCTCCTCTTGCCGCTGTGACTGAGCCGCTTGCTGCCGATCCTGGTTCTCGGTCAGAAGGGCGATGAGTTGGGACATATCCATCTCAGGGGAGAGGGCTCCCTCTCCCGCTGCCCCCTGTTCACCAGCGTTAAGAGTCCACGCCCACATCCTGGGCGGAACTCCCCACTTCTGGTACCACGTGTAAGCCAGCGGTGTCAGGGCTCATCCCTCTCAGACGCGGCGGGGAGCCAGGGCGCCTCCTTACACACAGCAGTCCGGGTAGGCCTAACCCCTCAGCCGGCGGTGAGGGAATAAAGGGTCTGCAAACAAAGTATATCAGGCCAGGCCCTTGGGCAGGGCGGGGCAGTAAGCAGTTCAAGCTCAGGCCTTCAGCAGGCTGAGCAAACAAAGTATATCAGCTCAGGCCCTTGGACAGGGCGGGGCAGTAGCAGTTCAGGCTCAGGCCTTCAGCAGGCTGAGCAAACACAGTATATCAGCCCAGGCCCTTGGGCAGGGCGGGGCAGTAGCAGTTCAGGCTCAGGCCTTCAGCAGGCTGAGCAAACACAGTATCCCAGAAGTCTATACAGCAGGCCTCCTCAGGCCAGGGAGAGGGGGAGTCTGCCAGCCTTGGGGGGGTGGCAGGGGGAACACAGGCCCTCCCACTCCACTGCGTTCCAGCCCGGGGCCCTAGCAGCGGCAAAGGCACGCTGCTGTCAGTGGGGATCCTGGCCAAAACACACTGACATGGGTTCAGGCTCTTCAGGAGCCAAACCAGGGTTGGCTACCCCCGGGCCACTTCCGACCTCCCCCTCCCTGGGTACCTGTCTCTCGCCAGCTTCGTCTGGGGGGTCCCAGAGCATGGGCTCCTCCGGGTACCGGTCATAGCGAGGCTCAGGCAGCTCCTCGGGATACCGGTTGTAGGGAAGCTCAGGCCGCTCCTCGGGGTACCGGGTGCAAGGCAGGTCAGGCCGACATTCCTGTGGGTACCAGGTATGAGGCAAGTCCGGCCAGCGTTCCTCCGAGTAGTGAGCGCGGGGCAGGTCAGGCCAGTGCTCCTCCGGATACCGAGCGCGAGGCAGGTCAGACCAGTGTTCCTCCGGGTAGTGAGCACAGGGTAGGCTGGGCCCAGCGGGAGCTCGGGCTCCAGCGTCTGTCCTCTCCGGCAGCCGGCCTCCAACTGAGCGCTTGGGCCGGGCTTTTATACTTCCTATCCCGCCCCTTGACTTCCGGAGGGCGGGGACAGGCAGTGGTGGCTAACAAGAAGTCAGAAATGCAGCCTCCTTAGACACTAGACTTAATGGTGGGTGGTTATTTAAAACCAATTTCATCAACCGGGGGGTGGGGGGGATTCTGCTCTCAAAGGAGCAGCCATTTACCCAGGTCAATCTATAACTCAGATCTGGCCTAATAATCATGCTGTTGCCAATCCTTTAGTATCTGATATCTAAAGGTTTATTTATAAGAAGAAAAGTGATAGTGAAAATTGGTTAAAGGACTCAAATACACACAATAATTGCAAAGTTATTGGATCAGGCTTGAAACAGTGATGGCATAAACTGCTGGCTCAAGTCAAGTCTCTGATTGCTTCAGATGATTGGAAGGTCCTCAGTCCTTTAGTTAGAATGCTCCCATTAGTATGAGTCCGTAGTCCAGAGATCAGAGCAGGAAAGAGGCAAAATTGAGATGTTTCCAGTGCCTTTTATAGCTTTTGCCATGTGGAGGGAAACTCAATGTTCCAAGCAAAGCCCTCAGCACAGTTTGTGGAAAAGTACAGGCTCAAGATGGAGTTCAGTACCACATGGTCTAGTCACATGTCCTTGCATGCTTCAGTGAGTCATACCAGAGCCATTACTCATATTTTAGCTAGAATCCTCCACAGGAAAGTCCATTAGGTAGGGATAGGCTTCTTCTGTGGCCCACTTTGTTTGTTGATGGGCCATTAACTTGAATACTCCATTCACAATGTGCTAGCTAGACTGTATGTAAATTACCTTGTGGGTATTACCACTGGAACAAAAACATTTGAAATGCAGGTACTGTGACGCAGTAGGGAGTGGGGCGGATTGACCTGGGAATGTCATCTGGTTTCATTGAGACAGTCTGCAGGGGGGATGGGATAGTAGGGGGTGACTTTACTTGAGGGATGATACCTGAGTCTGTATGCTGAGCCAGCAGGGGGATTGTGCCAGGTGATACCTTTGCTCGGGAAACTGGACAAAGGCTGGAGGAGGAGCCAGGAGGAGGGGGATTGAGACTGCTGGAAGGGGTTTTTTAGTCTTGGTCTGGCTGGGGAATTGGAAGGAACCCAAGGTTAGAGTCTAAGCTCCCTGCCTCCCAGAAGGACCTGACTAAGGGGTCCTGTTTATGCTTACAAGCTCTGGTTTGGACTGTGTTCCTGTCGTCTAATAAACCTTCTGTTCTACTGTCTGGCTGAGAGTCATGGTGAATCGCAGGAAGCCGGGGGTGCAGGGCCTTGTCTCCCACAAACTGTGACAACTGGTGTCAGAGGTGAGATCTACTGCACCCTATGGATGGCGCTTCCTGCAGTAAGTGACTGGGAAGCAGTAAATGAAGAGGGATTGACAGGGACCAGGTGTGATGAAGAGTCAGCGAGAAGCAGTCTTGGAGTGGAGGAGTCTGCAACTCGACTCTGGGGGAGAGGTGGTGACCTGGAGAAGGGCTGGCAAACCAGGGATTCCTCCTGGAAACCAGCACATGGGCCTGCAAGTGGCCAGCAGGAGGATTTATAACAAGCGCCTTAAGAGCGACCTGGTGGAGCTGTGCAGGCAGAGGGGACTGCGCGTTGGGAAGCTCACCAAAGAATAGCTGATTGTCCAGCTGGAGGAGAGTGATCACTCAGAGGAACTGATCCCTGTCTTGGAGGGAATCAGCCTGGCAGATGCTAGGCGGGCACCAGGGTCTGTCCCAGCTGGGAGTGGTCAGCCGGCTGCTGAGGGCATCCTGAGACCTCCTCCTTCCTATGCCCAGGGGAGGGGCCGAGAGGAGCCCAGTGAATACCAAGGGCATTCTGACCCCTGTGGCCAGCAGGGGATCCTCCCGGTGGAGCTCCCCATTGCTGGAGCTGAGGCGGCTGGGATGGGAGAGGGAGATAAAAATGAGAGAGTTGGAGCTGAGGCAGCAGGAACTGCAGGAGGAGTGGGAAGAATGGGAAGAGTAGCGTCAGCATGAACTGGAGCTGGCGAGGCTGAGGAGTAGAGAGCCCCCTGCTGCAGTGAGTGAGGGGGGGACCCAGGACTGCATAGAGCTTTGATAAGTGCATCTTGTCCTAGTGTAAGGAAGGGGAGGACATAGATGAATTCCTGATTGCCTTTGAGAATGCCTGCGAGCTGCACCAGGTTGACCCAGCAGACAGGCTCCAGTTTCTAACCCCCTTACTGGACCCCAAAGCCATGGCGATGTACAGCTGAATGGAAGGCACAGAGAGAGGGGACTACAAACTATTCAGAAAGGCCGTGCTATGTGAGTTTGGGCTGAATCCTGAGATGTCCCGAGGTTCCAGAGTCAGTATAACACCCCTGAGGTCTCATATCTGCAACTGGCCATCCACATGGAGGGATATGCCCACAAGTGGGCAGATGGGGCCCAGACGAAGGAGGACCTGGTTAAGCTGATTGTACTGGAGCAATGTATGAGTGATGCCCATCCAACCTGAGGCTATGGTTGGAGGACAAAAAGCCAGAGAACCCGAAACGCTCAGGGCAGCTGGCTGATGAGTTTGTGAAGAACTGGTCAAGCGGTGGCAGGGAGGAGTCCCAAAGGAACAGGCTTGCCATGATGCAGAGAGAGTGCCCCCATGGGACCTCCCAAAGGGGGAATATGGAGAACCCCCTCCCAAGGGGAACAGCCGGTGTCAGGACCAACCGACTGGCTCAAGGGGACCAACAGGACATGAGCTGCTGTCATTGTGGCCAGAGAGGACACATACGGACCCAGTGTCCCAAGCTCGAGAACAGATTGAGCAGACCGACCCCACACCAGGTTAACTGGGTAGGGACCCAGCTGGACAAGGGAAGGCTTCCCAGGCAAGGGGGGCTGACAGCTTTTCAACTGCTCAGGAAGGCGGAAGGCCCCAGACTAGCTCCTCCGGAGGGCTGGATGCTCCGGACTCAAGGTTCTCCGTTTACAGGGTGGACGTGGGGCTGTCCCTGCGGAGTGAGTGCCTTGTTCCCCTGGAGGTGGATAGGAGGAATGTCAGTGGATACTGGGATATGGGCGCGGAGGTCACATTGGCTTGGTCTGAGGTGGTGACCCCAGATCGGGTGGTGCCCAACACCTGCCTGACCCTGACGGGGGAGGGTGGAACCCCATTCAAGGTGCCTGTGGCGAGGGTCCATCTGAAATGGGGAGCCAAGGAGGGTCCCAAGGACATGGGGGTGCAACACTATTTGACCACTGAGGTGTTGATGGGAGGGGACCTAGAGGACTGGCCAAGAAACCCCCAGGGTGCCCTGGTCATGACCCAGAGCAGGTGAGGGGCACTACTCCCTGACATTGGGAAGGGTACCTTACCTGAGGCACAAGACCCCATCACGGAGGGGAGGGAGTTCTCAGGGACACAGCTCAGAGGGGCTGTGGTCTCAGACCCAGCTGGCGAGAGGGAGCAGGTCCCCATTCCTTCCCTTGCCGCTGAGTTGCAGAAAGATCACTCCTTGTGGAAGCTAAGGGACCTGGCCAACCTCAGGGAGGCACAGACCATGGGGAGTGGTTGCCAGGAGAGGTTCCTGTGGGAGAAGAGGTTCCTGTACTGAGAATGGGCTCCCACAAGGGAAATGGAGTCATGGGGGAGCAGGAGGCAGCTGGTGTTCCCCCAGAAGTATCACCACAAGCTACTGTATCTGGCCCATGACCTCCCTCTCGCAGGGGATCTGGCGCACCAGGCAGAGACTGCTACGGAACTTTTACTGGCCTGGGGTCTTTACTACTGGCCAACAGTATTGCCGATCCTGTGACCCCTGTCAGTGGATAGGGAAGGCCCGGGACAAGGAGAAAGCGGCTTTGAGACCTTTGCCCATGATAGAGGAGCCTTTCCAGAAGGTGGCCATGGACATACTGTGACCTCTCAGCAAGATGACCTGGTCAGGGAAGAAATACATTCTGGTGGTGGTAGATTTTGCCACCCGCTACCCCGAGGCAGTGCCCTTATCTTCCATTGAAGCAGACACCGTGGCAGATGTGCTGCTAACCATTTTCAGCCAATTGGGGTTTCCCAAGGAAGGCTTGACAGACCAAGGTCCAACTTCATGTCGGCCCTGCTCCGGTACTTGTGAGAGAAATGTGTGGTCCGGCACAACTGGGCCTCAGCATACCACCCCTAGTCCCATGGGCTGGTGGAGAGGTTCAACAGGACGTTAAAGGTTATGCTGAAAACCTTTATGAACCAGCACCCACAGGGTTGGGACAAGTACTTACCTCACCTGCTGTTCACATACAGGGAAGTGCCCCAGGAGTCTACCCGGTTTTTGTCTTTCAAACTATTATGTGGCAAGAGGGTAAGGGGGCCCCTAGACCTGATGAGAGACAAATGGGAGGGGAAGGCCACTCCTGATAGAGAATCAGTGATGGAGTATGTCCTGACCTTCCGAGAAAGACTTGTTGAGCTCATGGGCCTGGCCAGGGAGAATCTGGCCAGAGCCCAGAGGAAGCAGAAGGTGTGGTATGACTGCACGGCATGGACTCGTGCCTATGCCACTGGGGATCAGGTGATGGTTCTCATCCCTGTGAGGAAAAACAAACTACAGGCCACCTGGGAAGGTCCTTTCAAGGTTGTCAAACAGCTAAATGAGATAAACTATGTGGTGGAGCTGTCTTACCGGGCACACCACCGCCGGGTGTACCATGTCAATATGATGAAGCCATACTATGACAGGAGATGTGGTGTGGACATTGGGAGAAGCAGGGAGATGACCCTTTAGTAGACCTATTCCCTGGGACAAGAGCTGTCTCCTCCCAGGAAACAATTCCTCTATCTGATCGGCTGACCTCTGCTCAGCAAGCTGAGATCAGAGAGGTGCTGCATCTGCACCGACAGCTGTTTTGCAATCAGTCTGGAAGCACTAATCTGACTGTCCACCTGGTGGAGACCGGATCATACCCGCCTGTAAGATGCTCTCCCTTCTGAGTCACAGGAAAAACTGCTCAAGACCTGGAAAGAGAAGTCAGTGACATGCTGGCTTTGGGGGTGATCCAGCCATCTTCCAGCCCTTGGGCCTCGCCGTGGTGCTGGTCCCCAAAAAGGACTGGTTGATCCCGTTCTCTGTGGACTATCGGAAGCTCAGTGTCATCACTGTATCTGATGCCTCCTACCGCATGCCCAGGCCTGGCAAGCTCCTAGACAATCTGGGAGGAGCTTGGTACTTTACCACCATGGATTTTACAAAGGGCTACTGGCAAGTGCCGCTGGATGCAGATGCCAGGCTGAAATTGGCCTTTATCACCCCTCTGGGGCTCTATGAGTTCCTGATCCTGCCTTTCGGCCTCAAACAGGCACCTGCTACCTTCCAGCGCCTGGTGGATCAGCTACTGAAGGGGATGGAGAGTTTTGCTGTGGCGTATATTGATGACATCTGTGTCTTTTAGTCAGACCTGAGAGGATCATGTGTCCCTGGTTAGACAAGTGCTGGTCTGACTCCAGGAGTTGGGGCTGACCATAAAAGCTAAGAAATGTAAGGTTGGAATGGCTGAAGTAGCTTATCTGGGCCATCAGGTGAGGAGTGGCTGCCTAAAGTCGGAATCAGCCAAAGTGGAGGTGATCCAGGACTGGCCCGATCCCCAAACCAAAAAGCAGGTCCAAGTCTTTATTGGGATGGTGGGGTACTATTGAAGATTTATGCCCCAGTTTAGCTCCATAGCCACCCTTGTCATTGAGCTGTGCAAGAAGGGGAGGCCAGACAAGGTGGTCTGGACCAAGGAGTGCCAGAAGGCTCTCTGGGCTGTGAAAGAGGCTCTGGTCAGTGGCCCTGTTCTGGCAAACCCAGACTTTGACAAGCCCTTTATGGTGTTCACCGACACCTCAGACACAGGACTGGGGGCAGTGTTAATGCAAGATGATGAAAAGGGGGAGAGACACCCCATCATGTACCTGAAGAAAAAGTTGCTACCCTGGGAGCAAAACTACATAGCCATCAAGAAGGAATGCCTGGCCATGGTGTGGGCCCTTAAGAAACTATAACCATATCTATTTGGGTGACACTTCACTGTGTACACCGACCACTCTCCCCTGACCTGGCTACACCAGATGAAAGGAGCCAATGCCAAGCTCCTGAAGTGGAGCGTCCTCCTGCAAGATTATGATATGGACGTGGTCCATGTGAAGGGAAGTACCAACATGATAGCGGATGCATTGTTCCGGAGAGAGGGCCCTGAACTTTCCCAGGTCACGGGTCAGAGTGACCCTGCTCAGTTCAGACTCGAAGGTGGGAGAGATGTGACGCAAGGTTGTGGTCTAAGCTCCCTACCCCCGAGAAGGACCTGACTAAGGGATCCTATTTATGCCTCCAAGTTCTGGTTTGGACTGTGTTCCTGTCGTCTAATAAACCTTCTGTTCTACTGAGAGTCACGGTGAATTACAGGAAGCTGGGGGTGCAGGGCCCCCAAACTCTGTGACAGGTACATAGTCAATATTCATAACTTCAGATACAAAAATGATACATGAATACAATCATATTCAGCAAATCATAACTTTTTCATTTGAGTAAGAGTAATAGGACACTGTGTCCGTTCAGTCCTTGCTCTCAGTATCAACAAGGGTGTGAGTTACACTGGTGAGTTGAAGTGGATCAGTGATGTTTTGTAGTGTGGTCAGAGAAGCTTCTTCTAAAACCTTAGGGACAGTTGGGATGACTTGCCTCCTTCTGGGGTTCAGTCATTCTCTGGATATTGCAGAATCATCCCTGTAATGAATGACACTTTTATTTCTGGGGCTCAGAAAAAGTATTTTTGAAGAATATATACTCTTTGCCTCTGAAATGTAATAAGCTATTTTTCAAAAAATCTCCTGTAGGAGAGATTCTTCCCACTCCCTATGGCTGCCTTGGCCTTATAGGGACTGTCAAAGTTGAATTGCATGCGAACTGCCTCATCCCCAGAGCAGTGCATCAGAAATGTATGTAGGCATGCTGGTTACATGAGATGAGTACAACTGGCCATCAACAAAACTTAACAGCACTTTGTGTAAACAAAAAACAATTTTTTTTAGTCTATTTTTTCAGTCATAATCTTAAGGGTCATTTGTTTAAAGCAAAACAAAACATGTAAACAAACTTTCCAGGTTGAAATGTCCCTTTAATCTCTGCCAGCACACAGCAGATTACTTAAATTGAAGCTCCATCCTGAGGATAGGGCCATTGACTAGTGAATACCTGTTCCTGAAGACAGGACATAAACAGCCTGAACTGTATAAAGCAGAGGTCTCAAACTCAAATGACCAGGAGGGCCACATGAGGACTAGTGCGTTGGCCTGAGGGCCGCATCACTGACACCCCCCTTCACTGCCCCTGGCCCTGCCCCCCCTCCACCCCTTCCACGAGGCCCACCCCTGCCCTATCTCTTCTTAACTTCCTCCCCTGAGTGCGTGACTCCCCGCACCCCCCCCCTCCTGGAAAGTGCTAAGCGCCACCAACAGCTGTTTGGTGGCTTGGCGGTGGGAAGCGCCTGGAGGTAGAAAAAAAAAGAAGAGTAATATAGTAGTATAGTATTAAAATATAATATGCTATTAAAAGTCAATTTATTAACTTTTTTATTAACTTCTTTAACTGTAATGTGAAAAGTCAGCGCTAATTTTGACAATCATTTCATTTTTGGCCACTTAACTGGCAGCGTTTTGCATCAACTAGAGCATCAGTATTAGGTTCGATATCCTGAGACGAAACCAGTCTCAGTGTTGCTTTCAAATGTTTATCAGTGAGCCTTGACCTTAACACAGATTTGTTAATCTTCATGGAAGAGAAAAACTGTTTACATATATATGTACTTCCAAACATTGCCATTATCCTTGTGGAATCAGAGAATAACATGGAAGATCTTTCTTGTGAAGAAACCTGTAGAATTCTGGAATTCCATCATCTGTACAGTTCTGCTTCAAAATGGTGTCACACTGAAGCTCCACTAACTCCATCTGCATTTCCTCTGCAACATAGTCAATTTCAACAGCAAATAGTGTGGAAAAAAGTTGAAAATGTGGTTCAAGTGCCTTGAAATCTTTAAACCTCACATCAAACTGATTGTGTAAGTTAGAAATGATATCTGCATATTCTGTCAAGAATTTGGGTTCAACTTTTCCTAAGGAATTCAGTCAAGAAATGAACCAAATTGCCAGCAATCAGCTGTTTCCCCCATAAAGTAAGCTTGACTTTGAATGACTTAACACTGTCATACATCTGTGTTATCACATGTTTTCTACCCTGAAGTTTCAAGTTCAGAGCATTCCGGTGATCAGTTACATCTGTTAGAAAAACAAGGTTGCAGATAAAAGTAGAATAATAAAGCTGTGGAACCTCCTTGTTTTTCATTTTCATGAAGGAATCAATCTTCTCTCTAAAAAAAGCTTCAAAACATTTCTGCTATTCAGCCATCTACCTTGAGTATGATACAGAAGTTCCCCATATTCACTGTCCATACTTGCTAGAAAAGAAGTGAACTGTCTGTGATTCAGCCTCGTGCACGTATAAAATTAACAGTTTTAACAACTACATCCATAACTTCCTTTATTTGTAGACTTTTACTACACAGGGCTTCTTGGTGCAAATACAATGTATACTGGTGAAGCTATTTCCTGGTATATTGAGTCTGTTCAGTTTGCTCTTCAATAATCCAACCAGTGTTTTCAGAGCATGTTGATGGCGCGCCGTCCGTAGCCAAAGATACGAGTTCGTTCCATGGCAGCGCAGCTTTTTCAGTGCACTCTTCCAGTCCTTGAAATGTGTCATGTCCTGTTGTGGTACCCTTCAGTGGCATTAAGTCTAGCAATTCTTCAGTTATATTCAAATTGCAATCCACACCTCTAATGAACACTGCACGCTGTGCGGTATCTAATACATCTGTACTCTCATCAAGAGCAATTGAAAATGCTCCGAAGTCTTTTGCCATTTGAATCAATTGTTTTGGCACATTATCAGCTAAATCCGTTATCCTGCAGGCAACTATATTGGCAGAGAAGCTTATGCCTTCAGAAACTTTCTTCCTTATCAGGACATAAAATTTTGCTGGCCTTCATAAGACATTCTTTTATGAGTAAGCCTTCTGTAAAAGGTCACGATGATTTAGCTATCATTTCACGTATCACAAAACTTGCTCTTACTGAATCTTCGCTAGACTTGTTAATTCCTGGAAAGAAATTTCTTTGCTTGGCAAATGCTCCTTTATGTTGCTGAACTTTTTCCTCCTGGATTTTTCCAGTGAATGCATCATTGTTTTCACGGTGCATCATGTCGTAGTGCTGATGCATGTTACACTCCTTGGGAACAGCAATAGTTTGCTGACAAATAAGGTGTTGAACGTTATCTCTTACCTCTGTGAAAAAATATAAATTCTCCAATTTGTCTTGAAAAACTCTCCTTTCTTCCATGAGTGTTCTTTTTTCCGACGAAGTCATTTCCAAGTGGGTTTAATAAAATATATACACTCAGTAAAGCCCCCACACTGCACTGGGCTGCACCACCACTCCACTCCTGCTCTGCCTCTTCCAGGGGTGGCAGGTTTGTAGAAATGGTGGTGGTGTCCAGAACCTGCCCTTCCCCAAACTCTGCCTAAAGCTCTGGGAGGGCATTTGGGTGGGGGAGGGGGGTCTGGGGTGCAGACTCTGGGATAGAGTTTGGGTGTTGGGTGCAGGCTCCGGGCTGGACAGGAGGTGGGGGTACAGGTTCTGGGATGGAGTTTGGGGATAGGAGGGGGTGCAGGGGTGAGGATGAGGGATTTGGGGCATTGGAGAGGCTCATGACTAGGGCAGTCTGCCGTGACCCTAGTGGAGGGGGGCACTAGGACCCTGTCGCAGCAGGTGATGCTGGAAGCTGGCAGAGCTGAGTGGAGTCAGCATGAGCTGCAGGCTTCGGGCGGTGAGGGGACAGCAAGTGAGGCCGGGGGACACTTGGGGGAGGTGTGTGGGGGTGGCAGGCGTGGTCGGGGGAAAGACCTGGCCCCAAACATTGGGGAGCAGCGCACGGGGAGTTTAGCTGCCATGTAAAATAACCCGGGGGGGGCGGGGGTGAGGGGAGTTCGGCGTTGACAGGAAGGAACTGGGGGTGGGGGGCATGCAGGGAGCTTGGCGGGCCGGCCTGCAGGCCGCATGTTTGAGCCCCCTAGTATAAAGAAATAGCTGAACTGTCTAGCTGGTGTCTGGTTTCTGATCTAAACACTGATATGAACTTGTAATCAAGGGGGCAAACCTAGTTTTGGGGTTTGAAAGACTGATATCTACCAGAGGTCTACATTGGAGTTGGAGATGACCTCTGGTAATCTTTCAGCATGCATGTAGGTTTTTAGATATGTTTTCTTTGTAATGCTTTTGCTCTAAGAATATAATATGCTTTGAAGACTGGTTAGTAATTGGTGTACACTATGCTAGCCCTAGGAAAAAGAGATAAGCACAGGTACTGATACCAGGTCAGTTTCAATCTCATATTGAAGTGCAGAAGGATTGCAGGCCTAAACCCCTGGTCTGAAGGGGGAAAGAAATAGGTCTCTGCTCCCAGAGAGGTGATGGCTGGGAAGCCCACAACCTTAAATAGGTGCCGTCAAGGAAGACCTGGGGTGTGTATGTCAAAGATGCACTTAACCCTGAAACTATGATCATTATAAATAATGACAATAACTTTAAAACTTGTGCTTCAGGGCTTACACAAATCCCTATCAGGTTGAAATCTTTGCGTGGGGACAGATTATTTCACATATGCCTACTGCAGAGTTATGCTGGTCTCGGGGGATAGGATACTGGACGAGATGGACCACTGGTCACATCCAGTATGCTACATCCTATATTAAACATTTGCCCAGTTATTTTGCCTCCCTCCTTGGTTATGAGAGAGAGTACATTTATAGGTTACAGGAAATTTTTTTGAGAGCCTCCTATTTAAATATTGGTAATACAGTACTGATGTGGATTCTGTAGTACTAGGAACAGGACCAAGCCTCCACAACTAAAACACATAGAATCATAGAATATCAGTGTTGGAAGGGACCTCAGGAGGTCATCTAGTCCAACTCCCTATTGAAAGCAGAACCAATCCCCAAGTAAATCATCCAGCCAGGGCTTTGTCAAGCATGACCTTAAAAACCTTTTAAGGAAGGAGATTCTACCACGTCCCTCGGTAACCCATTCCAGTGCTTTACCACCCTCCTAGTGAAAAAGTTTTTCCTAATATCCAACCTAAACCTCCCCCACTGCAAGTTGAGACCATTACTACTTGTTTTGTCATCTGGTACCACTGAGAACAATCTAGATCCATCCTCTTTGGAACCCCCTTTCAGGTAGTTGAAAGCAGCTATCAAATCCCCCTTCATTCTATTTCTCTTCTGCAGACTAAATATTTCCAGTTCCCTCAGCTTCTCCTCATAAATCATGTGCTCCAGCCCCCTAATCATTTTTGTTGCTCTGCGCTGGACTCTTTCCAATTTTTCCACAACCTTCTTGTAGTGTGGGGCCCAAAACTGGACACAGTACTCCAGCTGAGGCCTCACCAATGCCAAATAGAGGGGAATGATCACGTCCCTCGATCTGCTGGCAGTGCTCCTACTTATGCAGCCCAAAATGCTGTTAGCCTCCTTGGCAACAAGGGCATACTGTTGACTCATATCCAACTTCTCATCCACTGTAATCCCCAGGTCCTTTTTTGCAGAACTGCTGTTTATCCAGTTGGTCCCCAGCCTGTAGCAGTGCAGTGGGATTCTTCCATCCCAAGTGCAGGACTCTGCACTTGTCCTTGTTGAACCTCATCAGATTTTTTTTTGGCCCAATCCTCTATTTGTCTAGTCTCTCTGTATCCTGTCCCTACCCTCCAACATATCTACCACTCTTCCCAGTTTAGTGTCATCTGAAAACTTGCTGAGGGCGCAGTCCACGCCATCCTCCAGATCATTAAGATATTGAACAAAACCAATTCCAGAACCGACCCTTGTGGCACTCTGTTTGATACCGGCTGCCAACTAGACATGGAGCCATTGGTCACTACCTGTTCAGCTCGATGATCTAGCCAGCTTTCTATCCACCTGATAGTCCATTCATCCAGCCCATACTTCTTTAACTTGCTGACAAGAATGCTGTGGGAGACCATATCAGAAGTCAAGGAATAGCACGTCCACTGCTTTCCCCTCATCCACAGAGCCAGTCATCTCATCATAGAAGGCAATTGGGTTAGTCAGGCATGACTTGCCCTTGGTGAATCCATGCTGACTTTTCCTGATCACTTTCCTCTCCTCAAAGTGCTTCAGAATTGATTCCTTGAGGACCTGCTCCATGATTTTTCCAGGGACTGAGGTGAGGCTGACTGGTCTGTTCCCCAGATCCTCCTTTTCCCCTTTTTTAAAGATGGGCTCTACATTAGCCTTTTTCCAGTCATCCAGGACCTCCCCTGATCTCCATGAGTTTTCAAACATAATGGCCAATAGCTCTGCAATCACATTCACCAACTCCTTTAGCGCCCTCGGATGCAGTGCATCCAGCCCTATGGAGTTGTGGTCATCCAGCTTTTCTAAACAGTCCTGAACCACTTCTTTCTCCAGAGAGGGCTGATTATATCCTCCCCATACTGTGCTGCCCAGTGCAATAATCTGGGAGCTGACCTCGTTCGTGAAGACAGAGGCAAAAAAAGCATTTAGTACATTAGCTTTTTCCACATCCTCTGCACTAGTTTGCCTCCCCCATTCAGTAAGGGGCCCACACTTTTCCTGACCTCTTTCTTGTTGCTAACATACCTGTAGAAACCCTTTTTGTTACTCTTAACATCCCTTACTAGCTGCAACTCCAAGTGTGATTTGGCTTTTCTGATTTTACTCCTGCATGCCTGAGCAATATTTTTATACTCCTCCCTGATCATTTGTCCAAGCTTCCACTTCTTGTAAGCTTCTGGATTTCACTGTTAAGCCAAGCTGGTTGCCTGCCATATTTACTATTCTTTCTACACATCGGGATGGTTTGTTCCTGCAACCTCAATAAGGATTCTTTAAAATACAGCCAGCTCTACTGGACTCCTTTCCCCTTCATGTTATTCTCCCAGGGGATCCTGCCTATCAGTTCCCTGAGGGAGTCAGAGTCTGCTTTTCTGAAGTCCAGTGTCTGGATTCTGCTGCTCTTTTTTCTTCCTTGTTTCAGGATCCTGAACTCGACCATCTCATGGTCACTGCCTCGCAGGTTCCCATCCACTTTTGCGTTCTTCCCGGTTTGTGAGCAGCAGGTCAAGAAGAGCTCTGCCCCTAGTTGGTTCCTCCAGCACTTGCACCAGGAAATTGTCCCTGCACTTTCCAAAATCTTCCTGGATTGTCTGTGCACTGCTGTATTGCTCTCCCAGCAGATATCAGGGTGATTGAAGTCCTCCGTGAGAACCAGGGCCTGTGATCTAGTAACTTCTGTTAGTTGCCTGAAGAAAGCCTTGTCTGCTGTACTGGAACAGAGGATCTGGGGGGACATTTGGTCTTGGTTATTGTGGGTGTTTTACATATTCTAAATTAATTTGAGAATCTGAGTGGTATGTATATTGAGTAGAACTGAAGAAAGAGCTATCTTGAGCTCTCATGGCAATAGATAATAGTGGTTACTGTTAGCTATTTATACCGTATTCATCACCAGAGTATCTGAACATCTGATTTAAATAATAATACTGATGCCATAAAAAATATCAAATATTGTCATAACAGTAGAGGGTACTAAAAAGGAGATATTTGTAAATCTGACTGACTAAATGTTTATGGTTTACAAGGCAATTAATCTGAGTCAAAGGCTTGGTCTACACTACAAACTTAGGTCAACATAAGCCTTGTTAAAGCGATCTAATAATGTATGTGTCTACACTGAGTCCTTTCCGCTGACCTAAGTGGCCTGAAAGTTGACTTCTGTATACCACCTTTGCGAGAGGTGTAACGTTTGATTCAGCACCCATGGGTCTACATGGGGATAGTGTAAACTAAATGATTTGGCCTCCAGGAGGTGTCCCACAGTGCTCCACTGTGACTGCTCTGGAGAGCACTTTCAACTCCACTGCATCTCAGCCAGGTACACAGGAAATACCGCTCCCCTGTTAAAGACCCAGGAACTTTTGAATTTTCATTTCCTGTTTGATCAGTGCAGAGAGCTTGCCAGCACAGCTAATCGTGGAGACTCAAGACCACAAACACACTCCAGCGTGGAGTACGCAGGAGGTAGTGGATCATATTGCTGTGTGAAGAGAAGACTCTGTGCAGGGAGAGCTCCGATACAGCAGAAGAAATGCTAACATCTATGCCAAGATTGCACGGGGCATGGGGGAGAAGAGCTACACTAGGCACATGCAGCAGTGCCGCATGAAAATAAAGGAGCTTTGGCAAGCGTACCAGAAGACAACGGAGGCGAACGGTCATTCTGGTTCTGCCCCACAGACGTGCTGCTTTTATGAGGAGCTGCATGCGATTCTTGGCAGTGACCTTATCGCTACCCCAAAATGCTCTGTGGATGCCTCCCAATGAGGACATTGTTGACAAGGAAGAGGAGGAGGAGAATGTGAGGCAGGCAGGCGAAGGATCGATTCTCCTCGACAGCCAAGAACAATTTTTAACCCTGGAGCCCATCCCTTCACAGGAGCAGTTGGCAGCAGAGCGTGATGCTAGGGAAGGCACCTCTGGTGAGTACACATTTCCAATCAAACTGTAGGGGTTACATGCTATTATTTTTTGTGTTTAATCTGAACTAAAAAGTAGGTGTAGTGGGTGGTGGTGGCACTCCAGCTACACAGAGGGTGCTCTCCAAAAAACACTGTTTATGTGTATGGGGGTGGCCCGGGAATCCTCCATGGAGATCTCTAGGAAGTTTTTATGAAGGTACTCTGCAGTCCTTTGCAGAAGGTTTCTGGGAAGGGCTGCCTTATTTCATCCACCATGTTAGGACACTTTCTCGCACCACTCCAGTATTAACTCTGCTGGCATCATTGCAGCACACAGCATTCCAGCATAAGGACCAGATCCGTACCCAGACGCTTGCAACATCTGCTCCCTTGCCACCTCTGTTACCCTCAGGAGAGTGATATTGCATATAGTCACCTAGGGGAAACAGGGCAAGTCTTCAGTGCTAACACTTAAACTGCAAACAATTCAACAAGTAAACTGCCCCCTGTTTGGTGAAATCTGGGTCACAAAACCACACTTTCCCAAATATGCTGTGGTTGTGGTTGGAAGGGATCACCATATATTGAAAGCAGCATTGAAGGAAAACAAACAAAAAATGGGTGGTGGTAACGGCTTCCTGTTTGTCTCCCTCCCTCCCCCAAGCCAGTGCCTCTTTTGTGAAAAACAGTTTGGGGGGCTTTACACTGGTGCCTGTCCTCGAGCCCCATCCAGGGAAAAAGGGGCTTTTCTCAAGTTCCAACCTGTGAGCCCAAGGATGTTTTTACAAAAGCAACGGCAGAGACCTCTCGCCCATGCCTTGTGACCTTACTCATCATGACTAGAGCAGCAAACTGACTCTTGCAATAGCCAGTGATTGTGATTACGTTGTGGCTTGCAGAGAAGTGTACTGAGGGGTGTTTTTTTAATTAAAAAAAATTAACTGTGCACCAGAAACAATATATGCACTGTCAATGCTACCCTTGTGCTTTGCATTCCTTGCAGCTGAAACCTTGTTGGTTGATGCATCCTCCGCCAACGGGACAGAGACTTTCTGAGATTAGAAGGCGGAAAAAGAAGATTCGGGAAGACATGTTCAATGAGTTATTGTGCACGCCTTTGAGAATGACAAGATGGAGCTCAGAGCATGAAGGATTACACTGTCTGATAACCTGGACATGGACAGGACAGCATGCAGGGAACAAGTGTGTGCCACGCAGGAAGAAATTCTGCGGATTATGAAGGAGCAATCAGACATGTTGAGGCGTCTGGTTGAAGTTCGAGAAAGGCAGCTGCTGGTGCTAGAGGTCCAGCATAGATGCAACCTATGCTGCACCTGCTGCCATCATCGCCCAGTTCTACATCCTCCTCCCCTAAAGGTTCTGTGAGGCCAGGGGAGAGTGGGGAGTTTGGTATCCCTTGCACTCAATACCAGGGGAGGGTGCAAGGACCAGAAGGTGCCCATTCCCAAACCTTTGTTGTTGCAGTGCATCTGTAAGCAAGCTTTCCTTGTCCTCCCCCTCCCTCAGTGTTATCAGCCCTTTTGCCCCAAGTTATCTTACTCTTCTTTGCTGTCTCTGTGTGTTTGTGTGCATAATAAAACCTAATGGAATGAGGAGAAAAGGCTGTTTATTCATTGAACTCATGGTGGTTGGTGGAGGTGGAGTTTACAGAGGAGAAAATGCAGTGGAGGGGACAGTTTGGTAAGGAACAATACAGATAAGTATATTATTCTGGCTCATTTTCTTTCTTGGGTATAGTTTCCATTTTTAATATTTTAACAGATTATTTCTGACTTGGAACAGATGCAATCATGCATGTATATTGTATTTGTTTATTTAAGTAAGAAAATAGCTGCTTTGACTTAATTTTATTATGTTTGCAGGACATGTTTACAGAAGCTAAATCTTTTTTTTTTCATGGTTTCACATCAGGAAGTTAAATTCTAGTTAAAGAATTTTACCTCACTTGTCCCATGACTATACCTGTAGTACATATTAGTTGGGGTAGGATTACTGGTCAATGGATGAGCAAGAGAGTGTAACTTGACTTTTGGATATTGGGAACTTGAGGTTTTAAAAAGTTGTTTTTGCTTGTAAATTGAGCAGATTTTATCTTGGTGTCCTTTAGATGCAAATGTGGAGCCCTGCATAATACCATTTTTGTAGATTTTTAAATATATTTTTCAGAGTAAAAGAGCACTTTAAGTATCTATTTTCATTCAGCTACATATTCATAATCCACAAAACCAATACTATATGATATGACATTTGCAGCTGAGGCACACAAGAATACCTAGTACATATTATGTAAAGAAAACTTTGTAACAGAATGACTGAGGTATGACTTACTTTTCATTAACAGATGTACTAGGTAAGTGAATACTTCATGTGTAATTAACTCATGGAGGTTAACTTTCTTATGTGAAGTACTAAAAGTTGAACATTTTTCCCATTATAAACCAGGATTCCTGAAGATTAATGTGTTGGCCATATCAGATCACATTGAATGTGAAATGTGAAATGTGATACAATTTGTCAGTCCAGCTGTAAATTAAAAAAAAAATCCATCTCATAAGTATTTTTTTCTTGCAATGTTGCCAGAAATGTAATTTGAATGCAGTTTTAGATTTTTAAGATCTAATAGAGGAATTGCTTAGTTCCCCAAATTTGTAGTATATCTTTAATAACGACATGGCTTTTTGATACAGAAAGTGATGGAGAATTAAAAATCGCTGAAGTACTGAGCATGTGTTGTAGCTGTTTTAAATATGTATTATTATTCTGTTGCCTTATTTACTTAAATGCCATGCTGCATTCTCATAACAAGTGTATGCCCATATTAATGGACATGTGGGGAATTATTAGTTAAAGGGTAAGTAAATGATGTCAGTGTTTGCATACAATAAAACAGTGGCACATATATGTAAATTGGTAGTGCTATCCTACATAACAAGAAGTGTCATTCTTTCAGCCTCATTCTCCTTTGGTGTTACAGTTCTTCTGGAAGAATTTTGCACATACACAATTATGAGATGGTGGTGTAGTTAAGGCCCCAGACTGTAAATCAGGGGATCTGGATGCAGTTCTCAGATCTACCCACAGGTTTTCTCTGTGCTTCAGTTCCTCATCTGTAAAACAGGAATAGTACTTCCTTTCTCTCACCCTTTGACTGTTTGTCTATATTAAGTTCTTTGGTGCAAGGATTGTTTCTTACTATCTGTTTGAACTACACCTAGCCTAATATGGCTTCAATCTTGTTTGGTTCTTCTAAATGCTGCAGTAGTACAAATTAGTACATTAGTGACTAAAAAATGACACTGACATAAGTATATTTAATCTCTACGCTTCTGAAGCAATAAACCAGCTCAGGCACTGACTTTTGAGGTTTATAGTGTTTCAGTGCAAGGAGCTGAAAATAGCCACCCAACAGCAGGGACCTGGTGGTTAGAAATAATCAAAGATGAGTGTGAGTGTATGGTCAGCCCTGCAGGAGTTGATCTGAGCCCTGAGAATAAAATATAGGGTCCATCATTTCCTGGGAAGCAGGGGTTGGCCCACTGGAATCGTGATCAATGTGCAGTCTGATATCTGAAAGGACAGTAATTCATAGTAACTCCAACAGCATCTTAAAACTGGAAATCTTCCATGTGACATTTTAGGTTGTATACACCCACAGAGTCTTTCTCTAGAGACACAGGAAATGGAATGGATGCTTAAATAAACTTGCGTCTGCTGTTTTCCCCAGTACACATTGGAAGGAAGAACAGAAAAAAATCATACTCTTCATTTTTATAAGAGGGGTGGATCATGCAATGCACACCTGGCCTATGTTTGCCAAAATTGGGCTGGCAGCATTATCTAGCTAGGTCTCAGAGATCTGGGTAACGATCCATGATGGAATCAGAAGACGTAGCAGCCTTATTCAGGCCCAGTAGTGGCGGGGGAGTGTGTGTGTCTTATGGGTAAGGCTGAGGTTATGTAATAGAGGTCACGTAAGACATGGAGTCTGTAACTTCCAGAGACCTCTGTGACATTCTCTGCTTCAGCCCTGGGACAACAGGGCTGGAGCTGTGAGCCGGGGGGTGGGGGGGACTCCACTGCTCCCCAGAGCCACAGCAGCCATGAGTGTTGGACCCCCTTCCACCCCCGTTTTGTCACACTTATTTTTAGTAAAAGTCAGGGACAGCTCATGGACTTCCATGAATTTTTGTTTATTGTCTGTGACTTTTACTAAAAATAACCATGACAAAATCTTAGCCTGAATTAAGGGTATCAAAAGGAGGCTGTTAGATACTAGGTATAGTGCTGTTGCCTAAACTTGCAGGATTTGTTGAGTTTAAAAAAAAGAAAAGAAGAGACAATGCATGAATTTTCTTCTTGTCCTAATGAACTAGTGTTTTTTTTTTTCATAATGTACTTGGTTTCTTTTTTCAGGTTTTCTCAAACAGTGATGAAGCCCCCATTAACAAAAAGTTACCCAAAGAACTTCTGTTAAGGTAATTCTAGTTAATTTGTGCATTAAGAGTTACAATTTGAATGTGATGCTTAGATTTGTATGGCTTAGTGAAATGAAATATACTCTTCTTTCTTACATAAGTCTATGATTCAAAATAAAGAGTTCATCTGATTTTATTTTTTGACAGTCCTTGAACTTACATTTTATTCTTAATGGAGAATGTAGCAAAATACATAGCTTTGCTCCTGAAATCTATTTTAAAGTATGGTATAACATTATACAATTAAGTGCCAATTTATGCATTAGTAATCTGGTTTTATTATGAGATACAGCAGTAAGAGACTATATTTGGAAAGCTTTGGTTGATATAGGATTCTTTAAAAAAAAAACACTTTGGGGGATCTAACATAGGTGCAGATATTGTTTGTCTGCTCTGTTAACTGCATACTGAACAGACTAAAAACTTTTCCCTGTCACACATATTACCATCACACACTATGTAAATAGCATTCTATCCTTAATGCAATTATTCCAGTGGCTGTTTGGGCTTTTTGTTATGAAATCTCTTTTGTTAATAAAAATAAAGGAAAAGACGAAAGCTTTCAAAAAGTTATTTTAAGGAGACACCTCCTGTAATTGTTTTATTGTTGCTCTGTGCTACGTATAGTTCAAGCAGACTGGGAAAGAAAAGAGAAAACAAGCAAACTGAGATTTTATTCATGTTAATTCAGCCAGCCTTAGACTTGCTGGAGTGTTGTTGTCTTTTCTGGACAGGCTCAGAGTAGGCAGGAGTTAGCTATAATATATGCTCAAAAATACAATACGTAATTAAAGAATTGATGGATGTCCCATCTCTCACACCTGAGTTGAACTTTATTTCAAATAAAACTTAAATTGCCTCTCATGACAACTTCCAGTCCTGAAATATCTGAAGACATTCCATTTTTGTATGAAGCCAAATCTGGCCTGAAACAGACAGCTCAGTAGGTAGCTTGACATGATTGTAGTTCTCATTGTAGCCCTTCCCTTATGCTAACGTTTTAATATATACTTTGGTGCAATTGCCATTCTTTGTTGTGGTGTCACTAGAATTGAGTTCACACTACATCCTTCATACATTGAAGAGAGGCATAGGTTAACCAGTGTGTCATCACTTCCTGCCTAATTTTAAGTGGAAGAATATTTGCAGTGCTTTGTATTTTCTATCTTGTGTTAAAAGGAGTGTTCCCAAAATATTATGCATGCTTCAAATGTGTCCATGTGCTAGAACACTGGTATTCTTGTGGCATCAAAGAAACTAATTTATGTTTAAAGATATTAGACTTCAGTTTTTTTCAAGTAAGCTTGAATTTTCTTTGAGGGGAAAAATAAATTCTTCACGCTGAACATGGTGTAGCTTGCATCTACAGACCTGTTAGAAAATTTCTGGTTGTTATATCAACATACATAGCACATTACACAGTGTGTTATATTAATACATTTTAAAATATTTTATGTCTGCTTATGAACTTTCAAAATTTCAACATTTTTTCATGTGACAAATTTTTTTTCACATCTTGAAGTTGCATAGACTCGGTATGAGAGGTCCTCTGACAACAGATTTCCAACAATTTCATTTTGTATTATTGCATTCCAAACTTGTGATCCGGAGGCCCATTGGTGCCAACTGTCAAAAGGTTCAAAGTTTTGTAACAGCAATTCCTAACATGCCTGACAAATTCACTACAGCTAGCACACTGCTTTCATTGTATTTTCCATAAATTATATCATGTGAGGTCTCTAATAAAAGTTTGTCATACTGATCTTCATAGTGGTTATGAGATGTATGTACGGATGATATTTAAGAAGTCGTGTGTATATACTGAAAATACATTTTAAAGTCTATCTCCAAGGGAGAGTTGACAAAGGGGTTTTTGCAAAACAAAGGATGTATATTCACCTTTCTGCCTTGATTCACGTGTAAGTTAAACATCATATGTCAACACAATGGAAGCCAAGCCCTGTTAGCATACAAAGTCAACATGAGCGTCATCACGTTCATGATAACCAGATCCCAACCTTCTTTGTTTGGAAGCACTGTAAAAGACTTTTAACATGAGAGAAACTTCTTTAGGCAGAACGTTAGCCTGTTAAGTTTAATGTCTAGAAAGCATATACTGATTTTGTTTTATATGTAACTTTCTGTTGCCATCATGGAACCAATCAAGGCACTGCCTCTCTCCCTCAGACAGCAAAGCACACAGAGCGCAAGTATTTTGTACCAGACAAGGGGTACAAATTCCTTTTTTCTCACCCTCCCCCAGGATCCCTGGTTGTTGTGGTCACCAATGAGAGGGACTGCCAGGGACGGACAACCTCTACGCCTAAGTCAAAGGAACCAAAGGAACTGGCCTATTCAGACAGAGGGCATTTTCCACGGGGGCCCTTCAACTCTGCGTAGTGAATCTTGCTGGGTTGTTATGATTTTAATATTGGGAGTCCACGATGAAATTCAAGGACCTTCTCCCATAAGACTCCATACAGGCCAGATCAGTGACCACTGCAGTGACAATGTGGAGAAGTTCGTGCTTACAGTCCTCGGGGCTACCTAACAAGATTCAACAAACTATTGAGGACCTCCCGTCTGAGAGAACATTGGTCTTTTTGGAGCAAATGGATGGTAGGCTGCACGGCCTCAAGGACTCAAAAGGAGCCTTGAAATCCCTGGGACTTTATGTGCCTGCAGGGTCAAGAAAGCAGTACAAGCCACAGCAGACAAGTCACTACTTCTGTTCATCTCCTAAGCAGGACCAACATAGGAGTTAAAATAGGGGTTTAAATGCAGACCCCTCCCCTGTCTTCATCGGCAGGTCCTACTCAGTCTGGACCTGGACACTTGGGATCATCAAAAAACTCATTTTGACAACATGCTTGAGGTTGGCACTGCTATTCCCCCTGCATCAGATCCAGCTACCCCATTATTTTCCAACCACCTTTCCCAGTTCTTTTATGTCTGGACTCAGATCACATTGGACCGCAGGGTCCTCAAGATGATAGAACTGGGTTATACCATCCAATTTTTATCTATCCCTCCTTCCCGCTCCCCCGCCCCCAGTCCCTCTTCAGAGACCTTTCTCATGAGCATCTGTTGGAACAAGAAGTCCAATCCCTGCTTCAGGTGGGAGCCATAGAAGAGGTTCTGGCTCACATGAGAGGGAGGGGCTTTTTTGAACAGCAGTCTGAAGCTATACTGATGAACCTAATGATGCTTCAAGAGCTATGCACCTTGGCAGCAAAAAAACATGTCGGCAACCTCAAGTAGAGTACCATTAAAGGATTTTTTCACATGTGTTGTTTATCCTGTAGTACTTAAGCAGGAAAGTTAAGTTTGGATACTTTTTTTTTAAGTTATCATTATAAAAACTCATACCAGTACATTTTGCTGCAGCATGTTTTTTTAGTGCTGTTTGAATGGACATTTAAATTGGTGGGCTTTTGTGTTGGCATTTTTTTATGAATAATGAATACTAAAAAAGAAGCAAGAGAAATTACTTAAAATTGAAATACAGTACTGTGTTAAATGTAAAGTATTAAATATAAAGGGAAAATTTAAAAAATAAAGATTTGACAGGATAAGGAAACTGTTTCTGTGGTTGTTTCATTTAAATTAAGATTGAAAGGAACATTTTTCTTCTGCATAGCAAGAGTTTCAAAGCTGTATTAAGTCAATGTCAGGGTGGATTTGATTTAAGTGAAATTGATTTAAATCATGATTTAAATCACTAGTCAGGAAGACTCGATTTAATCATGGTTTTCTACATAAATGCATTCTTCTTGGTTGTTCTAATCTTAATACATATTCTTCACAACTCAGAGATAGATGTAGGTTTTATTTTTAGAAGGTACATACTATACATTTTTAAACAGTGATTTATTTTGAAAACTTTTCAGGTTAGCTTTATACCTATATCAGAAAATTAATGATTGTTTGATTATTTCATTTACCAAAGGTAATTGAAGCAGATATTTATGAAGTCATTGGGAAGTGAACTATCTCCAATGATTAATATTTGGAGGATTTTCTTGCCATGCTGTATTAGGAGGAGACAGACATTTTAAATTGTTTTATTTAACTAAAACAACAACGTTAAGTATTCTGGATTTTTTTCTTCAACAATAAACATATAATATTTTAACAAAACAAGCATATGTCCCTTGCTTCTCATATTTATCTCCAGACTTCTTCTCCTTGTCCAGATCTATTCCGCCCCCAACAATCTTCTATTCATTGAACTTTTTGAAACTTTGCACTTTTAGAGAGAGGTAAGGGATTGACTCTGTGTAACAAATTTGCAGATGACAGTAGAGTTGAGGTTTGTTATTTCTCACCTGTATATATTTATTTAAAACCATTTTTGCTGTTAACAAGCATGTTACCTCTGGAGACACAAATCCACAGTTTGAGAACGGCAAAACTAAGCATCTCTGATGGTATCTTCTAGACTGAGTCCCATTGGGTAGATAGAAAGATTAACCTAAATAATCTATGCAGAAGTCCTTGGAGCCCTATAAGATTGGGTCCCTAATCCATGAACTATTGGAACTCATTTACAAAACTTTTCTTAAACATTACATGAATATATTGTCTTATACTATAGAATTAGAATTTATAATCCCTATTCTATAATGAAATATCTTTGAGCTATAAAGTATCTTAAAATTATCTTTAGATAAGTTTTTTCCTCAAAGATTTTATAAAAAAAAATCCAGTTTAAATAAAAAAAATCTGACTTTTTTAACCATTGATTTTTATCCACCCTGGTCAATGTTCAGTTGTGAACTTTTGCAAGAACAACCATAACGTTTTGTTGAAAGTTACAAACATTTCAGAGTTATGAACAGTGTTCCATTCCTGAAGTGTCTGTACTGAACTATTCTTAAAGTTAGCTTTTTCTGATGTTCATCCTAAATCTCCCTTTCTGCAAATTAACCCTATTACTTCTTGTCCTATCTGCAGTGGACATGGAGAACAGTTGATCACAGTTCTTCTCTTTAGAGCAGCACTTAACTGATTTGAAGACTGTTATCAAGTCCTCCCTCTGTCTTCTTTTATCAAGACTAAACATATCCAGTTCTTTTAACCTTTTCTCATAGGTTAGAATTTAAAAACTTTTATCATTTTTGTTGCTGTAGTTTGGACTCCTCTCCAATTTGTGCACACTTTCTCTAAAGTGTGGCACCCATAATTGGACACACTAGTCCAGCTGAGACCTCATCAGTGCCATGTAGACCAGTACAGTTACTACTTGTCTTACATACAACACTCCTGTTAATACATCCCAGAATATTAGCCTTTTTCATAGCAGCATCACATTGTTGACTCATTTGATTTGTGATCCACAGTGACCCCTAAATTCTTTTCAGCAGTACTACCCCCATCCAGTTAGTCTCCATTTTGTAGTTGTGCATTTGATTTTTTTCCTTCCTAAGTGCAAAATACTTCACTTATCTTTATTTAATTTCATCTTGTTGATTTCAGACCAGTTCTCCAATTTTTAAGGTCATTTTGAATTCAAATCTTGCGCTCCATTGTGCTTGCAACCCTCCCGGTTTGGTGTCATCCACAAATTTTATAAGTATATTTTCCAAGTCACTAATGACAATATCAAATAGTAACAGACACCTGTGGGACCCTGCAAGAAACTCCTACCAGTTTGACAGCAAACCATTGATAACTACTCTTTGAGTATGGGCTTTCAACCAGTTAAGCACGCATCTTATAGTATTTTCATTTAAACCACATTTACCTCGTTTGCTGATGAGAATGTCCTGTGAGACTCTGTTGAAAGCCTTAGTAAAATCAAGATGTCTCACATCTGCAACTTCCCCCCCATCCACTAGGCCAGTAACCCTCACAAATTGAAAATTAGGTTGGTTTGGCATGATTTGTTCTTCGCAAATCTGTGTGGACTACCACTTATAATGTATTATCCTGTAGGTGCTTACAAAGTGATTGCTCAATAATTTGTTTCAGTATCTTTCCAGGTATTAAAGTTAGGCTGATTTGTCTATAACTTCCCAGGTTGTGTTTGTTCCCTGTTTTAAAGGTAGGTACTATATTTGTCCTTCTCCAGTCCATTGGGGCCTCACCTATCTTTTGTGAGTTTTTGAAGCTAATTTCAAAGATATTTCCAAGATTGCTTCAACTAGTTCCTTAAGTACTCTGGGGAGAATTTTGTCTGCCAAATTGAATACATCTAACTTATCTAAATATTCTTTAAGCTGTTTTCCCCTATTCTGGCTTGTGTTCCTTCCCCCTTGTTGTTAATATTAATTATGTCTTGTATCTGGTCATCATTACTCTTTTTATTGAAGGTCGAAGCAAAATAGGCATTAAACAACTCAGCCTTCTTGGTGTCATCTATTGTTAGCTCTCCTTCTCCGCTTAGGAGTGGACGTACACTTTCCTTTGGCTTTCTCTTGCTGCTAATGTATATACAGAAACTCTTCTTACTGCCTTTTATGTCCCTTTTTAGGCATAGTTAATTTTGAGCCTTAACTGTTCTGATTTTATCCTTACATGCTTGTGCTATTCTTTTGTAATTATTTTTAGTAATTTGTCCATGGTCGTCTAGTAGGATTCCTTTTTGATTTTAAGGTCATTAATCTTCTGCCCTACTTCCCAAAATTATATAATACTAGTGAAACTACAGAAAATGATCTCCCATGTCAATCTGAGATTTTTCCAATTTTGAAAACAGATTTTGGCTGTTTGGTATAAAGAAATGTGTCTTATTTATAGGGTTTAATTTTTTTTGATGGGGTGTGTCAACTACTAACATAGCCAATATATACTATTTTTAAAGAACTGTTTTGATGATGTGGTAAAGATCAGACCTTCTAAAATGTATAATTATCTGTTTAACCAAGAATAAGCATTTATTTGAAGTCTTACAAATTTATGAACCAGAAATAGTGTAATTAATATTGACATCAACCAGCAGCATCCAGAAAGATCAGTTAGGATGACTAATGTTCTCCAAAATATGCACAGACTGAAAAACCAAAGGCACAGGTTGTGTCCATGTGCAGTGTTCTATTTTTTATTGTCTTGAGGTATTACTACACCATCAGAGACTCTGAATTGCTCTACAGAATATAATTAACATCCTCATTATTTTTCACTAAATTAATTCTGTATTGCTTCCTTTAATTAAGGAGTAATTCAACCTTAGCAGAAAGACTTTGCTCACTGTTTAGGAATTAGACAGTTAAGTACTGCTGAAAGTAAAAGTGATATCAAATGCTCTATTGCTAGTTGTCATAACAAAATTAGTTATCTCCCATTTTTAGCTATTTATAACAATATGATATTGACTGCTCTCTTCTGTTTTCCACGTGTACAAAAAACATAATGTTTAAAAATAAAAGCTATTGCATTTTCTTATCATATTGATATATTTGCAGGGTATAAACAGAAGACAATCAAAATCTTTTTATTCATATTGCATTCTTTTTTCTTTAAACTTAGCTTGTTATAATGAAACTGCTTATCTCTCTCCCATCATGAAACTTTCACCTATAACTCCACTTCTAACATAGTACTTATGAGAAGCGGGTGCCAGTTAAAAAAATAATGTCTAAGATGTTCAGCTACGACAGAGTAACCAAGTAATCTTCTTACTGTAAATGTTGTGCTTCATTACCATACTCCCCACACTCATGTCACATCTAAAATTAGACTGTAAGCTTTTCAGGGTAAGGACTGTCTTTATATTTGATTTACAAAGTACCTAGCGCACTTTATTGTAAACAACAGAAAAGTTCAGCCTTACTGAGTGGGGAAAGGTCTATCTGAGATGGAAACCAAACAGACCTCTTCAAGTCATCGGATGTAGACACAGAGGATTGGGCAGGGCAGCAAGAAGACATCTGAGGGAATGGGTGTCTCCAAGAAGACATTCTTTGTATGGAAGGATATCATTGTTTCAATTCCAGGTGGGAAGGAGGCTGATCTATGTGGACAGTGGTCTACCTTGTGTACCTTTTCTGGTTTAATGACATTATAATCATAAAACCGATATTTGAGTAGACTTATTCTACAAAGAAAACAAGCTGCTTTTATAAATGTTAATTACTGTTTAGTGCCATTGTCCAAGCCAACAGAAAAATTATCACATATGTCAGCTGTTGCTAGTTGTGTTAGTTTACCACTTGGCCAGGGCCACTCTTTTCCTTGTGCTATTGTATTGTTGGGGACCAGAACAGCTAGGACCAGTTGCTGGCCTGCTGCCTGACTGGTTGTCTCGCAGCGCAGTTAGTGAGCCCTGTGCTGCTTTGGACCTGACAGTGGCCACAGCCCCGATTGGTTGCTGGTTTATCAGCCCTGCTTATAAGCCGAGCCCCCCACAGCAGACCAGCAGCCAGGCCCACAGCTGTGCTTGCCCTTGTTCAGTCCCTGCACCTACTTTGTTCCACTCCTTATTCCAGCACCTGCTCCAGCCTGCTTCCAGTCCCTGCTCCCCTGTGGTCTCAGACTTCTGGCTTATGACTCTTACCTTCTAATTCTGGCATTCACCTTCTGTCTCACCGGTATTGATCCCTGGCTCTGCCTCTGGCTTAGGACTCCAGTTTACCCTCTGGCTTTGGCATGTGGCCTCTGTCTCTTTGGTACTGATCCTTGACTAATTTCCTGGACTCTGCCTACATTGGATCTAGCTGTTAACCAGTAGGCAGAATTCTTGTTTCCACCACTACGCCTGACTGCCCATGGCCTGGTCAGCTACATTTATATTATGAAAAGTGAAAGGCTGAATAAATTTTTAATTGCATAATTGAGTAAGAATATCAGAGAGGTACTTACTTTTAAAATTAGATATTATCTTCATACAACTGCAGTTAGTGCTTTCTTTCTTTTTCTCTGTATATATCGTAAAGCATTATTTGATTATTCAGTTTATCAGTTACTCTAATATAGGGGCAATCTGAGAAACAGGTTTCTTAACCCCAGAGTATAATGACAGAAGTAATAAGTCAAATCCAAGACATTATTGTAAATCTAGACACAACTACTTTTCTATTGAGATGGCACAACCTTCAACTGCTAATACTCAAGAAGGAATTAAAGACCTCTAAATTGTTAATTACAGGAGGTGTTTTTGTGCTGGTAATAGTAACTGTAAATTGCTGGAAAAATGAAAGGATTTTTTTTAGCCTTAAGCTAAAATTTTAATTAAAGCATTAGAAATGAACCACTTCAAATACTGTAGATATTGTACAGTCTTGTGAAACTGTTTTTGAAAATATTTAAAAAATGTGATGTGTATTTAATACAATGAATATAACAGTATATGATTGAAAAATAAAGCATGTCTATTACTTATAATTTTGGCAAGAAAAGAGAGGTGACAAAGGTTTTGGGGAAAAAAAGTTTAAATTATTTGAAGTGCTGACATTGTAATAAGACTGAAAACACACAGCCCCAGAAACAAACAATGGACTTGCTTCGAAAGGCCTTTTTGAAAGAGTATGGACATATACATATGTATACAGGAGAGGATGCCTTTCAAAGTAATTGAGGCTAACGGCATTTTGGGCTGTATAAGTAGGAGCGTTGCCAGCAGATCTAGGGATGTGATCATTCCCCTCTATTTGGCATTGGTGAGGCCTCATCTGGAGTACTGTGTCCAGTTTTGGGCCCCACACTACAAGACAGTTGTGGAAAAATTGGAAAGAGTCCAGCGGAGGGCAACAAAAATGATTATGGGGCTGGAGCACATGATTTATGAGGAGAAGCTGAGGGAACTAGGATTATTTAGTCTGCAGAAGAGAAATAGAATGAAGAGGGATTGATAGCTGCTTTCAACTACCTGAAAGGGAGTTCCAAAGAGGATGGATCTAGATTGTTTTCAGTGGTAGCAGATGACAGAACAGGGAGTAATGGTCTCAGATTGCAATTGGGGAGGTTTAGGTTGGATATTAGGAAAAACTTTTTCACTAGGAGGATGGTGAAGCACTGGAATGGGTTACCTAAGGCGGTGGTGGAATCTCCTTCCTTAGAGGTTTTTAAAGCCCATCTTGACAAAGCCCTGGCTGGGATGATTTATTTGGAGATTGGTCCAAGCAATCTAGATTTCTCTGAATCACTGATCTGTCCTCTTCATTATTTACTTTTCCCCCAATTTGCATGTTATCTGCAAACTTTGTCTGTGATTTTGTTTTCTTCCAGGCCATTAATAAAAATGTTTAGATAGTGTAGGGCCAAGAACAGATCCCTGTGAGACCCCACTGGAAAGAGACCTGCTTGATGATGATTCTCTGTTTACAGTTACAGTTTGACACCTATGTTATCCAGTTTTTAACCCATTTAATGTGTGCTATGTTAATTTTGTATCATTCTAGTTTTTAATCAAAGTATCACATATCACCAAGTCAAACAACTTACATAAGTCTAAATATATTACATCATTACTATTACCTTTACCAACTAAACTTGTAATCTTTTCTAAAAAAGATATCAAGTTAGTTTGACAGGCTCTATTTAACATAAACCCATGTTGATTTGCATTAATTACATTAGCGTCCTTTAGTACATTATTAATTGAGTCTCATATCAGCCGCTCAATTATCTTGCCTGGGATCAATGTAAGGCTGACAGACTTATAATTACCCAGGTCATCCTGATTACCCTTTTAGAAAATTGGCACAATAATAGCTTTCTTACAGACTTCCGGAACTTCCCCAGTGCTCCAAGACTTACTGATAATCAACATTACCTGTCCAGTGTGTTCCTCAGCCAGCTCTTTTAAAATTCTTGAATACAAGTTATCTGGACTTGGTGATTAAAAAAGTCAGACTTTAGTAGTTTCTGTTTAACATCCTCTAGAGATGCATGTGGAATGGAAAGAGAGATTTCACCACATAATGAGACACCGCATCATCTGTTTTTCCCTAAATACAGAAGAGAAATGCTGTATTTATTGAATACCTCTGCCTTTTTATTATTATTGATAATTCTACCATTTTCATCTAGCAACGGACCAATAACATTATCAGGATTCTTTTCATTCCTAATATATTTAAAAACTCCTTATTGTCCTTAATTCTGCTGGCCATAAATTTCTCTATGTGTCCGTTGACTTCTTATATACATTTTCTGCAATTTGTAACTTCTGATTTATATTCATTACTATCAACTTTCTGTTTCTTCCATTTTGTGTATCCGTGTGTGTGTGTGTGTACACACACAGAGCTACCTTCACTTCCCCTATAAACCAGGTTAGTTTTTTAACCAGCACACTCTTCTTCCACAGTTGTGGAATTGTGGCTTTTTGAGCATCTAGTAAGGTGTTCCTAATGATTCCCAATTATTATTCACATTTTTCTGATTACATTCTTCCTGCCAGCTGATTTGGCTCATAATTGTTTTCAGCTTTGTGAAATTGGCCCTGTTAAAGCACCGATTATGTATATTACTGGTCTGGACTTTATTCTGCTTGCACATTATAAGTGTGATCAAGTTATGATCACTTGTACCTAAGCTACCATTAAGTTTTAGTTCTATGATCAATTCCTCTTCATGTATTAGGACAAAGTTTAAGGTAGAATTCCCCTGTGTCAGCTGCAACACTTTGAGTTGGGAAGGCAACCCTTTTTGAGCTAGGAAATAGTCATCTATAATGTTTAGAAATTCTAAGGGTGCTTTTGTACTGGCAGCGTGAGACCTCCAGCATATATCACTCAAATTAAGTTCCACATGATCTGTTTTTTTTGTACACATTGTAGATAGGAAATGGTTATCTTGTTTCTAAGTGTGATTTGATGGTCTGTAGTAGACACCAACTAGTACCCCCTCTTCTGGTTTATTTGTTAGGACATGGATCCATAAGCATTCAAGATGATTTTCTTCTGAGTTATCTGTGACTCGCAAAACAAATAATGCCATTTTTGATGTAGAGTGTGACTTCTCCTTCTCTTTTGCCCACTCGGCCCTTCCTAAATAGGTTATAACCATTGATTTTAACTTTTCAGTTGTGTGAATCACCCCACCTGCTTTCAATAATACCAGCCAGATCAAATTTATGCTCATGAATGAGCAATTCCCATTCCTACTTTTTGTTATCCATGTTCCTAGTATTAACATATAGGCAATTCAGGAATTTCTTCTCTTTGTGTCCTTTTGTTCCTGGATTAATTTTGTTCTCAACATCTTAGTTTTGTGCCGAGTGCTCATATCTTTCCTCCTTTTACCCTCCCTTGTTGCTATTTGTTTAACCCACTCCTGACTACTCCCTCCCCCCAGAGCCCACCCAGGGGTCCCCTAGCCCAAATAACCACACACACCCCCGAGCCCAGCCGTGGGGGCCCCCCCAGCCCAGATACCACCCTGCTCCCCCCTAAGCTCAGCTGTAGGGCCCCCCCCCAAGCCCAGACACCACCCCCTCACTCACAGAGCCCACCTGTGGGCCCCACAAGCCCAGACACTGCTCCCTCTGTCCCCCAGAGCCCAACTGCAGGCCCCCCTTTGCCCAGATACTTGCACCCCCTCCCTCCAGAGACCAGCTGCAGGGCCCCCAGGGGCCCTTGATACTGCTAAATGTCCTGTACACAGAGAACAAATACAGTCAAACAAGCAATCCACTGAGGGACCAAATGCACTGCACACCAAGTCCTGCAGCCTCCATGCAGAGTTTGTAGTAGGAACTACTCCCCCCAAAACTTGCATTAACTTCCTCTGTTCGCAGCTACATAAGTTGATTAATATGCTGTCATTTAACACTGTGCACGCAGGTTAATTTTTTATTCAAATAAAGTATTCGGTAAGAACATGACAAGAAATAAAACCCTTTCACAATATTTTTATTTGTAATTTTTTCTTAATCAGTTTTCTTGTGTATTAAAATTTCCTATTAAGCACCTTAGGATTCACCACTGCCAGCAGAAATATCTTTTCTTCCTTCCTCTTTCCTAATAAAGCCTAATCTAGCCTAAGGTAGTTTCCCTCAGTTTTCCTAGTTTTCACACTTTATTTTTTTATTTTGACGTGTAATCTTGAGAGTCAAGAAGGGAAAACCAGAGTCAATATCTATAGGGAAACAGCTCTTGAATTATTCTTTTCAGCTCCTTCATGACTCCAAGTTACTGATCGCTATAAACTGCTAAAAACATATATTCAGCTACGTGCCCTACAAAACACTCAGCTATCCAAAAGTAAGCAGTCCAAAAAGGTACTTATGCTTGGGTCTCATACCTTAGGCATCAGAGTCAAAATTGGCCTATCCAGCTAAAGGTTTACAATCCACAAAAGAAATACATCCACGGGACCCAAGTGGGTAGGTGGACTCTCCTGTTGACAACTGCTAGTGATTTTTCTTGTATGTGAGACTATACAGCTCTTGAAGTGCCTTACTAAATGCTACATATGCTTCCATGTTCTGTTCTTGTTCATACTCTCGTTACTTCAGCTTGCCATTCTGTTCGGTTTTCTGTAGTACTTCCATTATTGGAAAGAGGAAAAATTGATAGAGGCATAAAGTGAGCTAAAGTGTGGTGTTACAATTTGTATTTAAGTGATATATTATCATACTGATGTTAATCATTTTAAATTGTTTCCTGTCTGTTTTCAGAGTCATATTTGGGGCAGGATACAGCAAGAAATGTCATAAATGCACTTAGCATTTCCTATCTATCTTAGTTACTTTATATGGCCCCCATCACTGTAGTATCTCTGAGTGCCTCATTATTTTTAGTGTATTTATCCTCACAACACTCATGTAAAATAGGGGAGTGCTTTTATCCTCATTTTACTGGTGGGGAACTGAGCCACAGAGAGGCTAAGTCATGTACCCAAGATCACACAAGAAGTCTCTGGAGCAGGTTATTGAACCCAGGTCTCACAAGTGCTTTAACTGCTAGATCATTTGTCTTATGATCCTCTCTTTTTATTCCTTGCACAGAAATAGAAGTCAGTCAGATCTCTGAAATTAAGTGATTATTTTAAAGGTTTAGGCACTCCAGCGCTGTAGCCAGAAGAGAAACTGTTAGAATTTAATTTAATGTTTTATTCCTAATGGCCTTTGCAAGATCTGACTTTAATGATCAGTGTACTAAATTCATTTGTCCAATCAAATTTCTTGTTCTCAAGGCCCTGAATGCGACTCTGATCTTGTCTATTTATATTTCCCTTGCTGTCTCTGCTCTTTCAGTGAAGTCAGCCACAACACCCCTTCATCTCCTATCTGTGTTCCTTGTTCCATGTTCTCATGTCTGAAATACCATACAAGTTCCAGTTCACGAAGCCATTATGCTCTCTTCATTCATATCCAACTGTTGTATCAACCAGGCAAGCTACTAACAACTTCAACAGGACTTTATTTTTACAGAGGAAACCTCTGTACCAAGCTGCTGCTGCTGCACCCTCTGTAACTCTCACTCAGCCTCCTCAATTCTTTCCCCCTCCTTCCTGTTTCCTGTCCTTTGAGACTCCCAACAGCCAGTGTTCCCAGTTCTAATAATTACAAGCACATCTAAACACCACATTCCCTCCTCTCTTAAGAAACTCTCCCAATTAAAATAAACGTTGTTCTAACCACAGGAACAAATAGGAAACAAGACACTATACTACTGGCAGAAATATTACACTGGAAGCCCTTTAGATACTATATGACATAGTCTTCAGTCCAGACAGGTGGTCTTCTGGATCTGACAGGCCGTGTCTCAAGCCTGGTTCCAGTGCAATGTCTTGTGTTGGTTCTATGGTGAAGTCATCCATTGCAGACTGGGTGTTGGCATAATCTCCTCTTGGTGCATAGGCAAGTGCAAGATAAGAAGCATTCCATACCCACCCATCAGAAAGTTGATAGGTGTAAGATCCCTTCTTCTCTATGATTTTAAGAGGAGTTGTGAATTTATGGTCCCCTTTGCGTAAAATTCCAGGTATTCGTATTCTAACGAGGGAACCACATTCAAACTTTGGTTCCTTAGCACCCCGCCTCTTGTCTGTAAAAGCCTTATACTTTGCTTGGTTCTGTTCAATTGTTTTTCTCTTAGCATTACTCAGTGTCCTTGAAGCAAATGCAACAGTTCTCTCTGTGTTGTCCTCATGAAGTTGTGTGAGGACAGCCCCAAGTCCATAATCAGAGGCATCGGTAGTTACAATTGTGAGCAATGAAGGACTGAATATTCAAGTACTGGACTATGTACAATCAGGTCTTTCACAGTTTCAAAACTAGCTTGTGCATCCATTGTCCACACTAAGGTTGAACTTCTCCATAGTAATTCTCGTAACGGTTCAACGACAGAAGCATAATTGAGAATGAATTTTGCATACCAGGAGGTAAGATCCAAGAAGAAATGTAAAGTTTGCAAATCTATTGGAGGAGGAGCATTTGAAATTGCCAGGATGTGATAGGATTTAGTCCCGTTGTGAAACTGTATGCCCCAGAAAGAAGAGTTCAGTTTGTTTCAATTTGCATTTGGACCTATTGAGCTTGAGGCCTGCTTTGCTGATGCAGTTTAGTACAGACTGCAGGTTATTGTCATGCTCCTCAGTAGTATTTCCAAAAACGATAATATCATCCAAATAGCAGTGAACTCCATGTTGATTCTTCAGAATCAATTACATCATTTTTTGGAAGGCACTTGGGGCTGAAGCGAGACTATATGGAACACATTTAAAACGAAATAGTCCCTCGTGTAATAAATGCTGTGAGGTCTCTGCTGTCTTCATGCAACATAACCTGAAGGTATACACTCTGCAAATCAAGAGTAGAAAACATCTTTGCTCCATGGAATTCTGCAAATACTACTTCTATGTGAGGAAGAGGATGGCTGTCAATTACAATAGCTTTATTTGGCTCCCTTAAGTCCAAAGGCAAAATCTGTAGCAATTTAGCTACTACATTCACTTTTGGCACAAAAAAGTTCTTTAATGCAGTGAGTGCAGTCTCATATTTATCATCTGCAAGGGGAAAAGTGTAAAATATACGCTGCCCTTCTGCTCCAAGGCAGTGGATTAGCAGAGCATGCTTTTTTACTTCAGAAATCTCTGTAGCACTGATTGCAAGCAAATAAGTCTCAAACATATGGATCCAGAAAGTAGAAGCAATTGGAGGCTCACCTGGGCTTTGCAGATAGGATGCAGGTGGGTTCAGAGGCAGAAGATCCATCCTCGTCACCAAAATGTTGTAGCAACCAGGCAAGTTACTAACAACTTCAACAGGACTTTATTTTTACAGGACTTTATTTTTACAGTGGAAACCTCTACCATGTTGCTGCTGCACCATCTGTAACTCTCGCTCAGCCTCCGCAAAGTACGCAGCTGCGTAGGGTACCAGGAAACTTTGGGCACCACATTCCTTGGTGCCTTGCGCAGCTGCGTGCTGCTGCAGCCCTTGCCCTGCCTCTTCCCCATGGCCCCTGCCTCACGCCGCCTCTTCTCGCCCCTGCTTCACCCCAGGCTGCTTCCCTGCTGCACCGCTTCCCCAAAGCCCCTGCCCTGCTCTGGCTCTGTCCCATGTCTTCCTGCCCCTGCTCCGACCCACCCCGCCTCTTCCCACTCACGAGGACTGAAGCAAGGCTGGGCCTGCACTCATCAGTTGCGGAAGTGCAGGGACCCGGCCTCAGCCGCACTGCAGGTGAGTGCTGAGGGGTGTTTCCACCTGCCCCCTAAGCCATCCCTCCCTCCCCCCCGTGGAGGCCTGGGGCCAGCCTCAGACACCCGTGGAAGCCTGGGGACGCCCCCCCCCCCCACGGAGGGGCTGTGTAGGGAGCCAGAGCTAGGGACGGCCCTGGTGTGATCCTCTACCATTTGAGTTGTTTTTAACTGAAACGTCATAGAAAGTTAACAGGCAGCTGGATACCAGAGCAGACCACTGGTCACAAATAAACTTGTAGTGTTATTGTGATGAAATCTAGCAAAAAACAAAACAAAATTAATGCAACCAAAAGCTGCACTAAACAAAGACATCATGTTCTGTGTGTGATCTTCATCTGTGCTCACGGGACCTAACCAGATCAGCCACACCATCACCGGTTCATTCACCTGCATGTCCACCAACGTAATATACTCCATCATATGCCTGCAATGCCCCTCTGCTATGTACATCGGCCAAACTGGACAGTCTCTACGGAAAAGGATAAATGGACACAAATCAGATATTAGGAATGGCAATATAGAAAAACCTTTAGGAGAACACTTCAACCTCCCTGGCCACGCTATAGCAGATCTCAAGGTGGCTATCCTGCAGCAAAAAAACTTCAGGACCAGACTTCAAAGAGAAACTGCTGAGCTTCAGTTCATCTGCAAATTTGACGCCATCAGCTCAGGATTAAACAAAGACTGTGAATGGCTTGCCAACTACAAAACCAGTTTCTCCTCCCTTGGTTTTCACACCTCAGCTGCTAGAGGAGGGCCTCATCCTGCCTGATTGAACTAACCTTGTTATCTCTAACTTGCTTGCATATATATGCCTGCCCTGGAAATTTCCACTACATGCATCTGACGAAGTGGGTATTCACCCACAAAAGCTCATGCTCCAAAACGTCTGTTAGTTTATAAGGTGCCACAGGATTCTTTGCTGCTTGTGCTCTGAAGGACACCATATTTGGGCTGGCAACAGGAGTGATTATCTGACCTGCCAGTAGGAGTGATTACAGTTTAGCCAGTGAGCTTCTGATTGTCAGGCTTGAGTCAAAGTAGGAATATGATATAAAGAACAAGAATTTCAGGTCAATTTATTTTGCAGATTTTCTCCTTTGCTGTTGAACCCTATCATCTGTCTTAGTTTTGACCAGGGGTCAGCAACCTTTGGGAATTGGTGTGCCAAGGTCTTCATTAATTTAAGGTTTTGTTTGCCAATAAAAGTTTCACGTGCCAGACTGGCAGCATGGGTGGCAGACAGAACCTCAGACCCAGCCTGAGCCACTCAGCCTGCTGCTGGTCTGGGGTTCTGTCCAATGGCCCCTGCCAGCCAGGGTCCTGGCCGCCAGTCCTGCTCAGCCTGCTGCTGGCCTGGATTCTGTCAATCGAGGCTGGCAGCGGGCTGAGCGGGGCCAGTGGCTGGGACTCCGGCTGGCAAGGGGCCGGCGGCCCGCTCAGCCTGCTACCGGCCTGGGTTCCATCCATACAGGCTGGCAGTGAGCTGAGCGGGGGCGGTAGCCGAGACCCCAGGTGGCAACAGTGTGCCACTAAAAATCAGCCCGCATGCCGCAGGTTGCCGACCCCTGGTTTAGACCCTCAATTTGATTTTCCTTTTTTAAGAGAATAGATTTTCTAATTAAAAATCTATGAATTGTCTATACGGAGCTTGTCTGTGTTGGAACTATTTGTCTTATTTTCAGTTGCACGCTGATCAATTAGTGCTTAGCAATTTATGTCTTTTTTTTTTTTTTGGGTTCTTATTGTAAAAACACTTCACACATGGCACTAACAAATCTTGATATTAAATCAGAAATCAAAATGAATAAAAAGAAATATATGGAAATAAAAAGCTGACACATCAGGTATTGAAAAAACATTGATTTACTCAAAATCCTATGTTTAATCCTATGTCTTTCTATTCTGAAAAGTAAAACTAAAACTGAAGAGATCCATGTTTATTTTCTGTTATTTTGGCTAAATATGCTCAGTTAACAAGTAAAGTTGTTTCTAACTGTGAATCTTGAAAATTCTACTTAGGCTCCATGAGTCAAGCTGGTTTTTTTTTGTTTTTTGTTTTTTTATCATTGATGATAAAAGTTCAGCAGGGTAAAGCAGACCCTACTTTACAATTCTGTTGATGATGCCGCTCACTTTCTTCTCTTTGTTGGCTCTACAGGCCTAACAGGAATAAAAAGCGGTATAAACTTTTTTTGGTCATTTAAGCAAGTCAGAAGCTTCTTATTCCTTTTATTTTTAGTTTTTTAAAGAAATAACATGGCAGAACAGAATGAGAGACACAATACAGATCTATAAAATGTAACAGTTAGGTATGAAAATGAGAAATCAAACACAAATGTGGAATCTGCTCTGTGTGTGTGTACGTGTATATATATATGTGTATATAAAAAAAGGGGCTGTCGATTAATAGCAGTTAACTCACGCGATTAAAAATAGTAATCACGATTAAAAAATTAATTGAAATTAATCGCACTGTTAAACAATAGAATACCAATTGAAATTTATTAAATATTTTGGATGTTTTTCTACATTTAAAAATATATTTCAATTACAACACAGAACACAAAGTGTACAGTGCTTTATATTATTTTTTATTACAAATATTTGCACTGTAAAAATGATAAAAGAAATGATATTTTTCAATTCATTTAATACAAGTACTGCAATGCAGTCTCTTTATTATGAAAGTGCAACTTATAAATGTAGGTTTTTTTGTTACATAGCTTCAAAACCAAAACAATGTAAAACTTTAGTGCCTATAAGTCCACTCAGTCCTACTTCTTGTTCAGCCAGTTGCTAAGAGAAACAAGTTTGCTTACATTTACGGGAGAGGATGCTGCCCACTTCTTAATTACAATGTCACCTGAAAGTGAGAACAGGTATTCGTATGGCGTTGCAAGGTATTTACGTTCCAGATATGCTAAAGATTCCTATGCGTCTTCATGCTTCAGCCATTGTTCCAGAGGGCATGCTTCCATTCCGATAATGCTTGTTAAAAAAATAACATGTTAATTAAATTTGTGACTGAACTCCTTGGTGGAGAATTGTATGTCTCCTGTTCTGTTTTACCTGCATTCTGCCATTTATTTCATGTTATAGCAGTCTCGGATGATGACACAGCATTTTGTTCGTTTTAAGAACACTTTCACTGCAGATTTGACAAATCGCAAAGAAGGTGCCAATGTGAGATTTCTAAAAATAGCTACAGCACTCAACCTAAGATTTAAGAATCTGAAGTAACTTCCAGAATCTGATCTGATGGGTTGTGGAGCATGTTTTCAGAAGTCTTAAAAGAGCAACACTCTGATGCGGAAACTACAGAACCTGAAACACCAAAAAAGAAAATCAACCTTTTTCTGGTTGCATTTGACTCAGTTGATGAAAATGAACATGCATCGGTCCGCACTGCTTTGGATTTTTATCAAGTAGAACTCATCATCAGCACAGACTCAAGTCCCCTGGAATGGTGGTTGAAGCATCAAGGGACATATGAATCTTTAGCACATCTGGCATGTAAATATATTGTGACACCAGCTACAACAGTGCCATGCAAATACCTATTCTCACTTTCAGGTGACAAGAAGCAGGCAGCATTATCTTCTGCAAATGTAAACAAACTTGTGCATCACTGAGCAACTGGCTGAACAAGAAGTACGACTGAGTAGACTTGTAGGCTCTAAAGTTTTACATTGTTTTATTTTTGAATCCAGTTTTTTGTTGTACGTAATTCTACATTTGTAATTTCAACTTTTATGATAAAGATGTTGCACTATGGTACTTGTATTAGGTGAATTGAAAAATACTATTTTATAATTTTTACAGTGCAAATATTTATAATCGAAAGTAAATATAAAATGAGCACTGTACACTTTGTATTCTGTGTTGTAATAGAAATCAATATAGTTGAAAATGTAGAAAACATCCAAAATATTTAAATAAATGGTATTCTATTATTGTTTAGCAGCATGATTAATAATGGTTAATTTTTTTAATTGCTGGACAGCCCTTATATATATATCATCATAAAGTGAAGCATTTGTATTTGTCCTCATGGATTTTTGAGGGATTATTTTATTCAAAGTCTAACAGAAGCCTGATGATTTAAAAAAAATCCTAGTTATTTTCATATCTGAGTTTCTCCATGTATCTTAGATCCTGCTAACTCATTAATATTGGAGGGGGGGCTCTTTTCTTTTTTTCCAGTATTCAGTTAAAGATGATCTTTCCCCAGCCAGACGATAGGAAATTAGTCTTGAATAGTGTTTCAGTAGAGGGGCTCTCTTCCTACCAGAGTTTGAAAGAGAACTAGGTGGGCAGTCTAGATCACGTGGTTTCAGAAGTTTAATCTAAGATACACAATGAGAAATTGGCCATCTTTTAATCTTCCCATCAGCTATGGAGAAAGGTATATTTCCTCATGCAGTTTCTAACAGACATCAGAGGTACTTGTTTTTTTATTTGAGAGGAAGAAAGATACCACTGAAACATCACCTTTTTTTAAATGGCAACACATATGCAGTGTAGATGAGGTAACTGCAAGCATATTTTTTCATCAATTTTGTATTACTGTAGAGGGAAACTTATACTTTTATGGGAATTTTGAGTGAAAGAAAAAACAGACCGTGGGTGACAGGATTGCTAGGTATCTAGCTGTAAGCATTTTGATTGCTGTGGTCCTACGAATACTGGAGAGAAAGTTAGAATTGATGAGATACTTTTAAACTGTATTACAAGGGGTAGAAAAATTGATATCAAATAGATCACTGCCAGATACATAAGCTCTATATTTAGGTGTTTTATGTTTTACTTTGCCCATTTAAATTTAAACTTAAGAATCTTTGAGTTTACTGGTCAAGGCCTAGTTCCATCTCTTTGGAGCTTTAATAATTTATCTTGAAACTGGAGTGTCATAAACAGATTGTTAAGGGTTAATGTCTCTTGTACCTGTAAAGGGTTACAAGCAGGGAACTGGACACCTGACCAGAAGACCAATCAGAAGACAAGATACTTTTAAATTTGGGTGGAGGGAAGTTTTTGTGTGTGTTCTTTGTCCGTTGTGTGTTCTTCTCTCGGAGGGTCTGAGAGAGACCAGACATCACTACAGGCTCTCTAAGTTTCTTTTCAAATAGTAAGTAAAAACAGGTGGTTTAGGCTTTTTGATTGTTTTACTCTATTTGCAATTGTGGATCTGGCTGGTTAACTTTTATATGTGTAGTTGCTGGGAATATTTTGATTTGTATTGGTACTGGGGGGAAAGTCTCTTTCTGGTGTCTGTAAGCTATAGGACCCTGTAATATTTACATCTTGAAGTTACAGAGATAATTCTTTACTTTTTCCTTTCTTTTATTAAAAGATTTCTTTTTTTAGAGAACCTGATTGATTTTTTTTCCCTTGTTTCCCTTGTTTTATTCCAGGGGATTGGGATAACTCACCAGGACGAGTGGGGGGAGACGGGAGGGGGAGAGATAGAATCTCTCTCTGTTTTCCTTGAATCTGTTTGCCTCTTTGTGGAAGGGAAGGGAGATGCTTCTCTGTATGGTGGTTTAAGAGGTTGGATCAGTATCTCTCAGGATAGCCCTGTCATAATATAATTCCCAATTCTGGACCTTAGCGTCCAAAATATGGGTATTAGCATGAAATTCCCTAAGCTTAATTACCAGCTTAGATTTGCTCGGTTGCCACCAATCAGGACTTATTTAGAGCACCTGATAAACTCTGGTCTCCCCAAACCCTTCCCTGGGGACCCCCAAGACTCAGATTCCCTGAGTCTCACAACAAAGGGGAATAAACCATTTCCCTTCCCCCCTCCTTTCTTTCTCCCAGCTTTTTCCCGCCCTGGAAACACTAGGAGATCGCCTGGTTCAACTCCTTGAATCACCACTCCCCCCTCCCTTCTTCCCCAGAGAGAGATACACAGATAAACGCTGAGAGCAGGTTTCCCTTCCCTCCTCCCATTTCCTTTCTCCCACCAATTCCCTGGTGAGTGCAGACTCCCTTCTCTGGAGTTTTACAAAAGATAACCAGAAAAAATCAATTAGATTCTAAAAAAGAGGAAACGTTAATAAAAGAAGAAAAACATAAAACTTGTCTCTGCACTTAGATGGTAAAAAGTTACAGGGTCTTTCAACTTATAAACAGTAGAAACACAATTTAAGCTACTTCCAGCAAGTACACACATGCAAATGAAAAAGAAAACAAATTAAAAGACTATGTCCGCCTTTTCTACTTACAATTCTGAACAGATAAGAGACTATAGCAGGGAGATTGGCAGAAACCTGGTTACACCTCTAGCCCCGTCCAGGACTCAGAAAGAACAAAGCCAAACCCCAAACCCACAAACAAAGGCTTCCCTCCCCGAGAGATTTGAAAGTAGCATGTCTTCTGATTGGTCCTCTGGTCAGGTGTTTGGGGTCCCTGTTTGTTAACCCTTTACAGGTAAGAGAGACATTAACCCTTAACTATCTGTTTATGACAAGCCCAGGGAAGGAAATTCTGGGAGGGGGAAAGGTGGAGGAATGGTTTATTTCTCCTTGTTTTAAGAACTCAAGGGATCTGGGTTCTTGGGGTCCCCAGGGAAGGCTGGGGAGGTCAGAGTGTCCCAAAACACTATATATTTGGGTGTTGGCAGCGCTATCAGATCTAAGCTGGTAATTAAGCTTTGAGGATTCAGGTGCTAGTATCTCATTTTCTGAACTCTAAGGTTCAGATCTGAGAAGGAATGTTATGATATGGAGACCACCTTAAACTCCACAATTTCTGCTTAAGAAAAACTGAGGTTTCAGTTGTCTCCAATAAAACATTATTAGCATATAAAGCTAATTTATTCTCAGAGCCACTAGTTTGTGTGCCAGGAATGCCACTCTTGTTCCTAGTTATCCCTGCAAAGGGTTCTGTCAGTACGGCAAAAAGAAGTGACAGAGGGTACCCATGCCCAGTTCCACTGTGCAAAACAATTAATTTGTTTTAGTGCCCAAACTATAACTTTGGCTATGGAGTGTTGTGTAATAACTTACTCTGGTGCATTATATCCCCCAGATTTATGCTTTGAATTTCCCCCTTTAAAGAATTCAACAACTTGATTAAAGACTTTTCTTCATATTAGGGACCTTCAACTGACCTCAATGGATCATTCCGGCTGACCTCTTACATTGTGTGCCAGTTGATGCCTTGAAAAGAACAGGTCTGATCTCTTTTCACCAATCTAGGTAAGATAGGTTCTATCCTCGTAGCTGGAACTTTGGCAAAAATCTTAACATCCAAGTTAAAGAACGAAATGAGTTGCAACATGCAATGTTGTGGAAATTACAGACTTGCTGTAGCTGTTCTGTGAGCCACAGTAGGCTCATAGCACTGCCCAGGGAGACTGCTGTAATTTGCAGGCCCTCAGGGTTATTAAAGTTACACAGTTGTTAAAGTCTCCAGCCCTCAACACAGCCCAGGATTGTGAGGACACAAAGGTGGTTTGAAGTCACCTTAGTTCCTCTACCCTTGGGCTGTGAGTCCTGGGCTGTTCCTCTTAGAGAGACAGCACAGGATCTCACCATATGCCTTTTTGAAAAGTAACACTTAAATGGATGGCCTCTAATAAGAAGTTCCATGACTATATTTTTAGAAAGCATTTGTGAGAATTTTCGGTTTATCTATGCCTTTAATGTGTTCCTTTGGATCCTTTTTTTTCTAGAGGCAGTACTAACTAATGAGTTTCCCTCTTGGAAACATTCCCATGAGGTTCCCAACCAATATCACTGGAGGCCATAGATGCTGGAACTGAGGGTGCTGCTGTATCTCCTGACTTGAAGTGGTTTCCATTATATACAGGGTTTATAGTTTGGTTCAATAGCTCTCAGCACCTCCACTATAAAAATTATTCCAGCACCCCTGTTGGAAGCTTCTAAAATTTTTTAGTTTGACATATATTTTAGGTTCTTTTCTAAAATCACTGTCATCGAGCAGTAGGAAATCAAGTATACCTAATTTTTGCTGCTCAGTTTTTCTGACTTGTCTGAAGTCAGATTAAGTACAGACGCTCCCCGACTTATGCAAGCGTTACGTTCCAGAATGCCTTGCTTAACTCGAATTTTGCATAAGTTGGGAACGTATACCCAACCATTACACAAACCCCCACAAAACAACAACAACAACAAAAAGCTTTCTAGCTTACGGAACTTATGGAACTTTTTCCGTAAGTGCAGACTTGTGTAAGTCGGGTTTGCGTAACCTGGGGAGCGTCTGTACTGCTTTTTAGTTGCATTCCAGTGTATTTTTACTTGTGAATTGAACAAATTTGAAAAGCCATTAAAAGTCAGTTGAGGTAGAGCTGATTATAATGCCTTTTGTGCTCAGCTTTCAGACTACAGCCGCATTTCAGCTTTAATCTGCTTAATTTAGTGGGTTTCCATTGTATGTAGAATTGATACTGCATTAATTTCATATATATACAGCATTTCCTATACTCTATACTTGGTCATAGAATGGACTGATCAGATGGAGTATTAAATCATTTTCTCAAATATGTTATTAGAGCTTTTGGAAGTTTAGACGTTAAAGCTGTAGTTACTATACATATTGAGGTTTAATGTTACAGTATATGTTAATTTTATGAGTAAGCAAAAACATTATTTTAGGGCATTGTAATGTGGAGCTCTGTACTCTTTAAAAGCAGTGTCTGAGCTATAAATACAGACAATGGTCTTACAGTATAAGGAAAAGTTGATTAAAACAAAGGTGATATTATTTATTTAAAAGAGTGAATTTTGTTTAAGCCAAAACTAGATACTATTGGACATCTTCTAGAGATCGCACAGTATGCCAACATTTTTATGGCTGACTTAGAACAACACTTCCTTAGTTCTCATCCCCTAACGCCCCCTACTCTACTTGCGCTACATTGATGACATCTTCATCATCTGGACCCATAGAAAAGAAGCCCTTGAGGAATTCCACCATGACTTCAATAATTTTCATCCCACTATCAACCTCAGCCTAGATCAAGCCACACAAGTGGTCTATTTCCTGGACACTACTGTGCTAATAAGTGATGGTCACATAAATACCACCCTATACTGGAAACCTACTGACCACTATACTTATCTACATGTCTCCAGCTTCCATCCAGGACACACCACACTATTCTTTGTCTACAGCCAAGCTCTAAGATTCAACCGCATTTGCCCCAATCCCTCAGACAGAGACAAGCACCTACAAGATCTCTATCAAGCATTCTTAAAACTACAGTACCCACCTGTTGAAGTGAAAAAACAGATTGACAGAGCCAAACGAATACCCAGAAGTTACCTCCTACAAGACAGGCCCAACAAAGAAAATAACAGAACACCACTAGCAGTCACCTTCAGCCCCCAACTAAAACCTCTCCTGCGCATCATCAAAGATCTACAACTTATCCTGAAAGATGATCCCTCACTCTCACAGATCTTGGGAGACAGACCTGTCCTCGCTTACAGACAACCCCCCAACCTGAAGCAAATACTGACCAGCAACCACACACCACTGAACAAAAACACTGACCCAGGAACCTATCCTTGCAACAAAGACTGATGCCAGCTCTGTCCACATATCTATTCAAGTGACATCGTCATAGGACATAATCACATCAGCCATGCCATCAGGGGCTCATTCACCTGCACATCTACCAATGTGATATATGCCATCATGTGCCAGCAATGCCCCTCTGCCATGTACATTGGCCAGACTGGACAGTCTCTACGCAAAACAATAAATGGACACAAATCTGACATCAGGAATCATAACATTCAAAAACCAGTAGGAGAACACGTTAGCCTGTTTGGTCACTCAATAACAGACCTGAGGATGGCAATTTTGCAACAGAACAGCTTCAAAAACAGACTCCAACGAGAAACTACTGAACTCGAATTGATGTGCAACTAGATACGATCAACTTAGGCTTGAATAGAGACTGGGAATGTCTGACCCATTACAAACATTGAATCTATCTCCTTGTGTAAGTTTTCTCACACTTCTTATCAAACTGTCCATACTGGGCTATCTTGATTATCACTTCAAAAGTTTTTTCTCTTACTTAATTGGCCTCTCAGAGTTGGTAAGACAACTCCCACCTTTTCGTGCTCTCTGTATGTGTATATATATCTCCTCAATATATGTTCCATTCTGTGCATCCGAAGAAGTGGGCTGTAGGCCACAGAAGTTTATGCTCAAATAAATTTGTTAGTCTCTAACGTGCCACAAGTACTTCTGTTCTTTTTAGGGATACAGACTAACATGGCTGCTATTCTGAAACCTTTTTTACTATTATTATTTCTAGCAATTTTTCTTCTTTATATGAAGTTTGTAGCTCCTTATTGTTTTAGCAAAAGAGAGGAAAGCTTTATCTAATGGAGAGAGATTAGAATTGAAAAAGCTACAGAGAAAATCAACAAAAATGATTAAGGGTATGGAACAGCATCCATGTGAGCAGAGATTAAAAAGAAGAACTTTTCAGCTTGGAAGAGAGACGACTAGGCGGGGATATGACAGAGGTCTGTAAAATAATATGTGGTGTGAAGAAAGTGAATCAGGGAGTTCTCTGAGTGCTTGCTCATGTCGATTCCATTCTAGATGTGTGCATGCCCATGTGCACAGTCATCCGAGATTTTTGCCTTAATGGTATCCTTAGGGTTGGCTGTGGTGCCCCCTGGAGTGCCGTGCTCATGTTTCGAAATATTATGCGCCACTGGCCCTACACCCTCTCAGTTCCTTCTTACCACCTGTGACGGTTGGTCAGAGTGCCTGGTCTTGCATAGCAAGAGAGTTAGCTGGTCTTAACAGCCTATTGTTATTCTCTTTCTGTTTAGTTTGTAGGTACTTAATTAGCATTCTAAGTGAGTATTAGTTGTTAGTTTAGTGGTTAGAGTTCTGCCAGGGACTTTGCCCTGAAGCAGAGCATGCCCCATTCCCCAGGCTTAACCTGTGTTTGTCATGCAAGAAGCTAATGTCTATCAGGGCTGGTCCACGCTACGGGGGGGAAATCGATCTTAGATACGCAACTTCAGCTACGTTGTCAAACCTTAGTCCAAGATTTGGACCTTAGCGTCCAAAATATGGGGGTTAGCATGAAACCCTCCAAGCTTAGTTACCAGCTTGGACGTGGTAATGCTGCCACCACCCAAAAAATTAGAGTGTTTTGGGGCACTCTGGTCCCCCCGAAAACCTTCCCTGGGGACCCCAAGACCCAAATCCCTTGAGTCTCACAACAAAGGGAAATAAACCTTTTCCCTTCTCCCCCCTCCAGGTGCTCCTGGAGAGATACACAGACACAAGCTCTGTGAATCTAAACAGAGGGAGTCCACCCTCTGTAATTCCAGTCCTGGAAACAAAAGCACTTTCCTCTTCACCCAGAGGGAATGCAAAATCAGGCTAGCAAATCCAACACACACAGATCTCCCTCTGATTTCTTCCTCCCACCAATTCCCTGGTGAGCTGCAGACCCAATTCCCTGGAGTTTCCCCACTAAAGAAAACTCCAACAGGTCTTAAAAAGAAAGCTTTATATAAAAAGAAAGAAAAATACACAAAAATGGTCTCTCTGTATTAAGGTGACAAATACAGAGTCAATTGCTTAAAAGAATATTGAATAAACAGCCTTATTCAAAAAGAATACAAATCAAAGCACTCCAGCCACTATAGACATGTAAATACAAAAACAACAAAACCATGTTTGGTACTCACACTTGGAAACAGAAGATTAGAAAACAGAAATCACTTCTCAAAGCTGAGAGAAAAGCAGGCAGACAGACAAAGACTCAGACACAAACTTCCCTCCACCCAGAGTTGAAAAAATCCGGTTTCCTGATTGGTCCTCTGGTCAGGTGCTTCAGGTTACTTTTTTTTCAAGTGAAAGAGACATTAACCCTTAGCTATCTGTTTATGACATACGTGAATAACATAGCTGAAGTCGAATATCTAAGATCGGATTACTCACCCGTCCACACCGCGCGGGATCGATGTTCGTGGCTCTCCCTGTCGATTCCGGAACTCTGTTGGGGTTGATGGAGTTCCGGAATCGATATAAGCGTGCTCGGGGATCGATATATCGCGTCTAGATGATTTTAACCCGCCGATACGGCAGGTAGTCTGGACGTAGCCTCAGTGACCTTCACAGCAGCCATTTGAAGTGCTTGGGGGAATCCCATATAAAAGATAAGCACAGGATTTGTAAAAGCTTTCATCCAGAACCCAGAAGGAGAGGGACATCCGCTTGAGAGCCCTCCTGATGGAGGACACGCTGCACCTGGTGTTGGAACCTTCCCAACCGGATTCCGCTCCTAGCACCTCGGCATCGGTGCAGAGCACCCCGCTGGCACCAGGATACTACTGGCACCATCCTCCCACACCGGTGCCCAAGGAGCATCTGAAGAAAAAGGGCTCCCTGGCACCATCCAAAGAGGGGAAGAGGGCTCTGGGCAAAGGGCCTAGTTCAGGCCATGTGTCTGCCCCAGAGCTATAAGGGAGTGTTGATAAGATTGGACACCCCCTTGCCCAGCCAAGGTTCTGCCTATGACTCCTGGGAGCAGTAGGGGATATCCCAGCTTCTACAGGGACCTTCGTTGTCTGGGACAGTCCAAGAGGCCAAAGACCTGGTGGGCCTAGGCATTGGAATGCTGTGCCAGGCGCTGGAAATGGGTAAGGCCCTGCAGCCCAAGGGCATGCCTGTCATGGGACCTCGCCAGAGGGCACGGGAGTACCATCAGTCCCCGGATCGCAGGCGTTCTTCCCTGTCCCAGTAGCCTAGGACACTGGTCCCACAACCCGGCTCACTGGCTAGATGGCCCAGGTATCTAGTGCTGCATTGTCCTTCCACGAGGCATGGATTTCCAGAATCAAGGCATCAGTCCCCGCAATCCTGGTAACGATTTGCCTCCTTCCTAAGTTCAACTTGGTGCAGATCATCCGGGAGGTCTTCTAGGCACTAATCCCCACTGCTGTGGGACCACTCCCCATGATGGCACCAATCTCTGCTGCCTCGGTACCGCTTGGGGGATAGGCGGCAATCTCTGCCCTCTAGACATTGATCTCTGGCAAGAGTTAGGTGGTACACATAGGCCCTCACCGCCCCACCATCGTCACTGGAAGGGGACTGGTCCCAATTGGAGCCAGGGTTTAGCCCATTGCCAAGGGGGTACGAATTCCTATCAGCCCATGAGACCAGCATGGCGTTGACACCAGTGGCATGGCAGCAGGGATAGTGGCCTGTTCAATGGCCAGCTTGGAAGCTTTGGGGGGTACCGGTGATGCCAGTTCCATATTTCCACTGCTCCTCTGTGGCTGCCTCAGACAAACTGCTGGCACTGAGCTTGGGACATGGTGAGGAATCCACCGTGGGGACAACTCAACAGGCGCAAATGCCCAAAGAGCTGTCTCCGGAAAGGGCCTTCACACTACATAGCAGGCCAGAAAGCAGTTCTGGTCTCCTCCTCCATCTAGATTCTGGGGATCTTCCCAGCAGGGGTCCTGCAGGAGAAAGGACAAAAACAAAGGGTTTAAGCACCACCACCGTTCATCCTCTTGCTCGCCGGCTCAACCTGGCCCTTTGAAACACCACGGGGGCCAGAGACAGGTGTTTTGAAAGTGCGACCGGGGATGGTGCCCCAGTCAAGTACCTGAATCCACCCTCCTGTTCTTTCCTCAACCTCCTACAACCCCTCTAGTTGGCATGGTTGCAAGCGACATCAGACCATTGGGTTGTCAACACAATATCCTTGGGCTACACCCTACAGTTCTCGATTGCTCCTCCCTTCCACCCCCCTTTCCCCTCCCTCTTCAGGGACCCTTCTCACAAGCAATTCGCTCAGGAAGTGGGAAGCCTCCTAAGGCTGCGAGTGGTGTAGGAGGTCCCTCGGTATATGAAAAGAAAAGGATTCTACTCCTGATATTTCCAAATCCCGAAAGCAAGAGGGGGCCTAAGACCCATCCAGGACTTGCGTTGCCTCAACAAACATTTCAAGAACTTGAAGTTTCGAATGATTCCCTGGCCTCTGTCATCCCCTCCCTGGATCCAGGAGATTGGTACATCACCCTCGACTTGAAGGACACATTTTTCCATTTTCCAAGGACATAGCTGGTTCCTGTTTTGTGTTCGGCCAGCTCCATTTCCAGTTAACGGCGCTGCCCTTTGGTTTCTTATCAGCCCAGAGTGTGTTCACGAAGTGCATGGCACCAGTGGCCGCTTACTTGAGGTGTTGGAGCGTTCAAATTTACCCATACCGTGATAGCTGGCTGATCAAGGGCAGGTCTTGGAATCAGGTGCGACAGCACCTTAGGCTGGTTTGCTCCACACGTCGCGATCTAGGTCTATTGCTAAATGAGAAAAAATCTCAGGCCCCTACAGACATGGCTGGCGTCAGTCTATGTCCCCAACAGACCCAACATAGCCCAGGCAGTCAAGATTCTGGACCACATACTGTCGTTGCTTGCTTGGTGGTTGGATCCCACATCGGTGTTGGAGGGAGTCCCCTTTGTAGCCCCGTCCCCTTTGGTCTCCCTGGTTTCCGATGCTTTGGATATGGGATGGGGAGCCCATCTAGGTGACCTTGGCATGCAAGGTTGTTGGTCGAGTCGTGATCACTTCTTGCACGTAAATGTCAGGGAGCTTAGAGCGGTAAGCCTGGCCTGTCAAGCGTTCCGGCCTTATATGAAAGGATGGTTCAAGTCCTGATGGCCAATACTGCTGCTATGTTCTATACCAGGGATGGCCAACCTGAGCCCGAGGAGCTAGAATTTACCAACGTACATTGCCAAAGAGCCACAGTAATATATCAGCAGCCCCGCATCAGCTCCCCCCTGCTCCCAGTGCTTCCCACGCACCAGCAGCCCTCCCCACACTTCCCGATCAGCTGTTTCATGGCATGCAGGAGGCTTGAGAGGGAGGGGGAGGAGCAAGGGCACGGCACACTCAGGAGAGGGTGTGGGAAGGGATGGAGTGGGGGCAGGGCCTGTGGCAGAGCCAGAGGTTGAGCAGTGAGCACCCTCTGGCACGTTGGAAAGTTGGTGCCTGTAGCCCCAGCCCTGGAGTTGGTGCCTATACAAGGAGTCACATATTAAAGCTGAAGTGTGGTAGAGACAAGTGGAGAGGTTAGAGAGAACTGGACAGAGGAAAGGAACTAAAACAGGGGAATAGGAGGAAATGAGAGCAGCTTTTGCCATGGTTGACTGTTGACTTTGAGCACGTTGGATTCTGTTCACTTCACGGAGTCTCTTGCTGTTATTCCCAAGACTGTATTTGCTATATTTTGCATTTGAGCTAGGTGAATTTACGTAGACTCTGTTGTTGAGAAGATGGCATGGAATTGCCTAATTTGGCATTCATTCCACAAACACAGTGGGAGAAGGAGTCCCTAATCAGGATAGAGATTAGCCAACTCCAGGAGGCCTGGAACCTGATCAGAAGCCTTCTTAAAGTTAATGAGGGCTTTTCCATTGACTTCAATGAACTGTGAATCAGACATTTATATCAGTATCTGCAGAAACACATTTCTGTTAGATTGGTCAATAATATGGAAGGCAGATAATTGTCTTTTCAAGATGATATTAATTAAAAAAACAAGAAGAATGGAAATCTTTTTGCTTAGGTTTTCAAGCAAAAATAATGGCAATGGATAAATTATGGCATTGGTGAAATGACTCATAGCAATTATAGCTAAACAAGTCAATGGTATCTCATGCTATCAGCTGTAATACTTAACAGTTGCATAGCATATTACACCTTCAAAGTGCTGACAAGCATTAATTAATGCCTGTAAAGAAAAGAAGAGGCATGATGCATATGTTCTGTTATTGCCATTATTTAAGTTTTCTGTTTCATGATGCCAACTTGGCTGACTTCCAAGGATGGTAGAAAAGTTGACTTCATCAGATAAAGCTAAAAACTTCTCCAGTTGAATTAAATTAATTAATTTAAAAGATTCTCCTTATAATGCAAAGCAACTCCCTGAAGAAAGTTGCCTACGCTAGAATAATGGCCAACTGCTAGAGGAGAAAGAAATAAAAGCCTAACTGTATGTTTGACCTTTGTGTTCTTTCCTTCTTTTAAAACAGAATATTGATTTATTAATGTGCACCATCATAAACAGTGAAACATTAGGACACACTATTAGACAATTCAGAGTAATGGGATCTACAAACTCCTTTCCTCTTCACCTCTTCCCAGATCTCTGTATAATGTTATCTGTGACAAAATGAATAAGACTATTATGAAAGCCAAAACACTCCTCCTCCTCTCCATTCAAACAAGAGTGCCCCAAAATGGTTTGTCACCGCCTTTATTTTTTGACTAGATAGAATGTGAAGGCAAATTTACTGAAATAATTTGGACAACTGTTTTGAAATCAGCATGTATAAATCTGAGACCTTCCAAATCCATTCACATGGTGTTGGTATTTAGTTTTATAAAGTGCCTTGAGCTTCAAATGGGTATTCCAATCACAATAAATATTGTCAAAAACGCTTCTTTTGTAAAATGCAATTCATACCTTACAAAGGTGCTCATTCTTCTGTTTGAGTTTGCATGGTAAATGGATCTATTTTAATTCATGTATATTTTTATGTATTGAATAATAGAATGTGTTCAAACGTGATAATGGAATATCAAGAAAGACCATTTTAAAACCTGGATGTTTAAAATTAGGTATCCAAGTGGCATTTGGAGATCATGTTGGTATTGAACTGAAAAATTGGCAACTTATTTAGGTTCCTAATTATGGGTTTAGATGTCTTGATTTAAGCTTTAAAGTTTGAAAATGTTGGTCAGATTTTTTAGATCATTTTTAATAATCATCTCTTCACCAACACATCAGCTGTATTTACCATCGGTGTTAAGATTTTAGTACATGATGATCCTGATAGCAAGTTAAGATTTTCATAATTTTGAGGATAAAAAATGTTGATGGCCCTGTGAGCAGGTAATGTTTTTTAACTTTAGTATATATTCTTGTGAGTGATTGTAGTAGAAAATAGTTTTGGAAAAGAATCGGCATTTTTTTGCTTACACCGATATTCTTTCCTCCCCTGAGAACATCCCCTGAGCTGCCTTTATTGATATTTGGAACATGTCTTCATCTTGCCAATGCAAATCTCCTTCAGAATTGAACAGTTAGAGTAGACAGGTTTACAGAAATGGTATCATGTTTAGATAGTATTGGTGAATACTATCAGAGGGGTAGCCGTGTTAGTCTGGATCTGTAAAAGCAGCAAAGAATCCTGTGGCACCTTATAGACTAACAGACGTTTTGGAGCATGAACTTTCGTAGGTGAATACCCACTTCATCAGATGCATGTCATCTGATGGCCACACAATAGTAGATTTTAAGGTGGCCATCCTGCAGCAAAAAAACTTCAGGACCAGACTTCAAAGAGAAACTGCTGAGCTTCAGTTCATCTGCAAATTTGACACCACCAGCTCAGGATTAAACAAAGACTGTGAATGGCTTGCCAACTACAAAACCAGTTTCTCCTCCCTTGGTTTTCACACCTCAGCTGCTAGAAGAGGGCCTCATCCTCCCTGATTGAACTAACCTCGTTATCTCTAGCCTGCTTCTTGCTTGCATATATATACCTGCCCCTGGAAATTTCCACTACATGCATCCGATGAAGTGAGTATTCACTCACAAAAGCTCATGCTCCAAAACGTCTGTTAGTCTATAAGATGCCACAGGACTCTTTGCTGCTTTTACAGATCCAGACTAACACGGCTACCCCTCTGATACTTAGCTTTTTATGTAACTTGAATTTTTTCCTATGATTATGAAACTGCGAGCCTGTATATTAGACTGGATTAGTAATAAAACATCAGAATAATTTGATTCTGTTCCTTTTCTTCCCAGAATATTTTCCTTCTTGGATATTGTCACTCTGTGCCGATGTGCGCAAGTTTCCAAGGTACAGTATTTGCTTTACTTGGGTCATTTGTGCACTGGGAAGGACCATTCTGTTAATTACCAGCAAACAATGAGCTTTAGATCAGGCTCTTAGAAATCAAGAGGCAAGAGATGTGCAATGATACATGCTTTGTATCTGCAGAAAGAATTAGGCCTTTTTTGGTATAGTGGCATTTGCTATTTAAAGTTTGTGGCTTTAGAACACTATTTTTGAGAAATATTTTGGGCTTAAAATTCCATGTAGCTCTGTTAATATTCAACATATGTTTAAGAAGTGTATCCATTGTGTTTGCCAAGTGCTGAAGGTATTAAGTAAATCTACTTCCAGTAGAGAAAAGGGCACTTGTGTGAAGACAATTGAAAAGGCATATCTAAATACATTTTTATGTTAATCTAGCTTGTTTTGCTTGAATTAAAATGAAAAAGATTTTATTCTTACATGAAGTGTGTACAAAAACAAACCTTATGTACACCAAGCTACCATAGTGAACTTTTTTCTGTGTTATTTCAAAAGGCAGGCTTTAAAATTTTCACTTCACTTTTTTTCAGTGAAATTCAAATCTTTTTTTTTTTTCTAATTCAGAACAGAACTATATTATTCCTGTTTTCATCCCACCATGAACTGTGATTTAATAAGCTAAGCAGCATCAATCTTGGTCAATATCTCCAGCTCAAACCTAGTATGCTGCAGAAAATAATGTTGATGAATCAGTAGGTAGTAGTCTTCCCTCTGAGTCAGTACTGAACTGGTTGAGTAACCACATGTCCCAGCAGTTTCTATTGAATAAGAAATCCCTTTTCACTTTCTAGCCTGAACTGTTGTGTAGAGGTGATGTGTGCTATTTAACAGCTGCCGTGTTTCACCCCAGTGATGATGAAGAAATTTGTGTGTGTGTACAATATAATAAAATATGATCCAATCCAGAGAGGGGCTGAATGCCTCCATTCCCATGAAAATAGGGGGTTCAGAAGGTAGGATCTTGCAGAAGGTATTCTGCTCCTCTCAGGACTGAGCCAATAGTTTGTAAAGCTTATAAAGAATTTTGGAGTTGAAAAGCTCTATATAAATACATTTATTTCAAGCATTCCCAGCTCTTCCTTTTTATTCTTTGACTAGAAGCAGCTACATTTTAAGTTCTTCTTCTTTACATACAGCTCTAATAAAAATCATGTATTGAACAATGAACTTACTAAAATTGCTTTAAATGATGAGGTTAAAATTCTGCCATTATACTGTGTATGTGTGTGGCCTGCATTTAAGTCAATGTTCATGCACATATCCATGGGCAGAATTTGGCCCTTACAGTCTGAAAACATGCAATCCCAGGATTTAAAAGACTCAGTAAAACAAAATCTGTTTTTAGCAAGCTACTTTTTCATAACCCTTAATGCGTAAATCACTTTTGATTTACATACAAAATATTGCATTCTGAAAGAATAATTATGTCGTGTCTGTGATTTCAAAACACTCATACTATAGCAATGAGAGGAGTACTATATAGGTACCTGATAGAGAAGATTTATTAAACATATATATATTTTTTCTAGGCATGGAATGTCTTGGCTCTGGATGGAAGTAACTGGCAAAGAATAGATCTTTTTAACTTTCAGACAGATATAGAGGTTAGTACTGTAGTTTTTTTGTCTTTACATGGGATGTTAAAAGGATAAACTGTCTTAATTATCCCTTTACTGGTAAAAGGATTTTGGTGTCTCTGGCCAGGAGGGATATTATAGTATTGTACACAGGAGGGCTGTCACCCCTCATTCACAGTATAAGTATCTCAGTCTTAAAATACGAAATGGTAATGCTGTGAAGGAACAGATAGAAAAAGCAGATACACTTCTACCCCGATATAATGCCACTCACAATTCCCAAATCTGGACCTTAGCGTCCAAAATATGGGTACTAACATGAATTCCCCTAAGCTTAATTACCAGCTTAGATTTGATAGGCTGCCACCAATCAGGAATTTTTAGGGCCTGATACCCTCTGGTCCCCCCAAAACCTTCCCAGGGGACCCCAAGACCCAGATTCCTTGAGTCTCACAACAAAGGGAAATAAGCCATTCCCTCCCCCCTCCCTTCTTCGTCCCAGCTCCTTCCCGCCCTGGGAACACTAGGAGATCGCCTGATTCAACTTCTTGAATCACCACACCGAGAGGAGTGTTACCTTCCCCCTCACCCAGAGGCAATACAAGCTGCGTGAATATAACACAAAGAGAAAATTTATCCTTCCCTTCTCCCCACCAATTTCCTGGTGAGTGCAGACACAATTCCCTTGAAGCTTAACTAGGAAAAAAATAATTAAACAGGTCTTAAAAGCAAAACTTTTAATAAGAAAGAAAGAAAAAAGTAAAAGGTTTATCTCTGCACTTTAGATGGTAAACAGTTACAGGGTCTTTCAACTTATAAACAATAGAAAGAAACTTTCTCCAGCAGAAACACAATTTAAGCTACTTCCAGCAAGTACACATATGTAAATAAAAAAAACAAAACAAAAGACTATGACCACCTTTTTTCTTACTCACAATTCTGAATAGATAAGAGTCTGTAGCAGGGAGATTGGCAGAAACCTGGTTGCACCTCTAGTCCCGTCCAGGACCCAGAGAGAACAAAGCCAAACCCCAAACCCACAAACAAAGGCTTCCCTCCACGAGATTTGAAAGTATTTTGTCTCCTGATTGGTTCTCTGGTCAGGTGTTTGCAGGTCACTGTTTGTTAACCCTTTATAGGTGAAAGAGACATTAACCCTTAGCTATCTGTTTATGACAAGTACTGTAGTGTTTTTGTCTTTACATGGGATGTTAAAAGGATAAACTGTCTTAATTATCCCTTTACTGGTAAAAGGATTTTGGTGTCTCTGGCCAGGAGGGATATTATAGCATTGTACACAGGAGGGCTATCACCCCTCATTCACAGTATAAGTATCTCAGTCTTAAAATACGAAATGGTAATGCTGTGAAGGAACAGATAGAAAAAGCAGATACACTTCTACCCCGATATAATGCCACTCATATAACACAAATTTGGATATAATGCGGTAAAGCAGTGCTCCTGGGGGGGGAGGAGGGGAGCGGGGCTGCGCACTCGGGCGGATCAAATCAAGTTCAATGTAACATGGTTTCACCTATAATGCGGTAAGATTTTTTGGTTCCTGAGGGTGTCATAACTATAAAGGGAAGGGTGACAGCCCTCCTGTGCCCAATTCTATAATATCCCTCCTGGCCAGAGACACCAAAATCCTTTTACCAGTAAAGGGTTAAGAAGCTCACGTAACCTGGCTGACACCTGACCCAAAGGACCAATAAGAGGACAAGATACTTTCAAATCTTGGTGGGGGGAAGGCTTTTGTTTGTATGCTCTTTGTTTTGGTGGTTGTTCGCTCTTGGGACTAAGAGGGACCGGACATCAATCCATGCTCTCCAAATCTTTCTGAACAAGTCTCTCATATTTCAAACTTGTAAGTAACAGCCAGGCAAGGCATGTTAGTTTTATCTTTGTTTCCTCAACTTGTAAATGTTCCTTTTGCTAGAGGGTTTACCTCTGTTTGCTGTAACTTTGAACTTAAGGCTAGAGGGGGTTCCTCTGGCCTCTTTGAATCTATTACCCTGTAAAGTTATTTTCCATCCTGATTTTACAGAGATGATTTTTACCTTTCTTTTTTTAATTAAAAGCTGCCTTTTTAAGAACCTGATTGATTTTTCTTTTTTTTAAGATCCAAGGGGGTTGGATCTGGACTCACCTGGAATTGGTGGGGGAAAAGGAGGAGGAATGGTTAATTTCTCCTTGTTTTAAGATCCAAGGGTTTGCACCGATGTTCACCAGGAACTTTGTGGAGAAGTCTCTCAAGGCTACCCAGGGAAGGGTTATAGTACTTGGGAGGGAGATAGAGTTTCCCAAATGACTCATAAATAATTTGAGTGGTGGCAGCAAAACCAAATCTAAGCTGGTAGTTAAGCTTAGAGGTTCTCATGGAGGTCCCCACATCTGTACCCTAGAGTTCAGAGTGGGGAAGGAACCTTGACACAAGGACAGCGTTATATCAAGGTAGAGATGTAATTGTATTTGGCTCACTTTTTACCTTGGAATTGTATCTGAGTTTTGATCTTCAGCTAAGTGACAAATAATCTATTTTGGTTTAAGTAATTCATGTGCACACATTGTTCACAAAAGGTATGGGATTGACGTGATTCTATGATACTGACGTGGAGACTCAAGACTTCTGTTCATAGAACAGGTATCATACAGACAGTACTGGATTATTATGCTTTTGTTTTGGGACATACGTTTTTCATATGCTATAATTTTTCTAATTCTTTGATTAGACAGTGAATTTGTAGCATAGCCTATGTGCTACAAGGCGGTATTGTGTTCTTGATGTGTCCTGGGACAACCATGTTATAATCTGATCCCAGGATATGGTTGATTTTCAGTATAGATTGTCCCTTTATCATTTAGATTTAAAACAATACAGTGGCTGCTATACTTTGAATTTGAGCTCAATAGTAATTTAAACTTACCTTTTAATTAATTTATTTACTGTTTATCTAAGGCACACTAAAAAACTTTTAAAAAGTAGTTTTAATATAATATTAAACAGACACTCACCCAGACCCAGTGATCTCATAAGAAAAAATAGAGCTCTTTTGATGTCTTTCCATCTCAAAACAGCATCTTTTTGGATTACTATGTTTGAGGACCACAGATTGTAAAGTCCCTGTAGACACGATCTTTTGCTCAGCATGACTTCACAATATGCCCTTGTTGTCACCATATACCATCATATCAAACGTTACCGAAGACTTATTCTGCCATAGGGTTAAGACGATACACTGTTTTGTAATGTATAAAACAAATATACGTATTGGTCTTGTATACACAATACCGGAAAAAAAATGGACTGCCTTACCTTTATAAGCAGACTGCTGTCTTAGGGATTTATCAATCTTATGCAAAGTGTGTGTGCTGGGATGTAGTGCCGAATGTTAGCGGCGATGGTGAGGGAATTGCACTTTGCTGATCTCATAAACAAAGACCAGGAAAAAAGTACATTTAAACTACTAAAGCACCAAAATACCTCATGTTTTATTCAGGGCCTTTAATTCTTAATACTGAAACTGCCTGTCAGTTTTTAAATACATTTGCAGACAGTGGTGGATTAGTCACTGGGTCAACAGGGCCCATATCCAGGGGCCTCGACCAACTGAGGGCTCCGGAAGAATGGGTGCTCCCGCACGCAGACCCACTGCCTGCCTGGTGCTCCTGCCGGGGAGTGTGGGGAAGCTCCCTGTGCCCCAACCCTGCTCCCCAACGGAGGGGCTGCAGGCAGAAGGGGTTGAGAGGGGCCTCACAAAAGCTTAATCCACCACTGTTTGCAGATCACCTCTAAGTGAGCAGCATAGTCTTTAAAAGAAGCCTTAATTCATCCTCCAAGCTTGTGCCAAGCAAATTGACTGAAACTGTGGAAAAGAATAGAATTATCAGACACACAGCTGAACACGATATGTTGGGGAAGAGTCAACCCAGCTTTTGTAAAGGGAAATCATGCTTCACCAATCTATTAGAATTCTTTGACCTCCGTGACTTCAGCCCACGGCGTCTGGGAGCTACAAAGCCCCCCGCTGCCTGTGGTGGCTGGGAATTGTGGGGGCTTCAAGCTCCCAGCTGCAGCAGGTAGGTGGGTTGCCTCAGGAGCTCGCAGGCAGCGGAGGTGCCCTGAAGCTCAGAGCTGCCATGGGCAGCGGGTCCCCCAATTTTTCTTTATTGCCTGTGACCTGTCCGTTACTTTTACTAAAAATATGCATGACAAAATCTTAGCCGTACTCATAAATAAGGATACATTTTAGTCACAGATATTTTCAGTAAAAGTCATGGACAGATCACAGACAGTAAACAAAAATTCATGGCCCGTGACCTGTCCATGACTTGTACTATATACCCCAACTAAAACTTGGGCTTGGGGCAGCGCTCCGGGAGCTCCACAGGTTTTGGAGTAGGAGGCCCATAACCACCAGCTGGTGCCGGGGTGAGGTTGAGGGGCAGCAGCATGTGGCCCAGGGCCCCTATCCAGCTCAATGCAGCTCCCTGGAAGCGGGCAGCATGTCCCTACAGCTCCTATAGGGAGGGAAGGCTAGGGGGGCTCCGTGTGCAGCCCCTGCCACAAGTGCCGTCTCCGCAGCTTCCATTGGCCGGGAACTGCAGCCAATGGGAGCTGCAGGGGCGGTGCCTGCAGGTAGGGGCAGCCTGCAGTGCCCCCTGGCCCCTCCGCCTAGGAGTTGCAGGGATATGCTGGCCAATTCTGGGGAGCCTCCCCAAGGTAAGCATTGCCCTGAACCCCTACCCCAGCCCTGAGCCCCCTCCCACAGCCAAACTGCTGCTGCTGGCCCAGGGACTTCCTGAGCCCCAGAGCCAGCCACACTGGCTGCTGCAGAAGTCACAGAGGTCATGGAAATTCATGGAATCCATGATCTTTGTGACAGACATGCAGCCTTACTCATAAATGTTCTGGAAAAGGGCGTAAATAGGGAGGTGGCAAAGTTTGCAGACAGTACAAAATTACTCCAGATAATGCAGTATTGGTGTAGCTGTATTGTTCCCAGTATATTAGAGAGGGAAGATGGATGAGGTAATACCTTTTATTGGACCACCTTTTATTTTGTTGGTGAGAGAAACAAGCTTTCAAACTTAGGCCAGGTCCACACTACAGCGTTAAATCGATTTAACGCTGTACTCGTCCACACTACAAGGCACTTAAAATCGATTTTAAGGGGTCTTAAAATCGATTTCTGTACTCCAGCTAAACGAAAGGAGTAACCCTAAAATTGATATTACAAAATTGATTTAGGGCTAGTGTGGACGGAAATCGAAGTTAATGGCCTCCGGGAGGTATCCCACAGTGCACCAGTGGCCGCTCTGGACAGGTAAAGGAACTCTACTGCACTGGCCAGGTACACAGGAAAAGCCCTGGGAACTTTTGAATTGCATTTCCTGTTTGGCCAGCGTGGAGCTCTCAGCAGCACAGGTAACAATGCAGTCTCCTAAGAATAGGGAAAGAGCTCCAGCGTGGAACACACAGGAGTTATTGGATCTGATCGCTGTATGGGGAGAAGATTCTGTGCTATCAGAACTGCGTTCCAGTAGACGAAATGAAAAAACTTTTGAAAAAATTTCTAATGCCATGAGGCAGAGAGGCCATAGCAGGGACTCGGTGCAGTGCAGAGTTAAAGTGAAGGAACTCAGACAAGCGTACCAGAAAGCCAAAGCAGCAAATGGCAGATCCGGATCTGAGCCAAAAACATGCCACTTCTACGCGGAGCTGCATGCAATTTTAGGGGGCTGCGCCACGACAAGCCCCCCTTTGTCTGTGGATTCCGAGGTGGGGGTAGTAAACTCAGCCATTGCTGATGATTCTGCGGAGGGTGAAGATGAGGAGGAGGAAGAGGAGGACGAGATGGCAGAGACCACACAGCACTCCATTCTCCCCAACAGCCAGGAGCTTTTTCTCACCCAGACAGAATTACCCTCCCAGCCCTCCCAAGCCACTAGCCCAGACAATGAAGCCATGGAAGCAACCTCTGGTGAGTGTACTTTTTTAAATATAAAACATAGTTTAAAAGCAAGCGTTTTTTAATGATTGATTTGCCATGAGGGCTTGCATGCATTAGCTGGCATTAAAGTTACTGGAAAAGTCTGTTAACATGTCTGGGGATGGAGCGGAAATCCTCCAGGGACATCTCTATGAAGCACTCCTTGTAGGTACCCCAAAAGCCTTTTCAGAAGGTTTCTGGGCTGGGCAGCCTTATTCCATCCACCATGGTATGAAACTTTACCACGCCATGCCTGGAGCACTAATCGGGTATCATTGCATGACAAAGCCTAGCTGCGTATGGTCCCGGGGATTGCTGGCATTCAAGAAGCATAATTTCTTTTTCTCTGTCTGTAATCCTCAGGAGAGTGATATCGTTCATGGTCACCTGGTAAAAAGTAATGTATTTTATTAAGGGGACAGAGATGACCATTCCTACGGTGATGCTTTCCTGCGGCTTACAAGAAATCCTTCCCTTGCAGTTAGCCATGCAGGGGGAAGGGAAAAAGCAGCCCATTCCTATGGGGAGGTGTCTGTAATGGCGCTGACCTTTTTAGCATTTGGGCAGCAGGAATTTTCGCTGCTAATTGTCAAGGGAGGGTGGGGAAGGGGGAGGGGGTAAGGTTTCAGTGACTTGCCATTACAGCAGACATGCAGAGTGGGGGGGAAAACCATTCACAATTTTCCTCTAGTGTTTAACCTTTCTGATGGCATAAGAAAAGAAGCAAAAGATGTGCTTTTTAGCAGTTTGGCTGCCCAGCATGACTTTTACCTGCTAATAGCCATGGGTGGGGCGAAAGGAGGAGGTTGTACGGTTAACTGCCATTAGATGTATGCCTTACCATGTCCGCCTGCAAGCTGATTTGTAATCCCCGGACCTGCGTCTGTGTTGATCTGTCACACCACATCCGCAAGCACTAAATACTAAAAGAATCCAAAGGCGACCTTGTAGTGAAGTGACATGTGCTACGTACGGTGAATAGTGTAGTTCACTGTGAAAGAGTATAACCATTGTTCTGTGAAATGTATCTCTTATGATCCTTCTATCACTCTTTTCCCCCACTCATGCAGCTGCACATTTTTCAAGCCTCCCTACTCCAGTCCGAAGGATAGGTCAGATAAGGAGGCTGAGGAAGAAGAGAACACGGGAGGAGATGTTCACAGAAATAATGGCAGTAACCCGCAGTGAAAGAGCTCATCTGGGGGAGTGGAAAGACGTGGTAGCAAAGTACAGGAAAGCTGCCAGTGAACATGAGGACAGGAGGGACGCTCGAGACGAGGTGTGGCGGCAGGAAGATCAGCGGTGGCGGAATGGAACGCTGGAGCTGCTGTGCGATCAAACTGACATCCTCCGAAGTCTGGTGGAAGAGCTGCGGGGTCACAGAGTGCCACTCCAGCCCATGTTTAACCTCCCTCAGTACTCACCCTGTCCCATATCTTCCACACCCAGACATGTAAGAATGCGTGGGGGATGGCTTTCTGCACCTGCCCACTCCACCCCCGTGGACAGTCCAACCAAAAGGCTGTCATTACATTGAAATGTCCTTAATGGCCTTTTTCTTCCCTCCTATACTCCTCCCAGACCACTTCCGGGGTACCTTTTTATTTCTCTTACTCTTCTTATAATGACATGCTATTCAAAGCAAGTGGGAGGGTGGGTTGGTTACAGGGAATGACTTTATTTCCATAAGCAAGCTGTTAGGGAAGGGTGGAGGGTAGCTTGCTTGCAGCAGGAGTCAATACGGGGGGGGGAGGTTCATGAAGAGGAAAGAAACACAGCAGTCACACCGTACCCTGGCCCATGATGAAACTTGTTTTCAAGGCTTCCTTAATGGCCTTTTTCTTCCCTCCCATCCTCCTCCAAAACCACTACCGGTGTACCTTGTTATTTCTCTGTAATCTTATTTTTAATTACATGCTTTTTAAAGCAAGAGGGAGGGTGGGTTGCTTACAGGGACTGACTTTTAATTAAGAATACAAGGTTTTTAAAAGATAGTAACTTTATTTCCATAAGCAAGCTGATAGGGAAGGGTGGAGGGTAGCTTGCTTGCAGCAGGAGTCAATACGGGGTGGGAGGTTCATGAAGGGGAAAGAAACACAGCAGTCACACCGTACCCTGGCCCATGATGAAACTCGTTTTCAAGGCTTCTCTGATGCGCACCGCTTCCTGGTGTGATCTTCTAATTGCCCTGGTGTCTGGCTGCACGTAAATCAGCAGCCAGGTGATTTGCCTCAGCCTCCCACCCCGCCATAAAGGTCTCCCCCTTACTCTCACAGAGATTGTGGAGCACACAGCAAGCAGCAATAACAAAGGGGACATTGGTTTGGCTGAGGTCTGAGCGAGTAAGTAAACTTCTCCAGCGACCTTTGAGATGCCCAAATGCACATTCTACCACCATTCTGCACTTGCTCAGCCTGTAGTTAAACAACTCCTGACCACTGTCCAGGCTGCCTGTGTATGGCTTCATGAGCCATGGCATCAAGGGGTAGGCTGAGTCCCCCAGGATAACTACAGGCATTTCAACATCCCCAACTGTAATTTTCTGGTCTGGGAAGTAAGTCCCTTGCTGCAGCCGTTTAAACAGAGTAGTGCTTCTGAAGACACGAGCGTCATGAACCCTTCCTGGCCATCCCACGTGCATGTTGGTGAAACGTCCCTTGTGATCCACCATTGCTTGCAGCACCATTGAAAAGTACCCCTTGCGGTTTATGTACTGGGTGCCCTGGTGCTCCGGTGCCAAGATAGGGATATGGGTTCCATCTATGGCCCCCCCACAGTTAGGGAATCCCATTGCAGCAAAGCCATCCACTATGACCTGCACTTTTCCCAGAGTCACAACCTTTCGTAGCAGCAGCTTAATGATTGCTTTGGCTACTTGCAACACAGCAGCCCCCACAGTAAATTTGCCCACTCTAAATTGATTCCCGACTGACCGGTAGCTGTCTGGCGTTGCAAGCTTCCAGAGGGCTATTGCCACTCGCTTCTCCACTGTGAGGGCTGCTCTCATCCTGGTTTTATGGCGTTTCAGGACAGGGGAAAGCAAGTCACAAAGTTCAAAGAAAGTGCTCTTATGCATGCGAAAGTTCCGCAGCCACTGCGAATCATCCCACACCTGCAAAACTATGCGGTCCCACCAGTTTGTGCTTGTTTCCCGGGCCCAAAATCGGCGAGCAATGGGTAGAACCTCCCCCATTACCATCAGGAGCTCCAAAGCGCGGGGGCCCGCGGTTTTGGAGAAATCAGTCTCCAGGTCCTCATCACTCTCGTCGCCGCGCTGCAGCCTCCTCTCCTGCGTTTGCTGTTCATGGTTCAGCATAGACAGCACGAGAATGCGTGAACTGTTTACAACGTCCACGATCAAGGTACTGATCAGACAAGGGTCCATGCTTGCTGTAAAATGGCGTTTGCTCACTTCACCCAGTAAAAAACGCGCGAAATGGCTGTCTGCTGCTTTCAGGAAAGGAGGGGGTGAGGCTGTACCCAGAACCACCCACGACAGTGATTTTTGCCCCATCAGGCACTGGGGTAGTAACCCATAATTCCAAGGGTCAGGGAACACTGCAGGAACTATGGGATAGGTACCCACAGTGCAACGCTCCGGAAATCGATGGACGCCTGGGACTATGGATGCACACCACCGACGTAATGTGCCCTATTGTGGATGCGTAAAATCGATTTTATAAACCCTGTTTTATAAAATCGATTTTACTAATATCGATTTTAATCTGTAGTGTGGACGTGGCCTTACACAGAACTCTTCTTCAGGTCTTGGAAACTGACTCAAAGTGTCACTGCCAAATACAAGTATTTGAACAGACTGTTTAGCATAAGCAGATAACGCACATTTCAAAGGGTCATTCAGGGTGAAGAGGCCTGTGAACACTCCTCCAGTTATAGGGAGGAAAGGAAAGGGAAGAGGAGAGAGACAGCTGGGGGTGGGGGTTGTTAGTGGGTTACAGTTTGTTGTAATACATTATAAATTCAGTGTCTCTATTCACTCAATGTTATGAATTTAAGCTCACAAGCTCATCTTTTGAAAACGTGCAAGTTTCTTTTGAGGATGAGGAGTGATAGGTCAGTACAGAGTGATCGCTTTATGAAAAGTGTTCACCCACAGATGACAATGTTTTGTCTTTTATCAATTTTCTGTGTGAGTTCATATGAGAGCATAGTGATTGTCTGGTCTCACCCACATGGTTGCTATTGGGACAGTTAGTGCCCTGGATAAGGTACACGAAATGCTTTGATGGGAATGTGTGGGACCCATGGATCTTGAAAGAGGTGTGTGTGTGTGTGTGTGTGTGTGTGTGTGTGTGTGTACTCACGGGGGATGTTGATCATTGTAGCTGTGGAGATATGTCTGCAGGTTTTGCATCTGTTGTTCTGGCAGGGTCTGGTGCCGCTTTGTTGATGTATCCTGCTCTGTGGGGAGCTTGCTTCTGATGATGAGCTTGGAGAGATTAGGGGTTGTTTGAAGGCCATACTTGATGTGGACCCCATCCTGAAAGAAAATCTTTCCTGAACCCCCTCTTCTGACCGGTTTACCTTAGAAAATAGACTAAGAGGGGATATGCTAGAGGTCTGTACAATTAGGAATGGTTTGGAGAAAGTGAATAAGGAAGTGTTATTTACCCCTTTACATACGCTCCCTCCAAAAAAAAAAAGGGGGGGGTCCCCCAATGAATTTAAAATACAGCAGGTTTAAAACCAAACATAAGGAAGTACTTCACACAACGCACAGTCAACCTATTGAACTCGTTTCCAGGGGATATTGTGAAGGCCAAAAGTTTAACAGGATTCAGAAAAGAATTAGAGAAGTTCATGAAGGGTATGTTCAATCAATGGCTATTAGCCTAGATGGTCAGGGATGCAATCCAATGTTGTGGGTGTCCCTAAACCTCTGACAGCCAGAAGGTTGGAGTGGTCAAAAAGGGATGGAATCACTAGATAATTGCTCTGTTCTGTTCATTCCTTCTGAAGCATCCGGGCATTGGCCACTGTTAAAAGATAAGATAGAGGATTAGATCGATTATTGATCTGACCCAGTGTGGTCATTCTGATGTTTTCTTGTCTAAGCTTTTGTGTATCCAGATTGGGTAGTTAGACACACCACATTTGTGCAGACAAATATAGTTTTTACATATGCAAGTTTAGTCATGAAAATTCATGTTCAAAATTTCAGGTAAATCTTTAGAATATATTTTAGAAAGTTTGTCCCACAAGGCATTAGTTATAGCTAGTCGTGTTAAAAATCATGTGGATATATTTAAATTTGTAGATCCATAATCTATGCTTTGTGTCCACTAATGAAGTGGGACTCTATTTCAAGAAGAACTATATGTTGGCTTTCTCTTATGTGAAAGATATTTTCAATACAGAATCAATAACTGATGCAACATAATTTTTAATAACTTTCATCCTGAGAAAAGAACAGGAGTACTTGTGGCACCTTAGAGACTAACAAATTTATTTCAGCAGAAGCTTTCGTGGGCTACAGCTCACTTCTTTGGATGCATCCTGAGGCAATTTTTAGTTTGAGGTTTATAATTCAATTATAATTAGAATTATATATATAATTATAATTCAATTTAAGCATCGTACACAATGAGCCCATTATGGCCCATTGGTTCACAACTCTGTGGCCAACCATGTGCTACTTAGTTGGTAATATTTTGAACATTCCTGAAACAATTGGCTTGGAAAATTTAGAATATATTTAATTTGTGCATCTTTTAATTTTAGATTAAATAATCTGAAATATTATTGTTCTGGAGCTTTTTCTTCAGTAATTACATTTTACATTTGGCATTTTTGCATTTTCATGGTTTATGTATCTACACTATATTCAGTTTATTTTGGTGATGTTTTTTCATCATTTTATTAGAGGTCATTAGCTTCAGTTAGGAAGCAGTTGTGACTAATCAGAGCCTAGCTTAAAAAATCACAGCATCTCAGGAAGTGTATTATCAATTTTAATTTGTCTTTTTTCTCTAGAAATAGTATAGAATTTAAACATTCTATTAGTTAACAGTGAGAAATGATGCCTCATAATAGAGCAAAATGTTTTCACATAACGTTAGCCAGTATGTTTGGATTAGCAGTGAATAGTAAATATTAAAAATACTGTATTTGGGGAAGTTGTGTGTTTGCCTGTATTTCAATATAACTTCCTTTCAAGATTGCGAAGGAACATAAAACCTCTGTGTATTTGATCTGCTCTAATTTTAAAATGTTCTGTTTTTAAAAATGTTTGCTTTTCTTGTGCACTTAAGTATACATTTGTTTAGTAAATAAAATGATCAGTTTTGTAATTATATTTATTTTTGCTTCTATAGTTTAATAAAGTTGTAATTGCTCCCTTAAAATTATTCCACTTTGTAAGTATTTAGCAAGGTGGTGGTGTGGCCAACCGTATAAAATGCTTCTGCTTTTTGGTATAAACTAATGCAGGAGTTCTGAAATTTCATTGCACCGCGACCCCCTTCTGACAACAAAAATTACTACCTGACCCCAGGAGAGGGGACCAAAGCCTGAGCCCGCCCAACCCGCATCACCCTGGGTGGGGGGCCAAAGCCGATGCTCAAGGGCTGCAGCCCCAGGCAGCTTTGTCCCCAGGCGGTGGAGCTTTGGCTTCAGCCCTGGACCCCAGCAAGTCTAACAGCAGCCCTGGCCCATTAAAACAGGGTCATGACCCACTTTGGGGTCCTGATCCACAGTTTGAGAACCGCTGAACTAATGTATTCCCCCCTCGTCTCGCCAAAAAAAAAAAAAAAAATCAGGGTGGAAGAGAAGGGTGTAATACCATAATTCTCCTTAAGGGGCATTTTTTTTAACAGTAATGCTATTTTCAGTCTGCATGTTGAATCATGCCATTCAGTTGAGAGACATAAATAAATAGTGTTCTGGAGCAAATGCCTGTAAGTTTAGAAATGCAGAGTGGTGTATAAAGTATGTGCATCTTTGAGGACTTAAACTTGTGCTTAATGGTAAGAATCAGATTTGGTAAACACAGATGTGAGCCCAATTGTTAAGCCAATCTAACTCCCGGAGTAGATGTGGCTAGGTCAATGGAAGGATTCTTCCATCGACCTAGCTACTGCCGCTTGGAAAGGCAGATTAGCTACAGTGAAAAAATTTCTCCTGTCGCTGTAGGAAACGTCTAATATGTGGCATTACAGGAGCACAGCTGCAGTGCTGTAGTGCCTGTAATGTAGACAAAGTCTTAAATATGTAATAACTCAGTGGGATGACTAAGGTGCACCAGTGTTTCCAGGACTGGGGTCTAAGTGTACGAGTATCTGTTTCAAAAAACTTTGTTTCAGCAATATATTACCATAGAGTTTTGCTGAAGCAAATAGTAGTTCTTTTCATCAGGTTGCCTGAAGGCTCAGTCCAGCACCACCGAAGTGAGCGGGAATTTGGCCATTTATTTCAATTGGAGTTGGTACAGATCTTCAGTGAGCAAGTACTTTTTTCCTTACGTACTTTAGAAATCTCCTTCTGGAGGAGGATGTCAGGGGTAGGGACTCAGCATTGAAATTTCATATTTGTTTAGAATATTAGGTGTGTCAAAACAACATTTATTAAAACTTAATTTTTATCTGGCTTAAGGGTCGTGTGGTGGAAAATATTTCCAAAAGGTGTGGTGGGTTCCTGAGACAGCTTAGTTTAAGAGGATGTCTTGGTGTTGGAGACTCTGCTTTGAAGTAAGTAATCTATCCACAACTTGATTTAGACATATTTGTACAAATCTTAATGACTTAATCTAGTCACTCAATGTGAATTCCAGTTTGGGCAGAGAATAGGTAATATTTTCTTGAAATGAATTAAGTAATGAGAACGGTGAGAGATCATTTTTAGTTTTCCCAGCTATTACTGATTTTGAATATTTTAAATGCTTGACAGTGGAACATATTTTTGCAGACTAGTTGTTTGCACCTAAAAAAAAAAAAATAAAAATTTTTTTTTGGTGTAAGTATTCAACAGATTTGCAGTGAACAGTTTATTTCTTCTCTTTTCATGACTAGTCTTAAAAGATAAACCATGTTTTCTCAATAGAAGCCTTGTTGCTTTTAAATAGCTAAGCCATATATAGAAGCAACCAAGTTTTCTTTTCAGCATTAAAAAAAAAAGTTGGCAAGAAACAATGCATTCTTTTTCAAAATTAAAAACCCATACTAGTAACAGAATTTCTTTATAAAGAGTAGGAGAAAAAAGCAAGAAACAAACAAATTTTCTGTTTCAAATAGAACATACTCTGCTTTGTAAAATAAAGTTAATGCTGGAATCAGTCAAAAATGTCCTATTTAAAATGAAAAATTATGTTGAAATCAATAAAAATATAAAACTTAGAACAAAGATCATGTAGGAACAAAACAACATCTTTTAAGGAAAAAAGCCATGTTTTATAAAAGGAAAGCGTGTTTTCCGGAGAGTAAAAAGGAAAGGAAAAAACCAGTTAAAACCAACTAACATTAATGTTCTCTATGAAGATGTCTGGAAACCTTTTTAATCTTTACAACTGTTTTTAAAACTGAATAACTTTTTATAATTTACTAAAATATTCTCAAGAGGAAACCTTAGTGTTTCCTTAGTTTTTTTTTTTTTTTTCTTCCAGTGAGAAGCTCTTGTCCTTCTGGAATAACTTATCTTACGTCAGTTATTTGCAGTATAACCTTGACATCTTAGTATGCTTCCATTTAGATGAGCAGTGAGGCCCACAGCATAGAAATGAGATGGGCTATAATTTCAGTTAAGAGCGCTTAAATAACCTCGCTGAGTCTCTTCACATCCTGAAGTTGATTTCATCTTTTTTCAAATGTTGGGATTTATTGAGAGAATCAGGTCCCTTACCATCCCTGCCCCCTTCCCTGTTATGAATACTAGCAGTGTTGACATTTATAACTGTTTATTTGTGGTTCAGATTACAGGCAGGTGCTGAAAAGATGTATACAGATAATTTAAACAGGTACACAGAATATTCATGAGCTCATTCAAGTAAATGATGCAAACAGGAAATAACATAGAGTTAGATGACATGGTTTACATGCTGGTGGCCTGTGTACACTACTGCTTCCACAGTGAGTGCCATTGGTGGAGCTGCACTGGTGACAGCAAGTAGTGGGAAAAAGCTGTAGCCTATATACGCTCCAATTATGGGTGGGATGATGTAGTCAAGAGAAAATCCAGTAAATAGTAAGTGGTCTAAGCTTTCTTTAGGGAAATAGTTAGGAAGATTGCTTTCATTTTCAAATAATTACTGTATATACTTGTTCATAAGCCGAATTTTTAAGTTAAAAAGGGAAGCACCAGAGGAGGGGGTCGGCTTATGAATTAGTATAGAGAGGGAGAGGTGGGACACAGCCCCTCCCCCCAACAGAGGGAGCAGGAAGAGGCAGTACAGCCAGCAGAGCCAGAAGGGAAGAGGCGGGGCCAGAGTCTGTCTGCTTCTGGCCACGCTGCTCTCCCCCCAGCCCCTGAAGTAGCTGCTGCTCCGGGGCTGGCAGGCTGCAGCCATGCCGCTCGGCCCCGCCCCCCAAAGCAGGCTGTGGCCCTGCCGTCCAGCCCGCCGGAGCAGGCTATGGCCGTGCCGCCTGGCCCAGACCACTGAAACATGCTGCGGCTGCTCCACCTGGTCTGGCCCGCCAGAGCAGGCTGCGGGCACGCTGCCCAGCCTGTTGGAGCAGCTCCAGCCAGGCTAGAGACATCCTCCCCTGGAAGGGATGGGATGGGGAGAGTGTGGGGGTCCTGGGTTAGGGGTGGGGTCATGTGGGGGGTGGTCACAGGGGCTGTCCCGGCCCATCAGGGTAAGCAGCTAGTGTGCCGGAACACTTTACTTAGATTTACCTCCGTGCCTGTGGACGCTCAAGGTAAACAAACCATCTTGGCCCTCCAACGGCTTATCCTGATGGCCTGGGAGCCAAAGTTTGCTGACCCCTGAATTATAGGGTCGATTTATGAACGGGTCATAATTTTTTTTCCATTTTTATGTATCCATCTTGGGGGGTTCGGTTTATAAACGAACTAATTTATGATCAAGTATATACGGTAATCTGAAATTACTTTTCTGTTTAACTGTCTTTCTGTGCTGTTCTGTTTTCAGATCTGCTTTCTCACCCCTTTTGTTTTACCATGCTTGTGTTAAAAATAATTCCCAGTCACCGAAAGAGATGTCAGATACATAAATATTGCTTGGTTGAGGTACCTGTATCAGAAAATCCACACATGGGTTTTGCAGGACACAGTTTTCCCAATAGGGTTTACTATTCCTACAGCTTATTGCAGAATGGAGAAAATGCTGAGAGTAATCAACAGATGTCTCATTTGTCTAATAAATGTAAGTTTCCCTCCAGTAAATACTTGAACTTTGGAATAGGCATTTTGAAGATTCAAGTGGAAACTATCAACCATATAACTACAAGCTGTTTCTTCTCTCCTCCCACCCCTTTGTTTTCAATTCACACTGGAGAGCCAGCAACTTGTTACCAGCTGAGTGTACAGTTGCATCTGTTAACGAAGGCAAAACTCCAGGCAAAGCTGTTTTTGTGTGTGTACCTCCAACTGTGCCCATAAACATTAATAAAGTTGGAGGAAACCTAGATATAAAAATACTGTTCTGAAATGCTGTGTAGCTGTACATTTTCTTTTCATCTGTGCAGCCTGATGAAGCCCTGGCTGGGATGATTTAGTTGGGGATTAGTCCTGCTTTGAGCAGGGGGTTGGACTAAATGACCTTCTGAGGTCCCTTCCAAACCTGATATTCTACGATTCTATGATATTTATGTATTTCCTCCAGGTAATTAGGGTAATGTTATATACAGGTTTTTAACATGATAGTGACAATAATCATCTTTACAATTCAGACCCAGCTGATGGCAGTACTTCATTCAGTTGCATATATTATAGCTCATGACCAAAGTATAGGCCTAGGGGACCTGCATGGATAGTCCAGTAGCTTTAGAGCCTCATCCTATAGCCTGCTGGGGACCTTCACTTCCCTTTGACTTAGGATGGATCGGCCCCTAATGTGGCCCATTTGAGGATTTAGTAATACAACAGAAAAATGAGTGAATCTCTGCCTAGTGGCTTAACTAGAGTCAAATATCCAAATGTGGTGATATTTGCTTTCTTCTGTTCCTATTAAAGTTTTGAGTTAATAGGTGTAAAGCAGGACAGATACAGGAGACAACAGAAGTAGACTTCTCCCTAAAATCAAGTTTGAGGGAAAATGGTTTTGCAAGTTAACAGAGACAAAAATTTACACAAGAACTCTGGCAAAAGAAAGAAGCAGCCCCTGTGACAATTGTGTCTGAAATTTACTTTGTGGTTACTTTGTGGCCCACATCTCAAGGTTGTTGGCTGTTTCTGTATATTGGATGAAGAGGTGGAGGGGAGGGTATGCTCTAGTGGCTGAATTATAACTTGCTCCATATAATATTTCATTAACTTTTTATTGCTGTTTTAGGACATTTGCACAGAACTGTAGAAATATTGAACATTTAAATCTAAATGGATGTACAAAAATTACTGACAGGTAGGTGAAAGGCTTTTACCATGTGATAGTGAAATTTGAAAAAAGAAGTGACTGAAGATATTTTTAGTGTGTCTGCTGTTTTGCAGCACGTGTTATAGCCTTAGCAAATTCTGTTCCAAGCTGAAACATCTGGATCTGACATCCTGTGTATCTATTACAAACAGCTCTTTGAAAGGTTTAAGGTAAGAATATTTATTCATGTTAAAAGACTGTTTTGAAGAACATTTACTGAAATCACATATTTCTCACTATTTCTTGAAACGTATACTGTGTATCAGCCTCATATATGCACTATACCTAGCTTTTCTAAAGGTGTAATGTATAGTGCTTATGTGTGGTCTTTCCCCATGGTTTTTCTGTAGAGCCCTGGCACAGTTATCCATCATGAATTTGTAACAGCATGTTTCATTTGGGTTTTTCACTGTTATCACTATTTTAAGGTTGGATTTAACTTTATGCATTTTTTTAAATTCTCCCAGTGAGGGTTGCAGAAATCTGGAACATTTGAATCTTTCCTGGTGTGATCAGATTACGAAGGATGGTATTGAAGCACTGGTGAAAGGGTGCAGTGGACTAAAAGCACTATTTCTTAGAGGTTGCACACAGGTACATAACTGCTTGGGTGTGAAGATAATCCTTTAGGAGTACAATTTATATTTTGGTATTTTGAAAACCTCCTTGACTTTAGATGATGATGTTTTTGTTACAGAGTCTTTTTATTTTTTAACACTATAAAGTCCGTACATTTGTAGCGTTCCTTGCTCATTTATTTTTTATTCATTAATACAGTTGGAAGATGAAGCACTGAAACACATTCAAAATCACTGTCATGAACTTGTAATCCTGAACTTGCAGTCATGCACAGTATGTATTTTAAACTTTGAAAGAGTACATTCTACTTTTATAGCACTTTTTATCTAAGGGTCTCAAAGCATTTTTCAGACATTGATGAATTCAAGTGTTATACTTTTGAATAGTTGGGACAGCACATTTCTACAAGTCACAGAATATTTCAGTCATGCTGTTGATAAAATAGCTGAGTGGAACATAGCCTGTGCTGCCTGGAGGCCATAAACCCGCTGAATATTTCCACTGCTGAATGCAGATTTGGAACCTTTGGCTTTCCATTATTTTTATTTGTAGATAGCTTTAGCTTTTAACTAGTAACTGGAATCAGTCAACTACCATGAACTGTATAAATCAAAATAACCACGCAGTCTTACTGATGTCATTTTATCCCTGTTCTCCCAGGCCCCAAGCCCCAAAGTCTGTCATCTGTGGTCTATTTTTAATTGTAAGTTCTTTGGGCAGAGACCATGTCTATGAGGTGCTAAGCACATTCTTGTGTGCTGGATATTTAAAAAAAATTTTTTTTCTAGTAACATTACATCTACTAGATCAGGGGTCTCAAACACGTGGCCTGCAACTCCTCACGGCCCCCCCGCTCTCCCCAAGTGTTTACCTAGAGCGGCTCTGGCCCGGCGCACACCGGGGGCAGGGCAGGCTCCTTTTTTTTGGCTACTAAAAGTAATGTTTGTGGTAGTGGTTAGTCTCAGAAATAAGGTCATATTAACATATCTAGATAATTGGCTCATTAAGGTAATAAACACAGTCATCTCAAAAGGCAGCAGAAATCACTGTTTTCATCACATGGGAATGACAATCCAAAGAGGAATGAGCTTGTATTAACACAAAGGATAATTTATTTGGGAGACGTTAAGTTACCAAAGTAGGAAAAACACTTTTCAGAAAGGAAGATCCAGAAGAACTGACACAATTCATCTTTCTAAATATTATAATCCTACATTGTGTCCTAGAAGACTATTCATATCATGTGTGCAACTAGTATTGAGGAGCTGTTTGTTTTCAGTTATGCCTGTTTCAGAAAATAACCGTGCAAGTTCAACACCAGGCATATCAGAACATAAGTTAGTTCTCTCTATCAGAGTGGCTAAACCAGAACACTATAATGAAAGATTAACTCAAAGGACAGGGAAATGAGACGTCTGGGTTCTTTTACTGGGTCTGCTGCAGGCTTCCTGGGTAATTTGGGGCAAATCTCTGTATTTCAACATACTTTCTGTAAAACAGGGATAAGAAATAGTTGATGACTTGTAATTCTGTTTCTTTGAAGATAGCATACAATAGGATTCCCACTCTTGGGTTTTGCATCCCCAGTTCAAGACAGGTGGTAATTGCTCTTAGTTTTTGGCAGTGTGTGGCATTGGGCATGAACCCCTCCCTCATCTTTCATTCTAACTGCTTGTGCCTAAACTCCTTCTGGACATTTCTTAGTTAATCCCTAAATCTGTGGGAAGGAAAAGCTCCCCTAAAAATACAAACTGCATGTGATTGTAAATTAAAATATTTACCACATGAAAACCATGCCAAAGATGGGAGAAAACCCAGCTTCACACTGCATTAGAACAGAATCTCAAATCTACAAAAAGATGTGGGTGAGCAGGAATCCGATGTGGTGGTTGTGTCAAAGAAGCAGAGTTATTACCTGGTGTGTAATTTCCTGCTGACATTTTGTGGATGAAAATAGACAACTTATCATGGCTGCACACTGTTGATCTGATGTCATGCTGCATGGCTCTATTTTTATTCCTAGACAAATTACTTGATAGGATAAACTTCAACCTTTTTTATTTGTTGCAGCAAATTTCAGATGAAGGCATTGTAAAAATTTGTAGAGGATGCCACAAACTTCAGTCACTGTGTGTTTCTGGTTGTAGCAACCTTACAGATGCTTCTCTCACAGCACTTGGTCTAAACTGTCCGAGATTGAAGTGAGTATGTCACAATTTTTATATTCATCATTGGCCTGATCCTGGGAGATTAAGTTTCTCCTATGAAATTCTAAGCACCTTCAACTTCCATTGATTTCCATTGGAGTTAAGGGTAATCAGCATCAGGGCAAAAACCCAACCCCTGCATATCATGTGAAAAGAGGAAAAAGAATTTGTCACAGTTACTAACTGACTCTATATTACTTCATAGATTCATACAAAGGATCCTCAGCTGCTGTAAGTTGTCATATAACAATTTCCACGAGCTGAGGATCTGTCCAATATATACTACATTTTATGGTTCGGTATCTTCTTCTTTTGCTTTACAAATAGTACTGTAAATCATACCTGAAATACTTAACTAGAACTACACGTAGGTGACATTTTAGGTGTGTTTTTCCATTAGTATGCTATGCTGCCCAACTGTGTTAGACTTAAATGCACAATGGTCTAAATTATCTACACCAATTGGGCACAGCTGAGGTTGGGTGGCTTAAAATGAAGTTAGTTGCAGCTCCCTGATCCTCTGTCTTGTTCTTTCCCAGCATGGATGTACTTAGAACAGCCTTTAGGTTCAATATGCCAGCCAAGAATAGCTAGAGTACAGTAGCACTTTGGCTACATCTCTCCCGCCTTCAGACTGTAATGCCCTTATGCTGAGGGTTGCAGTGGGAATGGCATAGGTGTTGGCTGTGCCTGCTCTAAAGCTAGCTGGTGACTCTCCCACAATGGGGCAATGCTCAGCTATAGAGATGTTTTTGCTTTTGGCCCCGTTACACAACCGGAGCAGCACAGAGGTCTGGAACAAGGAAAAGAATCTGGTTAAATATATCTGAATTTATCTTCAGAATGTTATTACTATAAATAAATTATCTGCCAATTCAGAAATAATATAAATTTGTTGTTAACTTTTTATATTATACTGGTATTAGCTGCACCGTGCCCGCTATATGAACCAAAATAATTTAATGTAACTCTTAATACTAAGAAAACTTTCTCTAAAGGGTAAGTATTCTCTATAGTTTCCCTTCCTTGGGTTACTTTACTTAAAGCGATACATGGTATCGAGAATGATTTCAAGCCACAAACCTCTGTGTGTACGTTAAATGCTGTAATTATAGGCAATTCCTACACAGATTTTATTTCACCCACCACTGAAATGCAGCCATGTCAGGAGTGAAATATAGCTATTTGACAATATATGGTAACACTGCATAGTTAATCTTCATTTCTCAATATTTTGAAGAATCTGTTTAATGCAGAAATGCATATCTGCCTCCACCCTAGTCATGAAGAAGATTTCTATTATGGGGCAAGTGTAATTAAAAGTGTAAGACATTTTCCTTTTAAGGATGATTTTTTTAATACAAAAATATTAAGCTTCTTAAGATTAAATTAAAACCTAAATTATGACAGAAACAGATTCAATAGTTCTTAGGGAGACTGACCAATTAAACTTTAATTATGGACAGTTAAGGAAAATATATATATCAGTAAACTTTGTATCAAAAAAAAATTCTGACAAACTATATTTGGATGCCAGTGTTATATGTAATTACCAAACACATTCTGCCATGTTCATTTTTAACCTGATTGATAGGGGAAAAAAAGAGCTTTTGTTTAATTTAGAAAGACTCTCTTCAAGTCAATGTCTGTATCTGATCCAAATCTGGCTGCTTATGCAAATAGCTATGAGTGCTTATGCATGCTCTTGCTTCAGTCACAAGAGTCTTTTTTCAAACTGATTTGTCACACTCCTTAGAAGGCTAAACTCCTTGTCACTAGTTAGGACTAATCTGAGTCTTTCTCTCTAACTGATGTCAGAAAAATATAGTACTTTGAAATCATTCCTGGCTCACTTTCTAAGGCAAAGAAAGAGGCCTAAAATACCTATCAGTCTCACACTCCTCCTTTCAAGTGAAAGACAGCTCTCATGAAAAATCTCTCAAGAAAAATGTAAGGAAGCACCTAACGCGGGGCACCAGAAAATGTTCTGCTAGCTAAGCAAGCCTATAGCTTGCTAGTCTCCCTCAGTGCCACCAGGGGACAGGCTTCAGCCATTTCTCATACAGTAACAAGATATCACCAAGGAAAATGAATCTGACAAAATGATCCCCATAGATCTGTCTGTCATCCAAAGTAAGGGTAATGCAAATTGCTATAGACTGAGCTTCAAGACCATGTACTGAAATATACTGTATTAAAAATTTCAATCAACGGAAGATGCAACTCCCGACTTCTTTGTACCTCCTAAATAACACATCTTTTGAAGAACTAGAAAACCTGCAAAAACCTTCTAACTCCTTTCCCAAAATTGGATCAGCTGATTTACTCACTTGCCAATTTAGGAGAAAGCCTTATAAGAATATTTGCTATCCAGGGATCAATCTTACAACTACACATGCTGTTCTCAAGCTTTCTGTAGAATTACCGTTACAAGAAGTACAATAGTGATTAAACTCAGATCATGACTGTCAGTGCCTTGCCTCTTTTTCACACACTTATCACCTATTTCTCTCTATCCTTTAGGAAAGAGTGAGGAATCCAATGAATAAAAAAGGTGCTTTGGCAATGCATGCACTCTCTCTTGAGGAGAAAGGGAAGGAAACGGTTCAAGTATTGCCAACTCTGCAATACTAGTAGAAAATATCCTGTGTACTTAATAGAGTAAAATCAACATTCAATGATCTACTATACTTCAGCTGAAAAAGGGGGGAATAGACTGTTTCCTGTTCAACTGCATATGACAATGGCAGGTGTAGCCATATAGTGCTCTCTCTTACAAATAGACATTTCATTAACAGTTGTTAACCACCTATGATGAGCTGCTCAGGATCACAGAACATGGGCTTAACAAACGTATAAAGAGTTGCTCATGGATGTTCAGTATAGCCCTATTAAGAGAAGATGGTTCCTGTATTACAGAGAGTATTTACTCAGTGACCCTACACTGGGTAGACTTGGGAAGATGAGATTTTGAGGCATTTCAGAGTAGTACTTTATGGTTAGCACTTTGAAATGCATGACTTCTTAAACCTTACCTGTGTAAGGATTGTTTAGAATGATCTGAGTCAAGAACTGTATTAATCATAAATGCCTTCTAACACACAAGTGACAATAGGGAGCCTTCAGTCATAGCTCTACTCTTACAAGGCAGTCATGGCTGCTCCCTATGCAGTGCTATTAGACAAGGTGTCATGGATGAATTAAAATTTCATCTATAATATCTCTTTCCAAGTTAAGTTACACCTCTTTCCTCCCTCTGGTTTATCTTACATAGCTTGGAATCTCTCACTGTGTCTGTCTGTCCTGGTTTTTCTTCTTCGGTTTCCTTAGCAGAGATACCTCCCTTTACCTCTCTAGTCTCCAAAGAGTATGACTATTCTGAGAATGCTTACCTTGGAAGAAAGAGAAAATTACTTAACTGTAATTATGTATCAGAGGGTAGCCGTGTTAGTCTGGATCTGTAAAAGCAGCAAAGAATCCTGTGGCACCTTATAGACTAACAGACGTTTTGGAGCATGAGCTTTCGTGGGTGAATACCCACTTCCTCAGACGCATGACTAACTGTAATTAAAATTAACTGTAATTGTAGTTTCCTAAAAACAGTGTGCTCAGATCTTTACCAAGAGTGCACCATAACTCAGATCCCCTGTCTGTGTCAGGAGTCGGCAACCTTTGAGAAGTGGTGTACCAAGTCTTCAGTAATTTAAGGTTTCACGTGCCAAAATAAATTTTACAATTACAGGGGCCCCCGACAGAACCCCAGACTGGCAGTGGGCTGAGCTGGGCCAGCGGCCGAGACTTTGGCTGGCAGGGACCAGCGGATGGAACCCCGAACCGGCAGCAGGCTGAGCAGTACAGTGTGCTGCCGGTCTGGGGTTCCGTCTACCACCCACGCTGCCGGTCTGGGGTTCCAGCTGCTGGCCCAGCTCAGGTGCTGTGGGCCAGGGTTCTGTCCATCCAGGCCGGAAGCAGGATGAGCGAGGCCGGCAGCCGGGACCCCAGACTGGCAGCGCAGGGGATTCCATCTGCTGGCCCCTTTCAGCCGGGGTCCTTTCTGCTGGCCCTGCTCAGCCCGCTGCCAGTGCGGGGTTCTGTCCATCCAGGCTGGCAGCGAGCTGAACAGGACCAAGACCCCAGCTGGCAAGGGGCTGGCAGCCTGCCGCCAGTCTGGGGTTCTGTCTGCCGGCTCCTGGCACCAGGGTCCCGGCCCTGTTCAGCCTGCTGCCACCCAGGGTTCTGTTCACCCAGGATGGCAGTGGGCTGAGTGGGGCCAGTGGCTGGAACCCCGGCTGGCAAGGGGCCAACAACAGGAACCCCAGACCGGCGGCGGGCTGAGCGGCTCAGCCAGCTGACAGTCTAGAATTCCAGATGCTGGCTCCTGGCTGCCGGCCCCACTCAGCCTGCTGCCGGCTTGGGTTTCCGTTCACCCAGGCCGGCAGCAGGATGAGCGGGGCCGACAGCCTGAACCCCAGACTAGTAGCGCACTGAGCTGCTCAGCTCACTGCCTGTCTGGGGTTCCATCCACTGGACCCTGCTCAGCCCGCTGCCAGCCCGGGGTTCCCTCCATTCAGGCCAGCAGCGGGCTGAGTGGGGCTGGCGACCAGAACCCTACGCTGGCAGCTGGCTGAGCAGGGCTGGTGGATGGAACCCCAGACTGGCGGTGGGCTGAGCGGCTCAGCCAGCTGACAGTCTGGAGTTCTGGCCGCCGGCTCCTGCCAGGCGAGGTCCCAGCCATCGGCTCTGCTCAGCCTGCTGCCAACCTAGGATTCCATTCACCCAGGCAGGCAGGGGCTGAGCGGGGCCGGTGGCTGGGACCCCAGCTGACAGCAGCGTGCCAGTAAAAATTGGCTCGTGGTATAGGTTGCTGAACCCTGATCTATGTATCTGTCACACACCAAAGCCAGTTAAGATGGCCACTCACCTACATCCCCCTCCAAAACTAGTTACAGTGTAAAGAAATAAACAGAGAAAATGCCAGCCAGTGCCTGGAAAGAATTTCTCTAGACAACCACATCAAATCTGGTGCAATCATCAAAACAGACCAACACCAGAACCTTGCTCACCCTCATGCTTATCAGTGCAATATCTGTGATCAGTATGCCCCAATATTAAGGCCCAATCTAATCTGCATCATGGCTCCCTAGCTGAATGACACAGTAGGGTAGCTGTTAGCTCACCTCTCGACACACCGTCACTAGATCGAGGGACAGCTAATCTGAAGGTGGAATTGCCATTCTTTTCCTTTCTCACCCACTGCTGCCTGTGCACCAGTGTTCAGTGCTTTTCAACCAGATGTGTAGCAAGTAAGTTGCGTGATTGCTCTTTCTTTTTAAAGCATATCCCATCACTTTGCATGTTTTTATGTTATGGAGCATTAGATAAGAGGTTTGCAGGATTGATGAGAGGTCACACACACAATTAGAATTGAAAAAAGGTTAGTGGTATGCAAACAAGGAAAGGGATAACACATGGATGGTTCTAAAACATGTTTTCCCTCATGCTTGACATTCTAAATAATTTTTGCACCAGTTATGTGATTGCTCTATCCAGGTTTTCATTATGGGTTGCTAACCACCTCTGATGAGCTACTCAGAACTACAGAAGAGGAGGTTATTTACTGTAACTGGAGCGTTCTTTGAGATGTGTGGACCCTACTTTGATTCCAAACGTGGGTGTGCATGTGTGCCCTGTGCCGGAGCTGGCACAGTTTTTTGTAGTGGTATTCACTGAACCCAAACACATTATCTACAAGCTTGCACCCGAGGCAGTAAGAGGTCATGTGGGTCGCTGCTGCTCCAATATCCCTCTAACCGGTAAGCAAAGTAGTCCATAGCAGAGGCGATGGAGGGTGGGTATTGGAAGGCAAATAGGCCTGACATCTCACGTTGGAGAAGGTAGTCCAGGAGGATAGGAATGGAGATGGAGTCTAGTAGGTGATGATGTCAGTGTGCCCAGGCGGTGAAACACTTCCATTTCGCCAGATAGCAGGCCCTGGTGGGCGGCCTCCTGCTGTGCTTGAGGATGTCATGCACTGGGGTGGAGCATGCTCTGCTTGCTTGCCAGCTCCATCCAAATACCAGGCCGTGGGATGGAGTGGGCTCAGGTTGGAATGTCAGAGTTGGCTCTGTGCCTGTGTGAGGATATCTGGGTGGGGGCAGAGGTGGATCCAGGGATGAGCAGAGAGGTGGAGGAGGTCCATGAACCAATATTCTTGAGGACAGAATGAACGTTGCTCGATCCCATCGAATCTTGCACAGGAGGAGAATGGGCAGAAAGACATAGTGGACTTTGTTGGTCCAGGGCAGGAGAAAGCTATAGTACTGTGAGTCCATCCCAAGTGATACTCTGGAACAAAAGAGGGGGAGTTTTTGCTTCTTGTTGGTTGTGAACAGGTCCCGACGCCAGACAGCAGTATAATTCTGAGCGTAGTGTGGGATCATGTAGTTCCCATTTGTGGTTAGCATAGAATGACCTGCTGAGCATGTACGTGAGCGAGTTGCTGGCATCTGAAAGGTACATGGCCTGAATTGTGACATCGTATCTGATACATCAGTTCCAGAGTTGGATGGCCTCCACACACAGAGGGGACAACCTGCACTGCCTTGCTTGTTAATATATAACATTGCCACCATGTTGTTGGATAGCAGTCGAATGTGACGTGATCGTATGAAGGGAAGGCCCTGGGCCATGTGAGCATCCAGGTGGGCGCCCCAATCCGTATCAGGAGGTGTCCATAGTTAGAGTGGTGCAGGAGGCAGGAGGTGTAACAGGGTGCCTATCAGTACCATGGACAGGTCTACCAGGTGAGGGAGGCCAGGACGTAATGGGAGAGGGACAGATTTGCAAGCGGTCTGTCTGCGGTTTGTAGGTTGATTTGATCTATAGTTGAAGGCAGCGCATATACAGGTGGGCAAGGGGCATTACAGAGGCGCAGGCTGCCATGTGGCCGAGGAAGGAAAGGCATGCACAGATGCAGGTGTGTGGTTTGTGGTGTAAAGTGATGAGAGAAGTAAAGATGATAAACCGATCTGCCAGGAGGAAAGCCTGACCCAGGAGAGTGTCCAGGCATGCTCCAATAAATGTGATCCATTGGGTAGGAACAAGGATGGACTTCTCCTCATTGACACAAATGCCAAGATTGGTGAGGATATCATAAAGAGTCTGGATTGCTCAGAGGAGGTGGTTACGTGAAGTTGCCAGTAGGAGCCAGTCACCTGGGTAGGGAAACACGGAATGGCAGAGGCATAGCATGTGGGCTGCAACAATGGTGAAGACTTTTGTGAATACGTGTGGATTGGGGACGATACCAAAGGGGAGGACATGGAACTGATAGTGGGGGTGACCAACCGCAAAGCGGAGAAACTTCCAATGAGCCAAGTGAATATCAGTGTGGAAATATGCATCTTTCACATTGAGAGCCATGAACCAGGCTCTGTGAAAGACACAAAGGATAATGAGGGGAAGCATGACCATCTGGAACTTGAATTTTCATACAAACCTGTTGAGCATGGGGCAGCAGCTGCCTCCATTCTTCAGAATAAGGAAATATGGGGAGTAAAAGCTGCAGCCCTGATAATGGAGAGGGACACACACTATGGTGCCTTTCTGGAGAAGGGCATCTACTTTCTCTTGGAGAAGATCTCCACAGCCAGTGTGGGCAGGCAATGGGGGGAGGGGGAATGTGAGGAATTCTGTAGAGTACCCCTGGTGAATGATGTCCAGTACCCAGTGGTCTGTGATGATCTTGCTCCAATTTTGGGCAAAGAGGGCAAGATGGGGGGTAGGGAGACATTTACAAGTTTTGGTGACAGTGTCAGAATTGTTGCTTAGACTGACATCCCAGGAGGGTTGAGGGAGCGGAGGTTGTAGTAGCAGAGTATTGCCACTCTGCCGCTTAGGAGTAGGGTGTATACCAGACCAACTGTGCTGGTTGCAGCATGGCCCCATGGATGTGGAGGGCAGTGCAAGAGGGTTCCTGGTTTCATTTGTCCTGGTCTTCCTCCACTGGGAGGCCAAGAGCTGCGGCTGAAGCAGGTTGTGGTATTGTTTATGGTCATCCAGCAGGAAGAAGGAAGGCAGAATTAGTGCCTCGTCCAGTGACAATGAGGCTACAGTGGGGACTGGCAGTACTGATGGTACTGGCTGTACCGTAGCATCATCTGGTTCATCGTCAACCGAGAAAGGCCTGGTGTGTGGCCGGGTTGGTAAGAGGCTACCAGTGTTAGTCCATATTCCTGGTAGCGGTCCCAAGAAGGCCAGCAAGGCCAAGTGTACAGGTTGCCAGGCATCGATGGACAGCAGGGATAGTGGAACCCTGGGTCGGAAGTAAGGTCATACACCAGTAGATAGGATGGTCGGCGCCTGGGATACGGGCTGTGAGATTGGCCAGGTGAGAATGAGGGAATCCAGCTCTGAAAAGTCTTCTGAGTTGAAGGACAGGTCTAATGGGGGCGGAGCCGCTGGTGCAAGATGAGTGGAAGATATGCATCATGCCAGGAAAAGAAGGAAGGGTTCATCCACCAGAGAAGGGAGCTCTGTGGTGGCTGGGGGACCGGACACTAGTGAGGAACCTGGGAATGTATGGGAGCAACAGCTCCACAGTAGGCATCAGTGGTTCCGGGTGTGCAGGAAACCAAGCTTGGTGGCCTGGAGAGGCCCGGCATCATCAATGGTGCCAGAAGTGATAAGGGTGCCGGACCAGTGACTGGAGCTGGAGTGACATCAGCGGATCACACTGGTACTTCAACTTATGCTTCGTCTGGGGTTTCTTGAGAGCTGGAGCAGTCGGGTTGATGCATGACTTCTCACCGACTTAGCATAGCTCAGGAAGGCAACACTGTGTTTAGGGGCAGTCCCTGTTGGGGAGCCAACCTTATGCTCATATCTGTGTTTCTTATGCTCACAGTGGGCTTCTGCGACTGCGGCGGTACCCCTGGGTTTGGCGCCTTGGAGGAAGATGGAGGGGCACTCACTGGTGGTGATGGGAGGCATTCCAGCACATCTGCTGGTCTGGATCTGACTGCACATGTAGGCGCATAGGTTCCCCCCATTAGAAGCCTATGGAGGCAAAGTTCTCTCACTTCTCTCATTCTGAGCAGGAATGAGCGGCAGATGGAGCAGCAGGTGATGATGTGAGCTTTGCTGAGGCAGTAGAGGCACCGTTGGTGCTTGTCACTCACAGAGAAGGAATGCAGGCATGAAGCACAGTTTTTGAAGCCGGCTTGCCGGGGCATAATCCCCAGAGCGGGGGATCTCCCTGCTGGGGGAAGGGTCCAGTGAGGATCAACTAGGAATCTACACTATAAATATCTGTATACAACTATATATACTGGAAAAACAGACAAGCAGCTCTTTTAGCAAGGCTAGGAACACTGAGGAACAGGGCCGTGCAGTGATAAGAGAGAACTGGAGCGGTGTCAACCCTCACGGCCTCTGATAGCCTCGGATGCGAGCATACGGATGACCCACGTTGATGTGCAGGTCAACGCAAACTACTAAAAAAACTGCGCATCCGTGTTTTGGAATCCGTATAGGGACAATCACTTGAAGAAGAATGGGGGCCCGAGAAACCTATGAAGGGCATATGGATGTTCAGTATAGCCCTATTGACAGAAAAGAGAATACTTACTCAGTGACCCTGCTGGGAGGGAGATGAGATTTTGAGGCATTTCTGAATAGTGATTTATGGTTCGTACTTTGAAAACTAATACTAGATGTGTAATGCATTATGGTAGAAACGGCAAATTTTGATAGCCTACCCCTAAGCTTTGATACCTATGCTAGTTTCTCGTGAGCATGTTGCTAGACTAGTCCAACCAAGCCCTCTGCACAATCTCAGGACTCAGAGAAGGTATGAATCCTGTAAGATCACATTTATCCAATGGATATGGGATGATATCCCTTTCTTCTTTGTCCACAAAGAGAGACACTTGAGTTCTAGCTACGTCTTAAACGCTATCTGTGGCTACATTTAAACAGAGAAATCTAAATCAGCAGTCTTGTAGTCTTATTTCCCTTATCTCTCCTTTATGAATTTGTCTGTCAAAACATAAAGGAAGTGGCTGTTGTGTTCAATGGGGGACTTTATGCTCGTGGTTACTCTGTGACACTCTCTCGTTAGTCTCACTGCTCACTACCATCTGCTTAGTTAAACTTGAACAAGGAAAGAGCAGAAGTACTACAATGAAAACCATACATACTGGTATTGTTTGTCATAGTTTCCTTTTTTCTCTTCTCTTACTTCACTCACACCTCTCCTAAGGGACTGCTTCTCGGGTGATGAGTTTTTTCCTAATGTATTTCTATATTTGTTTCTGGAAGATTGAATCAGGTAGGTTTGGCTTTACGTTCTGGCTTTGACAGCTATTTGTCTCCTTGCTTTCTGACAGCTGAAGCCAAAATACTTAATGTAAGAACCTGACAATAAATAGAACATTGGAGGCACATTGTGATGGCTTGACCTACACTTTCCTAAATTCCTCTCTGTATACTCTTTCTGTACTCTTCCCCAACATAGAAACTCCACTTCTGTCTAATGTATTTATTTATTTGTGTATTAGGAATAAGATATGCAGTGAAAATGGTATTTTTCAAAATACAGTTTTGAGTATTACAATAAGTATATGCATAGCCTTAGAAGTACAAGAATTCACTGTAAATTTTTTTTCTTTACAAATGTCCATAGGTATAATTCTTAATTGTACATAATTTAATTCTGCTATGTAGCCTGAACATTCTTCTGATTAGCTGAATCAAAAATCAGTCCTGCCTTTTTTAAAATTGCAAAATGGACTTATGAGTTTGGTTCAAATCAGTTTTGTTACAACATATTGGTAATAGATTTAAATAAAAAGAAGTAATTGTTTTTCATTACTGTATCAGTAATATTGTTATATTGAAAACAATTATTTTTTTAGGATTTTGGAAGCTGCAAGATGTTCCCACCTGACAGATGGAGGTTTTACACTTTTAGCACGGGTAAGGATTATTTAAAAAATGTACAGTTTACTTAATTGTCACTGCTACTGTACATATCTGAATTTATCCAGTCATGCTGGGGATGATGAGAAGAAAGTAGTGTAGAAGGGAGGCCGCTTAGAGGAGATGGCCAGGAAAGAAACAAAATAATTGATTTTATTTCTGGAACCTATTTACAAATAACTGGAGCTTGGAATATTTTTTACAGTGGCTTTCTCCCTTCCTCACCCCTGCTCTTTTTATTTTTGTCTAAAAATGTATTTAAATTTAATCACATGTATTTTTCATATATAGAACAATAATTTTAAAGCCTATAACTATAATGCAAGCAGGCTTCCTAAGTACAGAAAGTCTCCTTATAGCAGATTGTTCTGTGTATCAATTATTGCTGCAAAATATTTCTAGATAATATTTTCAGTTAAGCCTTAACTCATGCCTATTGATTTCAATGAGACTTCTGTAGCATGTAAAGTTAGAAGCAGACTTACTGTGTTGATTAAGGGACTGGCTAGAAGTGAATATTTAAAGGAAAAAGGTTTCTGTTTTAATGGCTCTAATTTTTGTTTCATTCTTTTATAAAATTGTGTAAGGTTTATTTTAAATAAAATGAAGCACAAAAATGTTTTTATTTAAATAGGAGTTGTGTAACAAACATTTGATGTGTACAAGAGCTATTTTAGTTCCATGGGTATAGGGGGCAGTTGGCAGGGTATTCTCTAGACCTTTGGAACATGCTTCCTTATCAGGGCTGTAACATCCCAAATTTGTTAGCATCTGCAGCAAGATGCACCTTTTTCCCTGGCTTGTGAGATGAGGGTTTGGTAGGGCTGGATAATAATGCTGTGTAAACTATATGGGGAGGTCAGTTAGTTCTTCTTGTATTTATATTGTCTCTGGGTTATTTGATTGTATTGCAGTAATTTTGGGGCCTAAGTATTTCTTTCCCATATTGTGGCTTGTTCCATACTCAGACAACACTGCTGCGATGTTCTGCCTTAACAGGCATGGAAGTACCAGGTCAGACCTCTTTTGCCAAGAAACAATGAACCTCTGGTCTTTTTGCATCAAGAACAAAATTATGCTCAAAGTATCTCACCTTCCCGGGTGTCAGAACTGTCTAGTGTACCATTTCAGGGGATTGTTCAGAAGAGATTACGAATGGTCCCCTCAGACCTGACATAGCAAAGTCCATTTTTCAGATGTGGGGAATGCCAGAAATGGATGTGGTTATTACCTGACAGCACAGGAAATGTCACCAGTTCTGTTTCAGGATGAGTGTCGGTTCAGGGTCCATATCAGATGCCTTTCTACTATCCTGAAAGGGGAAACTTTTTAACGCTTCCCTCCCACCACCCCCAAGTCCCTGTGGTGCTGAGAGTGGTAGGAAAATTCAGGCAAGATCATGCTGTTTAATTTTGATAGCAACAGCCTGGCCTTGACAGCATTGGTTTTCAGACCTGTTGAACCTTTCAATTTGAGATCCAGGGATGGCCAACCTGAGCGTGAGAAGGAGCCAGTTTTTACCAATGTACATTGCCAAAGAGCCACAGTAATATGTCAGCAGCTCTCCATCAGCTCCTGCTCCCAGTGAGCACCCACTGGCACATTGGAAAGTTGGCGCTGTAGCTCCAGCCCTGGAGTCAGTCCCTATACAAGGAGCCGCATATTAACTTCTGAAGAGCCACATGTGGCTCCAGAGCCATAGGTTGGCCACCCAGCCATAATCCTTCCTCGGGTCCCAGACATAGTTTCCCAGAACCAGGGCCAAACTGCATTCCAGCCCTTTTAACCTTCACCTGATTGGTTATGTTCAGTGGTTAACTACTCACGAGTCTACTTGTTCTGTTGCAATGTGAAACATTCTTTCGAATAGCAGGAAGCCCTCCACTAGGTACACTTCATAAAATGGAAGATGTTCTCTGTGTGGTCCCAGCAGAGATACCTTTCATTTATGGGTTCCCATTCAGTTTATTCTTCATTACCTGTTTCACCTAAAGGAAAAATGTCTTTCTGTCAGTGCCCTGAGGGTTAATCTGGCTGCTATCATAGCCCTTTCATCTATAAGATAGTGGTATGCTGTTTTCTTCAATCCTATGACTATAAAGCTCTTGAAAGGTTTGAGTAGGCTTTTCCCAGGTATTCGAGACCCAACTCCATCCTGGAATCTAAATTTGGTTCTCTCCGTTTTAATGGGACCTCCTTTGAACCTATTGCTATGTGCTCATTGTTTCACTTCTGGATGAATGTAGCATGCCAGGTAGCTATTACGTTGGCCAGGAGCACATCAGGCTTTGATGGCTGACCTTCCTTAGATGGTGTTTTACAAGGACAAAGTTAGTTTGCATCCACACCCTAAATTTCTCTTGGAAGTGCTTTTGGATTTTCATATTCATCAGTCTATACTTACCAACTTTTTCCCTCCAAACCTCACTCACACAAAGTTGAGGAAAAGCTCCATACTTTAGATATTTGCAGAGCTGTGCCTTCCTGCCGGGACAGGACTAAAGAGTTTAGGACGCTGCAATTATTAGCCTCCTTTGCTGATAGGGTGAAAGGGGAGCTCATTACATCTCAGAAGCTCTCTTTCTGGATCTCCTCCCTCCCACATCTGTTATGATATTGCCAATGTTCCATGATCTCGAAGTGTTTTAGCACGCTCTACAAGAGCTCAAGCAGCTTTGGCTTCTTTCCTGGGTCATGTTCCCAACAGAGACATTTGCAAGACTGTCTCCTGGTCATCTGCTCATATGTTCATTGCTCATTATGCTCTCTCCCAGGCCTCTAGGTACAATGCTAAGTTTAGCAGAGCGGTGCTGCAGTCCTTGTTTAAGTAGATTCTGATACTCTCTTCCCTCAGACTCCTATGGGCCACTTAAAGTGAAATGGACATGTGCAATCACGCAAAGAAAACACCGTTCCATACTTGTTCAGTAACTATTGTTCTTTGAGAGCTATTGTTCACGTGTTCATTCCACGACCTTCCCTCCTTCCCTTCTACATTGGAGGCACAGCATATACTGGCTTCCAGTGTGAAGGAACTGAAGGAGGAGTCAGGGCAGCTCCATATTTTTATACTTTCATCTAGCAGCACAAGCATGCAGAGGTCACATGTGCTGCCCAGACAGGTCGTGCCTAAAGTGGTATTGACGTGCAACGCATCTTAAAGAACAACAATTACCAGACAGGTATGTAACCATTTTTACAATGGCAAAAGCCAGCATGGATGCCTGAAACACTGTAATAATCAAATATTCTTTCTCCCCTTGTCTGTGCCCCAATATTAATGGTGATGTGGTTAGGGCCACCCATTAGAATTCAAGATCAAACTGCCACCCTTCCTCTTACTTGTGGTATTTTTTTGTTTTTATTATTTTAATTTTTTAGAATTGCCATGAACTGGAAAAGATGGACTTAGAAGAGTGCATTCTGGTGAGAATCAGTTTTACAAGGAGTATTCATCATAAGTCCATTATAAGAACCTGTAATGCCATTCAGAACGTCGGTGCTTTGTGGGTTTTTTTTTACCAATAGGGGGAATTCCAAATTCTAATGTTTCTAATAGTAAATGCAGATAATTATTGGGAGATCTTCTAAAGGGGAATTCAAAGAAAGGTGATTACAACCATTTAACCATTTCTCAGAGACGTCTTTAATAGACAAGTTTATATCAGAACCGTCATCTGCCAGAGAGAAATACCTAACTCTGACGTAGGGATTGGGTTACAAACCTGTTGTTTATGGTATCAAAAGATAAAAATGAGCAAAGGAACAAAACATGGCAGAATTTACTGGACCTTTAAGAAGGTCTACAAAACCCTCTTTGTTGGAAAAAAGGATGGCAGGTTTTTTTCATCTCACATCCTCTCTGACAATTGGCAAGGTGACAAATCTATCCAAATAGCTTGGTGATAGACTAAGTTCAATTCAGCATGTAGTAACTGTTTTCCTCCATTTTAGGCTCTTCATCCATCTGTTCAGATAAAATCTGGGAAAAGGGGAAGACTTTATTTTTTATCCTCTTTATGGGTTTATAGATCAGAAGGGTATGAATGGAATAAAATTAAACCCAAGTGTATATGTTCAGCTACTTGAACAAAGTGGATTTTTTTCAGCTAGTCAGCTCTATTACTATGTATTACCCAGTCTATAACTTTGCATTTATGTAGCTAATTGTTTGGTTCTTCTCTTCCTAGATAACAGATAACACATTGATACAACTTTCTGTTCACTGTCCTAAACTGCAAGCATTGGTGAGTTTAACTCTTATTATATATCTATTAATAATGATTGGTTCTCAGCCTGTACCTACTAGTTTATTGGTGTTACAACACTGTACAATTTATACTTTTTTACAAAATATGTTTTAAATTAAGCTTATTTCTAAGACTGTTTTAAATATGGCATCAAGTTCTGTAAGTAGGTCGTCTCAAAGCAATCCATGAATCCCAATATAATCAGAAAAACGGCTTAAATGTTATAATGAACCTGTAACCTTCCTTTACTTGTGAGCAATTAGTCAGAATAAAAAGCTACATGAGACCGTTTAAAAATATTTAAAGATGCTCTATTACATATTTTATCTCAAAAATTTTTTCTAGGAAATCATGAAATTTTAATATACAATATATTTTGAAACAGATCAAATGATTAGTTAAAAAAAGGATAATTGCTTAGCAAAAGTGTATATAGATATGGCCCAATCCAGTAAACAGTCATGTGTGTGATTTTCATAGCAGTGGGTTTACAGTATCTAATGTCAGTTTTTGTTGCCTACATTTTCAAAAGTGACTAGGGATTTTGGGTACCTCATTCTTAAAGAATCCAACTTGAGATATTTTAATGGATCTGATTTTCATAGGGTGGGTGCTCAGGTCACTTAAAGTGACTCAGATTGGCCACTTTGAATTGAGGTACCCCAAATCACTAGTGGGTTTTGAAAATTTAGGCCTAGGCATTTGGAGCCAACTGTCACACTACCATTTGGCATAAGGAAGGGTATTGTATTTTGTGTGTGGCAGGTCACTGTTTATTATGATATACTGGCTTAAATCTACCTGAAGAAAATAGATAGATATACTTTCTAATCTGTGCTTAGGAGGGATTAAGGAAATGTTTACTTCTTCATTAATTGCGTAGCCGTGTCATTGACTTCCTCCACACCCTCAGCTCGAGGAAGTGTGTTATTAAGGCAGCAGCAGGCTCAGGAAGAGATTTGGCTTTAAAAAGGAACCGTATTCACTGTTATATGCAGATTAATCATCCCATCTGATCCCTAGGTCATAATTCCACACATTGTACGCTTTAGTTCAGTGAATGAAGTAGTCTGCCAGTCAGACAAGGAACTGTTTACATGTGAGTCTTTGTAAGAATATGTTTGCCTGCATGTGCCACAGTACTGAAAATGGCTTCAGTCCCATCTCTGAATCTTCATAGGATCATTTATATCCAAACATATTTTAAACTGCACAAATCTAGGTCAGTCAGTCCAAAATATTTATTGGCGTCCTATTAAATAGTGGACTTGAACATATATTGTAATTTAGCAATCCCATTCAGCAGAAGGAATCTACTTTATAAAGAATTATTGTTCCATTTGATAGTCTCACTGTAACCTTACTTAGATTAATAATTTGACACAGTCTGTTTGGTATGACTAGAGATGACTTTATCAAGAGTTCTTTATAAAATGCTGTCTGTCTCTGTGGCTGGGAACAATATGCTATAACGTCACTTACTTGAAATGGAAAGGAAAGTTTAGAAATAAAACTCAGTTTAGGGATCAAAATGAATGGAGAGGAGTAATTACTATAGAAATTACAGTATTGTATTCTTTTTGATATTGTAATCCCATTTATAACCAGTCCTCCTCAGGTACATACAAGATTTTTTTGTGCCTCTCCCAGTACTTCAAAGGAGATGTCATAGGAATCAGCAGTCATGGTTTATGGATGTTTTTTTCCCTCCTTTAACAATCTACTTCACAGGTAACAGGATTGTGATATCCTGTGCCTCAGACAACCGCTCCTGACCTACTTGAAGGTCACAGTCCATCGGCTGAGAACTGGTACAATGTTAATATACATTATGGAACCTTTATAGTACAGAAACCATGAATCCTGTGATTGTTTAGTAATAAAAATTGAATTTCTTGCCCAATGCTATCGTGTGTAGCGGAGAACATTGCAAAATGTTCAGGCAGATTGTGTAGAGAACACCACCAGGAGAATTGAAAAAACAAAAATAAGCCCACTAATCTTAATTTAAATTTTTTAATTAATTCACTTTAGCTGTGCTGTGAACTTTGTAATTGCTTTCTGTGAACATTTATCCAATTGAGTGTTAGTGGCACAAATATTTACAAAGTGCATTTCAAAGTGGCAGAAATCAAATTTTAAATTCACCAGTGTTTCCTTACAGAACAAATCAGGGAACAGAGACACAAACTTACCTGGCAGAATTCAAATACTCCATATATACTTTATGTATATACTTTATATAATCCATTTGTAGACATTCAGAAGCTTTTAAGAGTTTTATGTGATTTTTTTAAAACAAATACACCAGAGAAATTGTTATCGGCCAATTGATATTCCATCAACAGAAAAAGAATCTTATTTCATCAGTTATTTTCTCAACTTTGTCTTAATTTGATTTGTACCTAACATTTATTTCTAAATAGCAAACCAAAAAGTTGACCAGTCCTCTGTATTCTAAGATTTTAAAACTGTAATCCTGACACTTTCTACCTTGTTAACTATTTCAGCCAGATTTATCAAGTCTGAAGTATCTTGTGCTTTAATACAGAATATTACATTGGGTATGTTTGCTTCTTAAGTTCTATGAATTTAGCTGTACATCCTGTATTGTCTTATTCTGTTTCAAGTCACTGGAGTACGATCTCTCAGGAAAGCTGAATTTTATAAGCTGCTTATTTCCTAGGATGTGAAACTCTCTTAATTAGCCAGTAGACTGATACAATAGCCAAAAGGTCACATTTGTCTTCATATAACCTTCCTTCCTTCCTTGAAACCACAGGTTTGTTATAAATAGACTTTGCCAGGGAGAGAGGGGACACAAACCTCCATGCTTTTAACCTTTAGACTCCTGATAATTTCCAGGTTGCCAGCCAAGTAAGCGCTCAGGAGGATCTGTATACAAGTATATACAGAGAGAAGGCAAACGAGATCTAAAACATCCAAAGACTGAACAGGAGCTAAGAATGTCAACACAGATCTTAAAATAAAAGAGAGTTGACAGGCGTAAGCACTTGCATTTTGTGACTTTTAAAAAATAATACATGTTTACATTACATGATGATCTAATACAAAACACACTGCACCCTGTTGGGTGAAGAAAATGAAAATACAACACGAAGCAGCTGGAATTGAAGGGGAAATGCTGAGATGGTTCCTCTGGAGAAGTGGATGAAATCCCGCTTCTCTCCATCAGACTGATTCAGTGAGAGAGCTGGAGAGTTCTGAGTCCTCCCTCTCTTTCTGGTCTCTGTTTTTCTTTGCAACTTTGAGTAGAGGGGAAAAACAGATGAGGAGGAAGCTAATCTTAAGGATATACAGGTTAATGTGTGCCTGTTAATGGCCAAGAATCCCTCATAAACCAAAGCAAGTAAGCGTAAGGGTTTGCCACACCAGGATGGATTGATTTAAATCAGAGGTTGTCAAACTGCGGGGCAGGGAGCAAGAGGCAAGCAGTTTTAGGACGGGTAGGCAGCACGCGAGCTGATTTTCAGTGGCACTCACACTGCCTGGGTCCTGACTACTAGTCCAGGGAGCTCTGCATTTTAATTTAATTTTAAATCATAGAATATCAGGGTTGGAAGGGACCTCAGCAGGTCATCTAGTCCAACCCCCTGCTCAAAGCAGGACCTAATATGAACTAAATGGATTACAAGTTAAGTGAGAAAGGGACCAAATCTTTGCCAGACTGACCAGCTGAAAATTATTCTGGAAGCTTCTTACACATTTTAAAAACCTTATTTACTTTACATAGAACAATAATTTAGTTATATATTATAGTCTTATAGAAAGAGACCTTCTAAAAACATTAAAATATATTACCGGCACGTGAAATCTTAAATTACAGTGAATAAATGAAGACTTGGCACGCCACTTCTGAAAGGTTGCCGACCCCTGTTTTAGGGGGGAAAAAAAAAATATTGTGAACATTTTATCCACAGCAATGAATAACTAGCAAAGCTGATTCCTCCAGACATACCGTGTCCTCATTTGCTATGACACGGTGTGCACATTTAATTGTAAGCATTGACCACAATCACAGTTTTGCATTTGCTCTTATTACAGTGGATCGTTGGCTCTGTTTGAATCAATGCTTTACTGTTTTTAATATTTAGTGAGAGCTGCATGTTGATTTTTTTTAAAACAGTCTATGTACTTGTGGGGCAGGGGGAGCGTAAACTACTACAGACACAAAGAAGGGGGGACAATTAAATAAGTTTGAGAACCACTGATTTAAGTCAAAAAGTTTCAGATTATCAGTGTAAATCACAATTTAAATAAGCAACTTTAATTTATTTCAGTTGTGATTTGTAGTTCTACATTTTTTTTAGTTATTTTGCTAAACAAAGGTTCATTACCAGTAAAGGTTGGTAACTATGAAAATATGTTGTTTGCAACTATCAACTTCAAACTAAATTAGGTGCTTCTTTTTGTTAATCAGAAGGATACAATTTATCTATACGCCTTTATATAGCTTAATTTACCTTTATTCAGATTCTTAATTTTTACATTTTTAATAGAAAATGATGATTGGTGCATTTCTTATTTACTCGATAGCTAATTTTTAACTTATTGTATGCAGTGTAGTTGTGGCTGTGTTGGTCCAAGGATATTAGAGAGACAAGGTGTGGTTGAGGTAATATCTTTCAGTGGACTAACTTCTGTTGGTGAGAGAGACAAGTTTTCAAGCCACAATGAAAGAAAGATATTACTTCACCTACCTTGTCTCTCTAATTTTTAACTTGTCAAGCTCTATTTGGATGGAAATTCAAATTCAATTAAAATACACAATTCAATTTCTTTTAATAAATAAAACTACCTTGAAAGTGCTGAATGCATAAGAAAAAGAGTTTATCAAAATATGTTTTCCATTTAAAACTGATTTATTAAACAAAGGAAATATCTGTAGTTAATTAATTGAACTGCTTGTTTCCAGTTATGTCCTTCAGATTTTAGAACTGATAGAGCTCATCCTTTCACACCTAATTTTTATTCATTGATTAGAAGAGGAAAACAAACTTTTCTGTTTTTTCAGCTCTCAGTTAGTTTCTTAACTTTGAACTAGCCCATGAACTGAACTTGTTGAATAAATGGAAATGAAGCAAATATACTCTCTGTATCCGCAGAAGAGACTATTGCTGTCAGAAAGTGACTAGCACTTTAACAAACTCTGGTTCCAGGTGCTTAGCCAGTGATTTCTCCCAATTCAGTGGTTTGACTTTCTTTAAATCTTGGCAGAAAACATACTGCTTAATATTATTTGTATTTAATTTAAATGATTTTAAGATTATAGTAAATTTAGTGCTATTAACTTAGGTTGTCATTTCAAATTGAATTTTTAATAGGTTTATTTTAAATAAGCTTGTATTTAATTTAAATAAAATCCTTTTTTTATTTCTTTAAATAAATTTTTATCCACCTCATGCCCCAGTAGTAGTCCTCAGAATTCGGTGTCCTGCTGGAGTAAAAGGTCTGATGTGCTACAGGCAGAGGAAAGGATACAGGTGTTCCACAGCTTTCCGAATTGTTGGATCTGAACTTTCAGTGGGAGGTGGTTGGATCTAAAGGACTGTTGAGCGCTGCTATTTGCCTCTGGTGAGGAGTTAGAAAGTGTCCCCACTTTCCATTCATGACCAAGGGTCTCTGCATCAGAAGCTCTCTCCAGAAAAGGAAAAAGGCACACAGAGCAGATAGCTGGTGGTCTATGGACAATTCATGGTTCTGAGCTGGGTCAGAGTGAAAGATGGAATCAACTCAACACATCAAGACCTTCTCCAGAGGTGATGACAGTGCAGAGCATTTATTTTATAGGTAGCTGACAAGGGTCTCAAAGTATCTGCAGTGAAAATTCAAGGGTGTCTTGTTATCCTGACAATGCTTCTGTGAAGGCCACGAATCCTCTGAAGGAGGCAGGAACCAGCTCAGCTTGAAATAGTTTTCTGGAGTAGGGGACATGAGGCTTTTTCAATTCTCTTCAAATATGAGAGGTAAACAGGTGCAAGCTGACATCTTTTAAGGGAAGGCCAGTGCTCTGAAAGCTTGAAATACAATACTTAAACCTACTTTTACCACCTTCAGTATAAGACCTGTGTCAATAAGTCCTTGGTGAAAAAACTATATTTTATAAGTAAATAAAGGCTAAAACAAAAGGCTGAGGAAAATATTCTCCCAAAAAAGCAGTTAATTCAGCATAGTAATTGGGTCTTTGAGGTGATTGCTTGCATGGATCCAGAGTATGCACTAATACATGCCTGCAGTGTTCATGTGGCATATCACAGACACCCAACTGTATAGGTAACTTATTCTGCAAGAAATTAGCAGTTTTGAATGTAAGATCTGATTTTTCAGAGGTATTGAGGTGCCCGGAACTCCTGCTGAAGTGAGTTTAGCACTGCAGAAAAATCAAGCCATTGTTGTTCTTCATACATAGATTGATAATTGCAGGTCTGTAAGAGTAATAATGTGTGTTCTGGGAGGACACGGAAGAATACCATGTCTCTCCTCTGGCATTGCAAATGTGTAATTTTGCCCCTTATTTTCAGTAAACTGAGCTGTGCAACAACATAATTGGATTTCTACATCTCTAGAGAACACAGGGTGGGTGCTGAGTTTGGCCATTGCTACAAAGTGCCTGTCCTGGGGCTGTAATGATGAAGTCAAATTATGATTTAAATGGTGCAACCTTAAGCTGCTCCTTTTGGCAGCTTCTTCTCCTGCTCTTCAGGTTTAAGGAGACAGCACTTTAAATGTGTATCTTTGCTTCTGCAAAAGGATTAGGAATGAAATGGCACTAACGGTACAAGTATTTTGAACATGGTAATGCAAATACAAAGTCGCTTGAAGTTGTTCTTAGTTCTGATCTTTTCCATGGGACATAATTAAAAAAAAAAAAGTGGTATGAAACATTTCATTGTCTTTTTGTCTCGTAGAGCTTATCTCACTGTGAACTGATCACAGATGATGGGATTCTGCATCTGAGCAACAGTACCTGTGGTCATGAAAGGCTCCAGGTCTTAGAGTTAGACAATTGTCTTCTTATCACCGATGTGACCCTGGAGCACCTAGAGAACTGCCACAGTTTGGAGAGAATTGAGTTATATGACTGTCAGCAAGTCACACGCGCAGGAATCAAAAGAATAAGAGTATGTGTTTTGTGTTTTTAAAGATTCAGCTTTGGGAAAGACCATCGATCAGGGAAGACTGATCGTATCGGATACACTTACAGTAGCGTAACAGATAGTCCAAAGCAAGGGAAGGTAGGATGAAAACTAAGGATGTTGATTAACATACTTTATAAGATTCCCAACTTTAGGCATCAGAACTACCATGGGTATGTGATCAAAAATCACCACCCAGTGCCTAATTCCATTTATAGTCCAAGCTACTGTTGGTATCAGAATAATTGTCCATGTGGATTCCAGCTGTAGCTCTGTGTTTAGTTCCTAATGTTTGTTTCTCATTCCCTCACAGTTTTTTAAAGTGTGGGTTGTGTTTTTGTAGGACTGTAGAATTCTTTAAATTCTACCAACCCTGCATAGTCATTACAATGCAGATATAATAAAGTATAGGACACTTGGGTAGTAGGGGCAGTTAGGCCTGTGGATCTACCTAGTAACAACAGACCTAACATCCCCTGGCCTTGCAGGATCAGTCTCCCCTCCTCTGTGTAACTCCCTGTGTTTTAAGAACAGAACTTTTCTGCTGAGCACGTGGCAGCATTTAGGGCATAGTACTGATCCACAGACACAGTAATGCTGCGCTAGTTAACTTTCAAATTCATCGATGTAAAGTGATTAAGTCTGCCTCTCTCCCTTGCAGGAACTGCTGAAGGTACCACCACTCCCTCCCCTGCTGAGGCAAGCATGGGGAAAGAATGGTTGTATGGGGGAGACATAATTAAAAGTCTTGCTTCTGTTTCTTCACTGGCAAGAAATCCACCCTCTAGTGATTAACAGCAGAATGAAAGTTAGCCAGCCCACACCAGCAATGTAAATACCAATTCAACAGAAAGGAGTCAGTCACTGAGATTTAAGGTGGTAGCTTTAGGATAAGTGAATGGCCAGGTTCTAGATTATTACATTGCTCTCCTATGCTTAAATATTACTCCTATGCCATAACTTTTCCAGTTTTGCTGGACATAAGCACTGGGACTTGGCATCTAGGTAATGCAGGTTAAGCCATGGCATGCCTGGATGCCCTATATATAGATTATATGAGCAGGAAGAAAAGCTTTGACAGTAGTGTGATCTGTCAGCAGTAGTTTGGTTTTGCTTTTCATACTTTTTTCATTTGCATTTTCATCTACAGGCTCATTTACCTGATGTGAAAGTTCATGCCTACTTTGCTCCAGTTACCCCTCCTCCTTCTGTAGGAGGTAGTCGACAGCGACTCTGCAGGTGCTGCATTATTCTTTGACAGTAGGAGCATCAGCAGAGGAAGAAAGATTCATTTAATTATGGAAACAATCAGACTGCAAGTGGCTTGCAGAGTGTCCATTTCTTAACTGCTGTAGGAGTGATGTCACAGTCATCCAATTTTGTGCTGGTACTGACTCAAGAAAGGTGTTTTCGCAGGTAAAAAGTCTTAATGTTACATGTGGATATGGAGTAACTGATGCTTTTTTTTTTTTGGCATTACATCTACTCCACCATCCCTGCTGTTGATATGACAATCATAGTACCATTTGCTAATGTGGACTGGGGTGTTGCAGAGTTGTAGATGCTCAGTGGCAGCCCCAGAACTGTAAGCCTCACTAAACCTGAATATTAGTTCCTATTTGTAAGTATTCTTCAGTGTAAAAAAAAAAAAATATTCAGGGTCTCTTGAGCATGAGAGTCCAAACTGCTGTTGTACAATACACATAACCAATTACATCACCAGGTTTAAGGACAAATCAGCTTTAGCAGAAGTTGACCAAAAAAGGGACAGTAATAATGAAAAATAGCTTCCTATTTTGCTACAGCTTTATTTAATTTCTACAAAAACTCCCAACATGTTAAGAGGTAGTAGACCTCTTAAACTATTTAATTTGAACTTTGTTATATTCAAAAGAACTCAAATTGATGAATGGTCTGTATAGAATATTTCTCTTAAGTGTTACCAAGTAGGTTAGGATAAGAAAGGTCTGGCAGTTTGTGCCCTGTACACAAAAGGTCTTTTTATATGCCCTAGCTGAGTAGGTAGAGCTGTTTACTATAGTGGCTGAAAGAATATGTATGGTACTTATACTTCCCCTCATTGCCATGGTATTTAATATATTTAAGTAAAATCTATAAAAAAAGGCAGTAATACCCCTCAGAGCTGTTTAGGGCTAATTTGCCATGAGACAGAGCAAGGAATTGAATGCTGGGCTCCTGCATCCCAGGCCAATACCCTAACCAATGAGCTGAGTGGTTATCAACCGGGGGTCCTAGACAATTCAGATTTCCAAAGGGGTCTGCAAATGAAAAAAACTTAAACTCCTGGGCTAAGTAATTTGACATGGTTGAGCAGATTGAGACCCTGAACAAGCAGTGGTTTCTGTTCCCTTAAAAACTGAAGCCAAACTTTTCAGAAACTGAGAGCATTCAACATGACAATTACATTAATACCTTAATTTTTTTAAATCTGGTAGGGTGACATCAGTAGAGACAGGATTTCAGCTGTAGATTTAAGCCTTTTACAAAGGAGAGTGAAATCTGAATGTAAAACCACAAGTCTAAGGGGGAGCTACGTTTTTATATTAAGCCACCTAAATAAATGGTTGGTGTGCTCAGTCTCTGTGTACTCAGTTAGGTACCCAGGCTCAACAGTAACCCTTTAAAGGAAAATATCTTGGGCTTAAAAAAGACTGGTCAACTGATATAGTGTTTAAATCCTGGAAATACTGCCTTACTATTATGGGGAATGTTTAAGTTGTTGGCAAAACATAACTGGATGCAGATGACAGTGTGTACGTTTACACCATACCCTTAAAACTGATCTTAATCTGGAATGTTTAGAACCACGTTTTAAAAAGTTAATGTGAAAATGTAAGGCAGTTTTTTACAGCTGCAGTTCTGCAAACTTAAGATACTGAACATAGCTGAAAATCTATATGAATACAGTATAAAGACCTAGTATTAAACTTTGGTGGTTCAGCTTTGTAGCAACAGCAAAAATTCCAGGATTAACTTTCATATTACGAATATACTTGTATTACCAAGATTCTCACTTAGAAATTTGGATTTATACAGTTTTCTTAGCAGAACATTGGGGAAAGACCAAAATTAAATGTGAACTCAATGCAACTTGTCAGAATGAGTAGTTGTGTGTTGCCTTAGGTTTGGCTCATTTTTGTGGATATTATTGTGAGGCTTTTATGGCATTAAAGTTGTACAAAAACCAAAATATAAGAAAAATTATATAGGAAACACATAATTTTTGAAATCAGTGAAATAGAAGTTCAAGTAAATATCATTTAAGGAGCACTGCAAGCCATTACTATTTTACTCTTTAAAAAAGTATGTTTTTTGTCAAGCTGAAACTGAGTTTTTTCAATTTTTCTAATATATTGCTGGGGGGGGGGCAGAATTATCTGCTCTGAAATGCATTGCTCCTACTAACAATGTTAATTCTATTTTAGCGGAAAAATAAGAAGCACATTTACAAAATTATTGAAAAACATTTATTATACATAAATTGAAATGTGTACATCTTAAAACAAAAGCCATTTGCTGGTGCCATAATTTAATTCCAATTTCAAGTGAGCTGCACAAATGACTATACAGTTCCTTTAAAATGAGATCACTAGTTGGATACTTTCCAATCAAGGATTTTTCCACTTTTATAAAACATTTGGGATTTGAAAATTGTGCTGAGGCAAAATGACAATTGTCAGTTCAATAAACTATTAAGACTCAACCAATACCAAAAGATGAACAATTTACAGGCAGAAGAAACTCAAACTTAAGTCCACACAATTCCATTTTATCAGTGTAGAAAAACATTTAAGTTCACAGAATTGCTAGACCTTTAGAAAGGCTTTCTTGGTAAGCACTTTAAGGAAGAAATTAAATAATATCAAAGTAGCATTTTGAATGCTGTAGTAGTTTTTTCTCTATAAATGATTTCGCACTACAGCATTCAAAACTTTCAAATTGATGGGGGATACTGAGAGTTAAAGGGGAATTTTTTGTCTTTGAAAAATCTTCCCCAGAGTACCTAATTAATATACTACTACCCCCATATAACACACTGTGATACAAGGCAGGTAAAGCTCTGACACACGGATCTGAGGGGGGGCAGGAGCTGTGGGAGGGCACTGTTGGGGGCCCTGGCAAGGGAAGCTGAGCAGGCTAGGGCTGCATCACTGTTTCCCACCACAAGTGAAATGCCAGTGGGGGTGGGGCAATCCTTTCCCCAACCTTCCCACGCTCACCTGGAGCAGAACAGGCTGCTCCGCTGCCCATGAGTGCCGGGGGTGTGTGTGTGTGTGTCAGGGAACGGGGCCAAAGCAAGTTTGATATAACACGGTGATTTTTTTTTTTTTGTTTTTTCTCCCGAGGACTGCGTTATATCAGGGTAGAGATGTAATTCATACCATAAACTCTAAGTGGACATTAAATATTAAATGTTTGAATTTCACTGCCATAGATTTGACAATTTCAAGGAAAAACTCATCTTTTGAAATAAGCAATGAGATTTTTCAAAATCAAGTATTTGGTCATATGGAAGAGGCAGTGTAAAAAAAAAAAATGTACAGAATCAATCTGAGAATAAGGAAATCACAGAAAAAGTCAAGATACCTGCCCATAAAGAGAATAAGTGATTGTATATTTAGTGTTTCTTGAGCAACATAATTGACAATACTTAAAGCTGTGTTGTAGCCCCTTCATGCCAAATTTCCCTGTTAGCACAATTCTCGCCCTCCCCCCTCAATCATCATTACTGGCAGTTTGATGTTTTTAACCCCACCATTTTAAAAAGCAAAAAAAAAAAACCCCACAGCAGTGCTTCTTAGAGAAACTAGAAACTAAAACTTAAAGATGCATAGGCAATTTTTTTCCATTAAATTTGTTAAAAGCAAAACAATTACTTCGTACCCCACAGGATTTATGTTAATCCTTTCAATAAGGTACTGTCTATAATGCAGTTTGCTGCATGCATATATTGCATCTGGCTAGGACTTATTAAAATCCTGTTCTGGCATTTACATTTCTTACGTACACTCTTATACACAATTTACACAGGGAAGCTGTTTTGACAGCTTTACTCTCAAAGACCCCACAACCTGATCACTATCATCTTAACTACTCATCTCCACACAGCTTACTATGTGCTCTGCTAACATCAAAAAATAAAATCAGCATAAGGTACAAGCAAGTAATAGACAAACTGGCATAGAAAGGTAAATGCCCCAGAATAAGTTTACATTCATCTCCAAACTGGACACAGTATAAGCAGTACTGCTTCTAGAAACTGTATCTACTGGCCATAATTTGCCTTATTTCAGTAACGGGCAAGCACCTTTGCTTATATTGTCTTCCATGCCTGTACATAGGCTGTCATGGCATTATACCTCTTATGAGGACACTTAGCTATGGCAGTGATAAGAAAGTTCACCTATCAAACAGCTCATTAGAAAGGTCTTGTGTTTTCAATATGAAACATTTTATATGGTGAAGTCCAATCCTAAGAGTTTTTGGATGTTCTTCATCGTCATTAAGCATGACTTCATTCTGCATTGGAATATCAGTCCAGTATATATATATATACACGCACACACACCCCTCTGTCTATGACATCACTTCAGAATTATATGGAAACCTTCACCATTTTCAGCTGCAGAGAAGAAAAAGGACAGGTTTATATGAAAGAATGACATCCCTTTACCCAAGACTCCAGCTACTGAAGACAGAGCACTATAAAATTCATGTATGTTCTTGATGCTCATACTGAAAAGCAAAAAACTTTTAACTACTAAATTGATCTGTTATCATATGACTTTCTGACCTTTTTTCGAATAAAACCAGCAAACTTTCCCAGCGTAACACATTCTGCACCACTTTGCAACAATACTGACTCTCTAATAAATTAAGCTCAAATTATCTTGAATGTAATTTTAAATATCTAGACACTTGCTACTTTTATTTCTAGAACTTCCTTGTTCCCATTTCAATTCACGCAGTCCCTCCCTACTTTTATTTTTGATCTCTCATCAGTTCTAAGACAGACCCAAAGGGTCCCGTGCAACTCCAGTTGCTGAAGTTTTTTTTTAGTGCTTTTATCCTCAAATCTCATCTGTTCTATAATGCTGTGCTTCACAAAACTGATGAACAATAGAATCCGCATGAAATGATTTGAGGGGTGATTATTTTAAGTTTTTCAAGTAAATACAGTAGATTGTATAGTGTTATTCTTTGGTTATCTATAGCAACATTAGCGAATGGGTTAGTTATCCTAGAATAAAGCAGGTAAATCAGCAAAACAAGTGTGTGAATAGGAAAGCCATCTGCCCTGTAGCCCAGAACATCAGGATGCAGATAAAGCAGTTGGCCTTTTGAAACAACTGCAGTAAATAGTTACTGAAGCCAAACTGAACTTATAAAAATTGTTTTTGAAAAATATTTTTTAGATCTGTAGAAAAGTGCAGATTCACTAGGAGTAGAAATTAGTGACTATTTACAGAAACACCACCACAACATTTTTGGGGAAAAGCTGGGTTTATGTCAGATGCCTCTACTATTTTTTATTTTTAGCCATAAGATTAAAAGTAACAAAGATTTGATTAATGACAAACCACAGCCACAAACCTCCTGGTATAATGTTAAGAGACCCCTCCAAATAAAATTTAACATAAGAATGGCCATAGTGGGTCAGACCAAGGGTCCATCTAGCCCAGCGTCCTGATCAAGTGATCTCTCTTCTGACAAACAGAGGCTAGGGATACCATTCCTTACCCATCCTGGCTAACAGCCATTAATGGACTTGACTTAACCTCCATGAATTTATCTAGTTCTCTTTTAAACCCTGTTATAGTCCTAGCCTTCACAACCTCCTCAGGCAAGGAGTTCCACAGGATGACTGTGTGCAGAGTATATAATACTCTTACTATATAATACCTTGTCTTATATAGTAAGAGTGATGACAAATCCAAATGCCTTGGATTTGTTATGTATTGGCTGTAAGGCATTGTACATGGGGTGCAAATATGGAAGGAATACAGGCTAGAAAACATCTGAGGGATGTAAGCAACGGCCTGGGAAGTGTGAGGAGACTAGTGTTAGTGATGAAGCAAGCTGGAAAGCAAGAAGTAGTACACATGTAATGCCAGCCTGAGCATGTGCAGCCACTAAATGATTTTTTGGTTTTGTTTTGTTTTATGCAAATGTGAATTGGAACAGCCAACTAGAGTAGCGTATACACCAAGATCACAAGAGGGATTTGTGCCAACCTAAAATAATGCTCTATCAGGTGGCTCGCTAACCTTTGGAAATTTGCGCTGCATCAAGCTGGACACAAATTCTTTCTAGGAAGTTAAATGTTATAGAAAGCTGAAACCTTCAATTTTTATCACCCACGATGGTATATTTCTCTCTTTGAAACTTTAATTCATCCCTATATAACGTAAAGTACTATTGGAGTATCTCGCACAGTAGTGAGCAGTCATACAAACAGTGCTACAGAATCACACTTAAAGCCTGTGAACTGTTAGTTTTAAACTGACAGTTTGGGGATTAGATTTGGATCAGGTTACTTCACTCAAATTTGCAAGACAGCTATACTGGCATGGATTTATTAATAAGTAACAATCTCTAGATAAAGGTTTATCTAAAAGAAAAAGTATTAGACCTTTTACATTATAAAAATCTCTTAGTTTGGGGTTGAAAGCAATAGTCTCCACCTCTTTCCCTCAAGTTACTTTACTTGGCTGCACTGTTACTTGTTTGTAGAAGCAACACTTCAAGGTGCAAATTCTGCTTCCTAGTTAAAATCTAGACGCTATTTAGGCCCGTTATCTTTATTATTACAAAAAATAATATACCTTTTATTGTGGTGACTAAGAAGCAACTCTCATCTTGAAAGTTCTGAACCATCTAGAAAGAAAAAGGAGATATTAAAATCCCAACTTTGTACCATCTAAGAGGCTAACAAGCCACCTGGGAAGAGGGATAGCTCAGTGGTTTGGGCATTGGCTTGCTAAACCCAGAGTTGTGAGTTCAGTCCTTGAGGAGGCCAGTTGGGGATTGGTCCTGCTCTGAGCAGGGGGTTGGACTATATGATCTCCTGAGGTCCCTTCCAACCCTAACAATCTATGATTAAGCAATTTGAATGCCAAAGTGATCTATAAATATTTCTAAATGGGCACTCCATGCAACTATTTTCATAATATTTTTCTCAGTACAATGTACTAGATTCCCCAAAAGGAGCTACTAATAAATAATAATATAATAATAATTGGAGCTATACCAATTCTCCTAGAACTGGAAGGGACCTTGAAAGGTCATAAAGTCCTGCCTTTGCTAGCAGGACCAATTTTTGCCGCAAATCCCTAAGTAGCCCCCTCAAGGATTGAACTCACAACGCTAGGTTTAGCAGGCCAATGCTCAAACCACTGAGCTAAAATGTCAGTATATAAATACAAGAATAATTTATTGATACTTCATTTACAACATCACTACTTAAAGGGCTCCAGAATTATGTGGCTAGAATCTTTGTTTGCATAAACTGCTTAAGTAATTTGCAGCTAACAATGGTATTTAAACCTTGCTACTTACATACTATATTTCTTTCATATGTATCTAGTCAAGAAAACAAATTGTATCTCATAATTAACTAACTGCCTACATAGTAAATCGCATTCCCATACTTTTTCAATTCCTAAATTACTAATTGTGAGGAAGAGAAATTAAACAGACCAAAGTGTCAGTGAACTCTTAGATGGTTTGTTTACTGTTGCAAGGTAAAGATTTCATAGTATTACAATTGATGTACATGCAACATTATGAAAATATTGATGTTCAAATATTATATACTACTGGGACCTTCTCTCAGATTCCTTGTGCCCTAGTCATTACTATACTGCCAGTCATGAATTTTGTACTAGGATAACCACTCTCACCAGAATCTGGTTAAGCCACATTCTACTCTGAGTTTTATGGAATGTCTTTTTGACCTTTGGGAGTGAAGAAAGGAGAACCTTAAATCTAATGTATTTATTTAAAATGGCTTTGATTCCAGTCACACTGTTGCTGTGGAAAAACACAAGTTCTAACTATCAGAAGACATTAAGTGTATGCTACATACTATGCAAGAGAAAAAAGCAGTACTGCTCAGAGAAAACTGCCTAAAGAAAGTGTGGATACAAACATGTTTTAAAATAAACCACAACTCTTAACTTAAAACTTACCAACTTTTAATTTGTACACTTGTCAGTTTTGAAACCACAATTTATTTAAAAAAGCAAATGAAACAATGTTAATGTTTTTAAACAAAATAATTTCGTTACCTGATCACTAACTAGGATGTGGATACCAGTAGGACCCTGTCTGTAAACCTGATTAATCTGATGCAAAGGAATATTAAACACCAAAGCAAGCTTGCGAGTGACTTCTGAGGCTGCCATTTCTTCTAAGTAGATTGCATGATAAACTATAAGAAAAAAGCTTTTTACTTTTAATAAGAATTATACTGTCATTGATAACAATTTAGGTGAAAACATTCCTGTAGGGTTGTAAAATTTACATCCCCCCACTTTGTAGTCCCCCCCCTTTTTTTTTTTTAAACTGTCCTTGGTCTGCAATACCTTCTTAGAAACTTGAATACCTTTTTCTACAGTGTTGTCCTTTATTTGGCAAATAAACACTGATTCTTCCCATTCTTTAGTTCATTCATGTGCACAAAATGACCATGACTTTTCCTTCAATCTGATTTCTCATCAGAATGATCAATATTCAGCACAGTTCTATGAATAGGGCTAGTTTGCATTTGTTTTGATACGGAAATAACCTTCAAAGCATCTGTAGGAAAAATTTATCATGTATAAAATTACCTTTTAAAAATCCATTTAAGTTCTGCTACAAAAATGACTGGAAAACTTTTAATCCAGGACATTATCTACCATATTCTATTTTTAAGGCAGATAATATATTTGGCCAGAGCTACTAGACTAATCACTTTGCTTCATGAGTTTTTTGCAAAGAAAGCTCTCTACGGAGTCCACCCAGATGATTTCCCCCTTAATCTCTCCCTTCAATTTTATATAACTTGATATGATAGTAAAAGTGAGTGTGTATAGCAGGGGTAGGCAACCTATGGCATGCGTGTGGAAAGCGGCACATGAGCTGATTTTCAGTGGCACTTGCGCTGCCCAGGTCCTGGCCACCGGCCCACATTGCATTTTAATTTAATTTTAAAAATGAAGCTTCTTAAACATTTAAAAACCCTTATTTACTTTACATACAATAGTTTAGTTATATATTATGGACTTATGAAAAGAGACCTTCTAAAAACGTTAAACTGTATTACTGGCACACAAAACCTTAAATCAGAGTGAATAAATGAAGACTCGGCGCACCACTTCTGAAAGGTTGCCGACCCCTGGTGTACAGCAAAATAAAACATGGTCAAAGTTTCTTATTTTCCAAACAGCAGCATGACTGTGGGCAGCTTAATGCTTGGTTTTGAATTTTACAGATTTATACAACTGTGGGTTCCAAGAGATGAAAATTAAAAAGCTTTATACCAATATGACAAACAACAGTGATCAATATTGGGTCAGATATGTTGTACATGTTGCTGGGAATGCTCTAATAAATGAAAAGAGGCAGAAGTGTCTAGCAGCTACATATTTGGATAAGCCCCTCCCCCTTGACCACCTCCTTTCACAGCAATTTTGAACCTTGGATGCGTTAGCCATCATCAAATTTAATTCAAAACTACACTTATACAAGAGGAAGTTTAGCTTATTTAACATAGGACATACAGTAGAACCTCTTACAAACACCTCAGGGATGGAAGTTATAACTTGCAACAAAACGTTGTGGTTCTTTCAAAAGTTTACAACTGAATAGTGACTTAATACAGCTCTGAAACTTTAATACATAGAAAAAATGCTGCTTTCCCTTTATTTTATTTTTTTAGTAATTTACATTTAACAGTATTGTACTGTATTTGCTGCTTTGGAGGAGTGGGAAGAAAGGGGGGTTGTCTCTGCTGCTGCCTGATTGTGTATTTCTGGTTCCAAATGAGGTGTGTGGTTGATTGGGTAGTTTGTAACTCTGAGGTTCTAGTGTACTCCATACAGATACTCCCTCTCTGCCCCCGTTTCCTGGCTGGAAAGTGTTTAAGTGCTGGAATACGATCCTCAGTCAGTCATTCCCCAGGAAATCCGAAAGGAGGGTGAGTCTTCACTCCCTCCAAAAAGTTGACATAAATGAAAGAGCAAGATCAATTTAGCTTCAAGTAGTTCCAGTGGCTCGAATAATAGGAGCAATGTGGATTTACTTGTTCTTTAATGTTATTGCTCTGTAATGTGCTCAGTTATGTTCTCAGTAATGGTGGAAACAGTAAAATGGCATATCCTTTAATACACTCAGCTATTTTCCCTTATCCAAACCACACTAGTTTCATTTCAAGTATATAAAGTCCTATCAGTTAAAAGTAATTGAAATAGATATGAACATAAGTTCTTTCAATTACAGTTGTACATTCACCTAAAGTGAATTTCTTGGCAGACGACCATGGATCATTTGAATGCTCATTAACTACATTATCCATGCAACAAAAACAAAACCTTAGATTTTTTTTTCCCAAGCCACTTAAAAGCCTACTTTTTATTAAATTTTCTATTCTTGAAGGTGTAATGTGTTCCACCATAAAAGCACATATACTACTTCTGGCTGAAAGTCTAAGAAGTGCACTCATCTCTGCAATGATAAAACTGCTGTGTCACCATTAATCCACTTTCCTCTGCATATTTACTTTCTGGATACACAATTCTAGCAGTTTATAAATTAGTCTAAACTATTATATTTTACTGAAAATCTATTCTCAGCTCCTCTTTTTCCTCTCCTCACATGTTTATTTCAAACTTTTCATTGCTTAGTAAGTCATAAAAAGAGCACTGTATGATCATACCATATATTGCACCATTGCTGTTATCACCATTGGTTGCATCTTGCTGCCTTTCCAGTTGTATGCTCCTCAATGGCTCCTGGCAGACATAGATTGTTAAACGGGGCCTAACAGACCTGCAGTTTACAAAGGATACATGTAAATTTTAAAAATAAACACACTTGCCCAAAAATGGTATGAAGGATTTATATCCATCTTATTTCAGCTGCCTTGCAAAAACAATATACTTAACATTTTGCTGCTTTACAAGCTATTTTAAAAAAACAAAAAACACCTCATACAAACTATCACCAGTGGCTTAATCTAGTCTCAGAAACATTGAGATGGTCTGCCAGATGCTGGTAAATTTAAATTTAAAAATTAATTCAACAATTTTAAAATCACTGACACAAGACTTGCTTACCAATGGAATCCTGGAACACAGCTACTGAATAGCAATAATTACATCTCTTATAAAGACAGTATGTTACTAAATATGTATTATCAGTTTCATTTGTAATTAGAATTCTGTATTTATTATTTAGCAGCCATGACCTCAAAAAATTTAGGTTCTTTATAGCTCACCTAAATGAGAAGTTTTGTCTCTTGGCAACAAACCCATCCGTCTTCAAGAAATCAGTACTGCCCAACTGCATTGCTACCAGTCTTACAGTCTACCTTTGAACTCATCAGTGCCTGCATCATATCTGTAGCCTGCCCTGAAGGTGTACACAAAACAGTCTTCTTTTGAGCATATTACTGCCAACTCCTGAGACAGCTAAACAGGCATATGCCAACCTAATTCTCAATTCATATCTCCCAAATCCCCTATTCTAAGAAAGGCACATACTGCGATTGAACGTTTGTAAACTTGGCATTTTACCTGGATTTCAGTGCATTATATAGCCGAATGCCATCGGCCGGACCACAGATTTGTACCAGGTCCTCTCTTGTCAGCTTTAATAAATCAGCACCTGGAGAAATTCAAAAGAGCAGGATTTAGCTAGTTTCTTTTAGGACAAGGAAGCTCAAAAGAATCCAATATTCATTTAAAAACAAGTGACAAAATTGGCCCTTGAAAAACAATGCAGCTCTGCAAGATAAACACTGACAGCAAACAAAGACTAAAAGATGATTTTGATAACACTCCTGCAAAACACACAAGTACTTGCTGACACTAAGAAATAATTACCTGATTTTCAGAGAAAGTAGCACCCCTAGCTCCAGCTTAATTCAGCCCCTTTGAAAATCAGATAATGTGACTGCAAAATGTCACCTGTTTTAGTACAAATGTTTTTCAAATATTAGACTGCTCTATAGATAAATCATAGTTTAACTGGCTTAAGACAAGATTAGGATATTTACACCTGGGCTAATGTGTTTCAGTCAGATGCAAAATGGAGGGGAAAAAAATACACCCTCATAGAAGTGTTGATTTATCACAGCCTGCTGATCCTTATATTATAGTATAGCTTTTGGGACACTATTTATCCTAGACTGTGTGCACTGAAAATGCTCTGGTTACATTGCTGTTCCCTAGAAAGATTGTGCATATCAGAAAATTTGGATGAAAATTCCTCTGACACCCATCACAGTTGCTCAATGTCCATATGTTAGCTGTATCAAGAACCTCAGAGAGTAGGGCTTCAGGATATATTTACCAAGTTCTGGCAATGTGTATTGCTGTGCCACAAGATCAGCTGATGTCCACTTCTCCAACCTTCTCTAATTTGAGTCAGTTACCAAAGAACAGTTTCACAAATGGTATCAAGATCCACATTTACAGAGGAATAACTATAAACTATTTCTACCATATGCCAACCAATAAAAAGACCACAATATTAAGTGCAGTTCTACTCTGAAAAGTGATTACGCAAAAATGGCACTTTCCTAATAGACAAATCTGCATCCTACAATGTATTCGGAATCAGATCAGCTTACGTGACAAATTTTTTAATCCAAGCAGTAACATAACATGTTCAATTCCATTTCTTTCTTGTGCAACAGAATAGCGTATTGAATTCTGATTTTAAAGGTCTATGGCCCTCTGCAAATCTACTGAAGACAGTGAGGTTATACAGATGTCACTGAGGGCATATTCTGAAAATTCAGCTCCAGTTTGGCAGAGGAACTTCAGGGTCTTGATGTGCAGTGGAGAAGATGGTGCAGAAAGGTCTACATTTATTAGACGCTGGGGATCTTTTTAGGAAAGGCAGACTACACAGAAGCAGTGGCTCCATCTTAATAAAAATGGAACCAAACTGATGGCACAAAATAATTTAGGTTTTGATTGAGTTTTTAAACTAGAAGCTTGGGGGAAGAGGACAGGAGATGAGCAGTACAGAGACATCTTTCAAAGATATCAGTAATTATAAGGAATAGTACTATGTGGCCAATACAGGGCAGCACAAAATGCAACTGATCTAGATGAGGGACAGGAAAACCAGAGGAAACTTCAAAGAAAGGTGTTAAATAAAAGCACAGACATCTGTCCAAAAAAAAAAAAAACTATTCACATATAAACTAAATGGCACAGCTGGGCAAAGTTTAGAGAAACACTTTCTCGACGTTTTAAGTGGTTGCTTATATCTAGAACACGAGAGGCTATTCTCAATTTATTCTCAAGTAACACACTGGTGTTAGATTTCAGAGCAGCAGTCGTGTTAGTCTGTATCTTTACATAGGAGTTAGTTCGAATGTGTCATTAGCTGTGCTGCTAAGTAAGTGATCACATATAATTAGGGTCAAAATTCAAGGGGGATGCAAGATACCAAAAAGTGACACAGTGACAGTTTCAGAAAGCCAGGATTTTAATAAAATGATAAAGAGTAGTCAAAAAGTCCCTAAAGGCAAAACTTAAAGAAAGTAAAATCCTTAGAAGCGGCATGTATACTACCTAAGAAGAAAATAGACTCATAAGGCCTGCATGCCACTGAACAAAAGGGGAACCAAGCAACAAAGTGTGGTGAAATGACAAGGTTCTTGAAGTTACTTGACCCAAAACTGCTATCCCTCAAAATTTGGAAATTTGACACTAGAGAAGTCAGACAGCAGCATAAGTTATAGCAGGCAATAAGAAGGGCCAAAGTGGATTTCAAAGAGCAAATAGTTAAATATGTAAAAACTAACAAAAAGTTTAGTACGTCAGAAGCAGAAAGAAATAAGTGAGGTCTGCTAGATCACTACAGACTAAAGGAACAATCATTGGGAACGAATATATAAGTCAGAGACCACCAAAGAAAAAAGGCATCCAGCATTAAGCCTGGGTTTATATTTCCTCTGGAATAGAAGTTTGTGCATTTGGAATCGTCTTCTGTGGACAATGAGGGGTTCTTAATTGATGGAATAGGAGGTCTATGACATAATTCAACTACCACTCACGTTGGACCACTGCATGCCTCTGTAAAACGTCTCTGGGAGGTGTATAGACAATGGGATAATCCTGTAGTGATGGCACTGCTTCTAGAGCCTGATGGTTTCCTGGTACAGAGGGGATTATCACATTCCTCCCTGTTTTTATACAGTGCATAGCAGACATGTCTGTCAGGATTGGTACCATGGAATTTCACAGAAGGACAGGAACACTATGCAGGCTAGTCTGATGGCCTCAGCTTCAAGATGGTCAAATGTAATCACAGATCCTGGAGCCATGTGTCTTGCACCTACAGGTGGTTCATGAGAGCATCCCACCCTGTCCCTGAATTGTTTGTGATAAAATGTCAGTCAGGTAGGGGACAGAGTCAGTTCCCTTTCTGTATGTTCACTGGATCCAGCCACAACAGCTCTTGTAGGATGTGGGATAGGACTGACTTTTTTGTTCATGTGGTGTCCGGACAGGGCATACACAGTTGTAAGGGCTGAAGATTAATTCTGGCAAGCAATGTCACATATATACATAGCAACATGTGGCCTAAAAGCTCCAGACATACACACACCATCATAACTGGGTTTGACTACAGGTAGTTTACCATCAACTGGAGACACTGGACTCTGCTCTATGGCAGGTAGACTGGCTGATAGGGAGTTGATCACTCAAACTCTCATCTGGGATGTTAGGGATTTTTTTCATTGCTCATGTGGAGTTCTAGTTGGGGGAACAGAGAGAAAAACTTAATCCAATGTTGGGATCTGCATCTGATCAGCCTGTCATCCAAGTAAGGATAGACGAATGTGCTCCTACTACTGCCTGACACTTAATGAACACTCTCGGTGCCAAGAAGAGGCTGAAGGGCGATGGTGCCTGTATTTGTTGAGTCTCTTCAGGTCTAAGATAAGAAGGGGGAGGCCTTCATCCTAATTGGAATTAGGAAATACTGAGAGTAGAAGGCTCTTCCCTTGCATTTCTTTGGAACCTTCTCTATGGTTTCTAAAAGCAATGAGGCCATCTCTGATTGCATGAGAGGGGCAGGGAAGTGGTGGGCAGGGGTGAAGAGTGGAAGTAGATCGGGTAGCCATGGAAAGGATCTCTAACACCCATCTGTCTGATATAATGGCAGACCATGCCCAGTGGAACAGGCAAGGTGGCTTTGGAAGGTAATGCTCATTTGACCAGCTTTGATGTGGTTCCCAACTGTGTAATCAGATTTGCTGGCATGTCATAGGAGCGGTATGCATTGCTGAAGAGGAGGAAGGTTGGCACCCTATCATACCATGGTATTTTCTGTGCCTTGTATTCAGGATGCCTGTGCTGGTATGCAGGCATCCAAGGCCTCATCTGCAGGTGAGGATCATATGGCTTGAGATATGGGGCTGGGGTGTAATTCCCTGGAGAATTTAAGGTGGCCTTTGAGTCTTAATGAACGTACAGAGCACTCTGCTGGCTAAAGGGCTCTGTGCCCACAGAAGTTAAATCTTCAACTATGATCTTTCTCTCTCTCTCGGGATATCCAATACTTGGAGCCACAAAGTTCTGTACATCACTATGGTGACCACAGATCTCACCACAGTGCTGGAGATGTTCATTGTGACTTGGTGTGTCATCCAGGCTACCAGTTGACACAACTTTAACCCTTGATTAGGTTTCTAACCACCTCTCTGGCGTCTTGTGGAGCACTGCAAGAAGGGGGGGGGGCACCTTGTCCTAGGTTAAAAAGTTATATTAGGTCAGTAAGGCTGGGCAGTTTGCTGCATGCAATTGTAGAGAGAGGCAGAAAAGAGTGACTTTCTCCCAAAGAGGTCAAGCCTTTTCAAGTCCATGTCAGAGTCATAGACTAAATTCAGAAGGGACCATTATGATCGCCTAGTCTGACCTCCTGCACAATGCAGGCCGCAGAATCTCACCCACCCATGTCTTTGATGGTACTCTTGCTTTCTCCTGTACCACGAACACAACTAAGGAGCCTAGGTTGGGTGGAATACAGAAATATTCAAACCATATTAAAGGTATTTGGTACCTCTTCTCAACCTGTTTCATGGTGGGCATTATTGTGGCTGGCACCTGCCACAGGGCCTGGCTGGGTCAAGCAGCCCCTCCTTTTTCGGGATGGTAATATTATCCAGGACAAGAACTGATAGGATGTCATATAATTTGGTATTTCTCTTCTACCACTGCTGTCTCTACCTCCATAGTTCCAGTAACCTGCCGAGGGAGTTCCTGGAATATTTTAAAGTCATCAGACATTGGTACTAATGCCAAGGATACTGCCTTTTCAAGGAGGTTCCTTAAGTGGCAAGATGGGGTGCTGGTGTTGCTCTATCCTAGGATCTGGTTCCTCCCAATATTCCAGCATGATCTGGCCAGAGATGCTGAATGGGAGTGTGACCTCTTCCTCTATTACAGTGAAGACCGGTTCCCCGATGCCTGAGATGGTGGCATTACTGTTGACTCTTGGGCATTGACCAGTCCATTGCTAGTCTTCTGGTGGTGGCTGATCCCTGTAGGGGATTCTGGCAAGATGCTCCATGGTACTGACCTCCAATCTCTAAACCTCTCAGTTTGAAGATGGGAAGAATGTACGTCCAGGTCATAGTGAGAATGAGACAACTCCTCTAAGAGCAACGACTTACATGGCACAGTCAATACCACGGTCTGTACCAGTACCAGCAGGTGCTTCGGCACTGGAGGTTTTTCCGAGTCTACCTTGGGCTTATTCACCATAGTCGGTGTTGATGCTGAGGGGGTAGGTCCTGGAGCAAGGGTCAGTGCTGCTGTGGTCTTGGAGCAGCCTGTGGCACCCATTTCCCTAGCCCTCAATGCTAAACAAGGCCTGGTGGATTTCTCTGCAGAGGCTTTGTATTACCTGTCTTTATGGGAGGACACCGAAAGTTCTGTCTGGAGTCTCTACCACTATGCTTTAAGCAACCTGTTGGTACTGGACTTTGATACTGTAGTTGGTGGTCCCTGTTTTGATGCTGATGATATCTGCTTTGGTGCCATGGCAGCTGTGCCCTATTTCTTTCTTGGTGCTGTTTTGTCCACGCTGGTATCTTGTCTGCTGTGGAGAGTGCTGAATGAGCCTGGCTTGTCCTCTAGAGCTCATCTCCTCAGGCCTTAAGACAGACCTTTATGGATTGTTCCGCAAAGTGGAGTTTGACCCTTGTGTCTTATGACTAAACAAACATATCCTAGCAGGAAATGTCAGGCACACTGAACATCTGCTTGGTATGTGTGATTCTCCAAGGTAGAAGAGGCACCAACTGCATCCATCTTTTAGTGGGACTAGTCCAGCGCAGCATGAACAGGGCTTGAAGCCTGCAGGTTTCAAGTCTGTCATGTTAAGGAGCAATTTTAGAGGGCAGGTTAACCTCCAATACCGTGTCCAGTCAAGTGAATAGGATCCCAGCAGTTGAAGAGGAAGGTAATCAAAGGAGTTCTGAAGAAGTTCACAAGATTTGAAGAAGGTTGAGACAAATCTATGGTCAGACATTCACCATGTTCTATTGTGCTGCCATGGGTGGTAAGAACAGACTGGCCATTCCACTCTTTATGCCCTCACATTGGGAGCATGATATGGCACAGGGTGTACATGTAGCCCCAACAGACACTGCTACTCAAGAAATTCCAGTCCCATGCATGTTTACAGTGGGATCTACACTGACATGCTCTAAGAACAAGGGGGATTTCAATAAAATTTAGAAGTAGCAAATTCAAAACAGCAAAAAAAAAAAAAAAATACTTCTTCACACACCATATGAAGAAACTAGAACTCACTGCTACATCGTGGTGTTGAAGCCAAAAATATTAAGATTCAAAAAGTGATCAGCTATACATATGAATAAAGAATAGTTGTTATAGTTAATGCTAACAAATTTTGGGACAAGATCAAGCCTCATGTTTTAGGGCTTAAATCTGTGACTCCTAGGAATTAGCAGGAGACCTAACTGGGGAGAAGAGGGGCCTACATTATCCCACAGCTGCCTTATGAGAAATCTCTTGCACCTTCCTCTGAAGCACATGGTACTGACCAATGTTAGAAACAGGACACTGAACTAGACAGACCACAAGTCTAATCCGGTGTGTCAGTTCATTTTCCTCCTAAATAAGGAGTGAATCAGCATTTAATTGAGTTTGTAAACCATCATTACTGGTGGTGATGCAGAAGAACGAACAAACCCAGTTCCACTTTCAGGTGTCAGGTTGTTTGTAGAGCTGGCAGTTAAAGGCAGCTTTTTCCCTGTAAACTGAACGTTTGGCCTAGAAATCAGAAAGACACTAAATAGTCAGCCTCATGACACTATTTTTACAGAGTAATTTTTCAGATAAGACTCTCACTCAAAACTTGAGGAAAAACTCTAAATAGACATTAAAAAAAATACCTGAGAAATTTGAAAAAAGCCTTGTATAGGTAGAGAACCTATGTTTGAGTAACCACTGCTGAGTTTCCTGGATTGTGGCTGAAGGATGAAGTTGCTGTGAGAAACAGGGGTTGAAGACGACAATTTTGATGTTAATTTGTTTTTATAAAACAAAGTCAACTAATTTTGTTACATTATTAAAAACAATTAAGTATCTCATTTCCTTTCATCAGAACACACTAATAATGAAATCAGTATGAATCACCTCCACTTCACTGATTATTCAGCAATTAGGTACAAGGTTTGCATTGTGTAATGAAAACCAAACAGGAATACAGATACTTACATCTCCAGACCCTTGAGAAGTTCCATCTCCTTGATGATTTGGGGAGGAAGAATTGCTACGGTGGAGAGGTGGAACAAAAATAAATGATATTACTGGATTTTTAAAAGTTAAGAGAATAAAACCATTCAAGCATTACTGATAAAGGTAACCTTCAAATTTTCAAAATAATAAAAAAATGTCCCTATTTTATGGCAGCAGCATGATTCCTAGGTTAAAGACCACTCAGGGAATAAACTGGTCTGGTGGAGATATGCTGTAAGGAAGAGGAATATCATCACTTAGACTGTGCAAATCACTTGGTTCCTAATCTAATCCCTGCTAGTCAACTGAAAAAGCAGCACCCATAATAAACTCACACATCCAACCATCTATCTTAAAAGGAAGAAATGAATAGTGGTCACAGGATTGAAGAGGTAAGAGAGGTGCTGTCCATCCTCTGATGCACAGGGTCAGTCACAAAAAAGGTAGAGATGCCAGGATCAGCTTTCTGAACACCCTGAAAAAAATTAGTGGTTCTCCTGAATGTTGCATTAGTGGCAGTAAATTACACCAATACTTCACATTTATATAGCACTTTTCACCCCAGTTTCTTATATTTTTATACATATGGCACCACTGCAGAGGCCTCTGACATGGAGGGCATCAGTCAACCAGAGCAAAACATGAGATACAATAGCAGGCTAACCTCTACTCTTACGTAACATTCAGCTCAGATAGATTCAGTTTTTAAAGTCTAATCTGAAAGATTGATATAGATACTGGCATGGAGCTCTATTTTGAGGCTTAAACTAAAGGATGTGCCAACCATACCAAATGGTAAACACATTTCTACAAGACAAATGAAACATTTAAAACCTGATATTTAGATTACTAAGCAATCCTTTCCAGCAGAGCCTATAAGTTTCAGAGGTACTGTGGGTACTTTAAGCTTTTCTATGCAGAAAACACTTCTCTCAAACATTCTTCTTCCCCCAACACCCCATTAGACCAGGTCTGATGGGTAAAATCTGTAATTTGCCACTGTCATGGCATCTCCTTCCCAAACACCACCATAAGCAAAGAGATGCATATTAATGTTTTCTGTAAGTGCTTCAACTACAGCATCTACTGCCAGTAAGCCACCACCCTTGAAGATGATAAAACAGAAAGACAAAAGAAAGGTGGGGAGAGAAAGACAACACTCTTGATCATAAATCTTCCCCTAGGTCCCTCATCTTTAGTTGTGCTATCTCACCTGACTCTCCTCGCCTTCCCCCCTTTTAAATGAAGGAAGGAAGGAAAGTATTTGATTTAGCAGCTATTCCTGGTATTTCACTGTGAATTTCATAGATTAGATTTACTGTAATATCCCCCTTCCCTTACAAGAATAAGCTATAGTGGCACAAGCACTTCTATACCAATATTACTGTCCACACGAGGGGGGCGTTGTACTGCTGTAACTTCATTGATACAGTTTAAGTGGTCTGACTTTTGTGTAGATAAGGCCTTAGTAAGTACCCAGTTAAAAGGAAAAGAACTTGTTATGAATTGTGCTAGGGTCAATAAGTTAAGTTTCCAGCAATGGATACTGAGCAGGGAAAACATGATTTCTGGAACCGGAGGAATAATTTTACAATTGAAAAAAAAATAAATGCCAAAAGTTTCGGAGTTCTGAAAAAATCTTGGCCAAAGTTCTACATTTCTCCCCCGCAACTTAATTTTGGGGATTGGTAGTCAATCTTCCATATTTATACATAATCTACATTCAAATGAAAGGAAAATACTTTAAGCATAAGATTAATTTGAGGTATTTTTTAAAAATTAAACTACAGAAAATAAACTTACCTGTCTGGGACACTGTAGGTACTATGTTGAGCAGAGGTAAAAGTTGGTGTTGGGGTAGGGCTGTTGTTTACAAATGCCGTAGGAGTATCAGGCCATGGTGAGCACTAAAGATAGAGAAAAGAATTAAACAATAAGTTGATTGTAAAACCTCATGTCACTTTGGCATGTAGTCCTACACTCAAAAGCCCTGAATTCACTCCTGTAGAATTTTAATCTGAGTTTTCAAATTAAGCTTCCCCCACCCCACTTGTTCCATCCATGTATCTGAACCTGACCAGGAATTTTAACTAAACCAAAGCTGTTCTATTCATTTTTTCTGTTCCATGAAGGAGATTCCTATTTATTAACAACTTGATTATTGCTTTCTTATGACACAATGAAGGTGGTGGTGATGGACCTGATGGAAGGACTGCAGAGATTATTCAGTTTAAAAAACGACATCTGAAATCTGCACAAAATAACCCCAATAGGCAGCAAATGGCTACAGAAGGTTCAGGGATAATGGAGTATAAGCAAAGCTGAAAAACCAGGATTTCAGAATGGCACTCAGTCCATAAACTTAAAATGTGCCTACCCTGACGGTGCTCACATCAGCTGTTGCTCTGAGATGTCTAGCAGTATTTCTTTTTCAAACAATCATTCTTTGGACTGAAATTTAAGAGTTATTTAGTAGAAGACTAAATTGATGCCCACATGCAGTTTTGCGTTCTTGTGAGTTTCATGCTAAGCTAGGAGTTTTATTCATGAAGTAGTAATTCATCACAAGCATTTACTGATAAACCCACTGTCAAGTTAGGTCAATTTTTTTTAAAATTGACCAGCCAAGATAAAAGCCCTTTAAAATGACACTGGTGTTAAGTGCTCCAAATGCTTTATCATAATCTATTAAAAATAAAATTAATTAAAAAAAAAGATTTAGCTTTTAATAAGGAAAAGTGCAAGGACACATGGATAAACTGTAAAGAAAGCAACCAAACAAAGATTAAATGAACTGAAGGCCAAGACCATGCTAGACATGCCAACACAGATTTCTGATACACTCTTCATGATTGTCTGTTAACCCAAATGTAAGCTAAGTTTCTTTCAGGCAGTTTTTAAAGCTATTTCTTGTCCCTGAAAAGCAAGAGCTAAACAGTAAGTCCCAGAATTTAACAGGTGCCAGCACTTCAAACATGGAAGATCCAGTGAACTTGAAATCCCACATATGTCTGAGTACTAAAAGGCCCTTTTTATCGACAATAACATGAGAAAAAACTTATGCTGCCTGCACATTTTTTTGATATGCTTATTAATCTTTTTGTGCTGGAAGTCTGGCTTTCACTTGCCAGCAATGGGTACACCAAAAATCTTAAAACTGGTTAATGTTCCTAGAGACATTGGCTTGGGGCCTCAAAAGCTGGAAAACTTGGAAATCACACATATAAAGTGGACTCAATCTAGAGGCGGATTTGTGATCTTATTTTTATTACAAAGAATGTCACATTGTTACCACGTACAGATATAGCCAACACTGGCATACTAGACTGCGACTTCACTCATACTAAACATGATTGTTCACTGTTACCTGGTACTCCCCATCCATTCTGTCATATCTACCTGATGTCTCTCATTATAAACTAAGACTCTAAGCTCTCAGGGACAAGGACTTATGTGTGTGTACAGCACCTAACACAATGGGGTTTTGATCCCTAATTGTGAGCTTTAGGCACAACCACAGTACAAATAATAAAACTAATGAGCCATCTATTTCTCTAGCACGAAGAGGAAAGTTTAGAGGTGGAAGTTTTCTGACATCCCTAAAACATGACATAGCCAAGATACTACCTCCTGCCTGTGCTCTAGTGAGGCAATTTTCTGTATGTACTTACCACTAGGACATTGTGTTTTGAAGTGTTTTGATTTTAATATAACTTATAGTAGATTTTCTTTAGTTAAAGCTGCCAAAGATTTTTTAATTTTAACTTTTTAGCATTTACACCAAATCAGAATGACCTGAAATTCTGGAGTTCTGGAAGTAACACTGCACAGTTGGCTTTTGACCAGCCTTAAGGAAAAATAAAAAAGAAACTCAGTTCAGTTGGGACAGTGGGGTAATTTCCTTTGAAGATTCTCAAAATTCTCAACCCCCAAAGTCCAAGAGACTTCACTATAAACAAGACAAGAATTACATCCCTCTAACTCTTTGGCTGCTTTCCTGAAGTGTTATGGTTCAAAAAACTTGAATTTTCTGATACTATAATTTGTGATAAAATACTATGTGATACAGCCCTACCAAATTCACGCTCCATTTTAGTCAATTTCACAGCCATAGGATTTTTAAAACCTTAAATTTCATGATTTCAGCTATTTAAATCTGAAATTTCAGTGTTGTAACTGTAGGGGTCCTGACCTAAAAAGGGAGTTATGGGGGCGGGGAAGGGGGTCACAAGGTTATAGTAGGGAGGGCTGCAGTACTGCTACCCGCACTTTTGTGCTGCTCCTGGTGGCGGCTCTGCCTTCAGAGCTGGGCAGCTGGAGAGCACTGGCTGCTGGGCGGGAGCCCAGCTCTGAAGGCAGAGCCACCGCCAGTGGCAGCACAGAAGTAAGAATGGCATGATATGGTATTGCCACCCTTCTGCACTGCTGCCTGCAGAGCTTGGTCCGCAGTCGGCAGCTGCCACTCAGCTCTGAAGCACAGAAGTAAAGGTGATATGGTATGGTATTGCCACACTTACTTATGCACTGCCCCCTAAAATAACCTTGTGACCCCCCTGCAACTCGCTTTTGGGTCAGGACCCCCAATTTGAGAAATGCTTGTCTCCCCTGTGAAATCTGTAGAATATAGGGTAAAAAGTGCACAAAAACACCAGATTTCACAGTCCGAGACATGTTTTTTGTGGCGATGAATATGGTAGGGCCGTAGCGATAATGCTTACTTAGTACTTTTCCAGTACTAAGACATAAACATAGTTACAATATACTTGTTTTGCTTAAATTTTCAAGGTCCCCCACCCCATGAGGAATATTTACTAGGGCAGTCAAGCAATTAAAAAAAATTAATCGCTCAATTAGTCACACTGTTAAACAATAATAGAATACCATTTATTTAAATATTTTTGGATGTTTTCTACATTTTCAAATATATTGATTTCTATTACAACACAGAATACAAAATGTACCGTGCTCACTTTATATTTTATTACAAATATTTGCACTGTAAAAATTAAAAGAAATAGTATTTTTCAGCTCACCTCATACAAGTACTGTAGTGCAATCTCTAGTGTGAAAGAGCAACTTATAAACGTAGATTTGTGTGTGTTACATAATTGCACTCAAAAACAAAACAACCTAAAACTTTAGAACCTGCAGGTCCATTTAGTCCTATTTCTTGTTCAGCCAATCGCTTAGAGAAACAAGTTTGTTTACATTTACAGGACTGCTTCTTATTTACAATGTCACCTGAAAGTAAGAGGCGGCATTCACATGGCACTTTTGTAGCCAGCATTGCAAGGACCATGCCAGATATGCTAAACATACATATGCCCCTTCATGCTTTGGCCACCATTCCAGAGGACATGCTTCATACTGATGATGCTCCTTAAATGTGTTAATTAAATTTGTGACTGAATTCCCTGGGGGAGAATTGTATGTCTCCTGCTCTGTTTTATCCACATTCTGCCATATATTCCATGTTATAGTTATCTCAGATGATGATGCAGCACGTTAGTTTTAAGAACACTTTCACAGCAGATTTGACAAAATGCAAAGAAGGTATCAATATGAGATTTCAAAGGACAGATACGGTACTCGACCCAAGGTTTCAGAATCTGAAGTATCTTCCAAAATCTGAGAGGGATGAGGTGTGGAGCATGCTTTCAGAAGTCTTAAAAGAGAAACACTCAGATACAGAAACTACAGAACACGAACCATCAAAAAATAAAATCAACCTTCTGCTGATGGTATCTGACTCAGATGATGAAAATGAACATGCATTGGTCTGCTTGATAATGATCCAAAGCAGAGCAGAACCCGTCATCAGCATGGACGCATGTCTTCTGGAATGGTGGTTGTAGCATGAAGGGACATATGAATCTTTAGCTCATCTGGCATGTAAATATCTTGCAACATCGGCTACAACAGTGCCATGCTGATCTCACTTTCAGGTGACATTGTAAACAAGAAGTGGGCAGCATTCTCTCCTGCCAATTGTAACCAAAAACTTGTTTATCTGAGCGATTTGCTGATGTAAGACTGAGTGGACTTGTAGGCACTATATTTTTTAATGCAATACAAAACTTTAGAATTATGTACACAAAATAACTTATTTGTAAGTTCAACTTTCATGATAAAGAGATTGCACTACAGTACCTGTATTAGATGAATTGAAAAATACTATTTTTATCATTTTTTACGGTGCAAATATTTGTAATTAAAAATATAAAGTGAGCACTGTACACGCTGCATTCTGTTGTAACAGAAATCAATATATCTGAAAATGTAGAAAAACATCCAAATATATCTAATACATTTCAATTCGTATTCTATTGTTTAACAGTGCGATTGAGATTAATTTTTTAAATCAGAGTTAATTTTTGAGTTAATCATATGAGTTAACTGCGATTGACAGCCCTAACAGTTACACAATATGTACATTAAAAGCTGTATGTTGCTCTCATTGTACCACTTTACATTAAGCCATGTGCCCTTACTGTTCACAATATATTAAAATGATCAAGAAAATGAATATACAAGACAACCAATCAGAGGCAAGACAAGGATGTGTGTGTCCACCACAGCACAGTAAAGTGGTTGCTACTTATCAAACATCTTCTGTTTGACATCAAAATAGTAAAACAAATGAATATCCCTAACTTCAGTGTAATGACTTTCAAACAACTAACATTCTCAACCTTTCAATGGCCTAATATTTGTTCACCCTTACTTTCTTTTAAGCCACTGACTTCAGACCATAGAGTCTCACATGAACTTCATTTCTCTTTAAATAGCCTTGTTTTATAGAAAATTTATTTATATAAGAATTGATTAAATAAAATATTACATGACAACAGCAAGACAGATGTCAGCATTCTTATATACATCTATGATGTCTTGCAGAAGAACCAGAAATATTTTCCAACAAGCCACAGTTGCTTTAATCACATCTGCACTAACTAAAAAACTTGTATCCATGGAACAATCCTCCATTATTCTGTCTTGTAATATGCCAGGGTAGATAAAAATCAATTATTTAAAAAAAAAAAAAAAAAAAAAAAAGGTTTTTTTGATAATGCTTTGAGGGAAAAACCTATCTAAAGATACATGATAGCTCAAAGATATCTCATCATGTAATAGGGATTATAAATTCTAATTCTATAGTATGACACAATATATTCATATAATGTTTAAGAAAAGTTTTGTAAATGAATTCCAATAATTCAAGGATTAGGGACCTCTGGAGCCACTTCTCAGAGCTGTTTTCTCCCTACTCTCACAACACTGAAATTCACTCTGAATTTATGCTTTGAGAAGGTACCTAAAAAGTCAGATTGTGGGTCCTGTGAGAAGTTCACTTCCTATCCAAAGTATCAGATTTAGATTTAGAGTGTGCTGCTTGATCAGCATGACTATTTATAAAGCCCCCATAATGGCATGTCAAAGAACATATAAAAATATAGGGTTCCTATCCCAAATAGCTTTTAGTCTAACATGACCATATACAATTAAAAAATCTGTTCATGTAGTAAGTTACTTTAAACACAGAGTCAGAAAACGAGGACATTACTGTCCCCATAATTCTAAATCAGTCATGCTGCACACCTTGTACTTTTGGCATGTAACTTGAATATATTAAAAGATACATTTAAGAAGAAACAAGCATAAAGTAGCACTAGGTACATGCTATAGGGCCAAGCAAGTTTTACTATGATAACCTTAAAATTAAGTGTCACCCACCCATATACTTTATACTGCATCATTTGGCTTTGTTTCTCCAGAGGAGTGGAAGAGAATGCAGCAGTGTGGAGGAAGGAGATATGATCACATGGAAGATCTCA